>NC_080090.1:68662953-68978310 GCF_950005125.1 Chionomys nivalis
ATGGGCTCTGAGGATTTTATGGGTTAGTTCATATTTATCCGCCCTTTGGAGGTTTGTCTGGTCTTTTTGTTTGTTTGCTTTGTATTACTGACATAATATACACATGTATGAACCTGAAGTGACCACAAAGATAAATAATAATTTCCTTTCTCCAGGACTACATACATCCTTCTCGACTGATGTGGAAGACACTGGAATTTGGTGTCCGCAGCCCTGAAAAGACCTTCCCCTCGTCGATCGCTTCTAGGGAACAAGGGGAAATTCTTAAGCCTGGGTAATCAACATGAAAGACCTAGAAAAAGAACCAAGAATAATGAGAATGACTGAATGACTTTTTTTCCCCTCAAACAAACTGGTCCCTGAAAAGGACGAAAGTAGCTCAGGCGTGCACTGAACCCCCATTTCAGAGGAGTTCCTTAATCTCCTCTGTGCCTGAGGGTCTTCATCTGTAGGGCAGAGATAAAGAGTATTGTGAAAATTCAACGAGTCATTGCATGTGAATGCTTATAGTGGAGTCTGAGGCATAGGAAGCTGTGTGTGTGTGTGTGTGTGTGTACATGCACACACACATCTGCGTGCCTGCAGATACATGCTCATGTGTGTGTATGTGATATAAAGGCCAGAGGTCTCTGCCGGTTGTCTTCCTCAATTACTCTTCACATTGAACATTTGAGGCAAAGTCTCTCGTTGACAGAGCTTGCTGATCAACTACACTGGCTAGGCAGCAAGCTCAAACCCGTCTCACCCTTCCCAATGCTGGATTACAGGTGCGTGTCCACAAGCTCTTTAGGTGTGTGTTGGGGATCGAATCACTTTACCAAATGACTCACCTCTCCAGGCCCCACAAAACTTCTGTTTAATGTTAACTTTCATAACTTTTCTTAACATTATTTCCTCTCTAATTTTGTAAAAATAAATGTATAGAGCAGCAACCTCTTAAAATACCACTAGTTATTCTGCACGCGTTACATTCTGGTCATCTGACCTGTGTCTAAGCAAACTCTCCCAATAATCCTGTGAGGAAGGTGTGATCATCAGCAGTTTCAGTCAAGAATCTGAGGATTAGAGAAATTACATAACACCCTCCCCTAACAAGGGAATTAGCCGAGATTTTGAATTTAGAGCCAAATGAATGTAAAACCACTGGGAGTATAGATTAATGACAGAATGCTGGCCTCACATGCTTCAGGTTCTGCGTTCTGTGAAACACATAAATAAATAAATAAATAAATAAATAAATAAATAAATAAATAAATAATAAACTGTCTCATTTTACCATTAACCCAGGCTAGATTACTACAAAAACTGCCCAGTGTGCCAAAATGAAATTGAACTTAATTAAAATAGCACATAGACCAAAGATCTTCTTCCCCTGACTTATTTCCCATAGAGTAGATTGCTTGGTGCCTCTCAGAGAATTTCCGCTTAACACCCTGAGATTAATTGGCCTTGTGGCTCTGATCAGAGGAAGCCTATTTAATTCACGTCACTCGTGGGCATCTTTGACTCCAGTTATAACATCCGCTCTAAGTCTTTAGGTATGTCGCAAGGCACAAGTTAAAACCCAGTGAAGAACTCAAGTTGTTGTTCCCAAGTAGAACCATCCATAAAAGTGTCTCCGAACAGAAGGCCCATCCGAGGCCTTGGAGGTTTGCCCAGCCCCTCTTTCCTGCCTGACTGAAAGCAGGGAGGCCCAGACACAGAGCCGGGAAGTTCACGCTTGTGGGGGCAGCAAGCTAAATTTGAAAGCCGGGGCCAGTCCAGCCAAGTGCACATTAGACCCAGGAGCCCAAACAGCTCAGAAGCACAAGGAGAAACTTAGACAAAGAAGTGTTAGAAATGAAATAAAAACAGAAAAGATGCAAAAAGCCTCCCCATTCAGCAGGGATGAGGAAACAGACCCCGCTCCCCGTTATTGATTTTGCAGGTTATCGTGTTTCCTTGGCATCCAGAGCATGGATTCCTTGCTGTCTGTGATGGCGCAGTGGTTCACATTTGCTGAGCACTCACCAACATTATGAACACCCTATGCCTATTCCAGCAGTGAAAAATGACAGCCCAAGCACGTGGCTATGGCTGGGAAGGCTGTGTGCAGCTCCAGAAGTTTCCATAGACATGTCATTCCAAAACAACCTTTTTTTTGTTTTTTTCCTTTTTTTTTTGGTTTTTCGAGACAGGCTTTCTCTGTAGCTTTGGTGCCTGTCCTGGAACTAGCTCTCGTAGACCAGGCTGGCCTCGAACTCCCAGAGATCCGCCTGCCTCTGCCTCCCGAGTGCTGGGATTAAAAGCGTGTGCCACCACCACCCAGCTCCAAAACAATCTTGACGGCAAGGGAGCCGCTCCCTTCTGAGAGTTTTGCAGCCTCACCTGCCTATGCGGCTGTCTTGAGCCCAATCTAAGAGCCCCTTGACCTTGGATGCACCATTGTGGCCATCCTGACCACAGGGAAAACTCCCTTGCTCTTCCTTGAGAATCAGAAGCCCCATGAGCCCAAGACCCTTTAGGGGTATTTACAACTTGCCCCAAAGAGGTCTCTCCCCTGCTGTGAGCCCTACCAAAATGTAGAGTATCCAAGACCACATTTGAGAGAAAAAAGATGAATCCCCTGTTCATGTATCGCTTCCATACTGGGAGGAAACTTTCCTAAACTCTCAACTGGAGACCTCAAATATCAATGGCCTGAGTTCGATCATGTCATCATCCCTAAATCCAACATTCACAGATGTGCTGGCTAATTTTTTGTTGACTTGACAGAGGCTAGAATCATCTGAGCGGAGGGAACCCCAGCTATGAAAATGCTTTCACAAGATTGCGCTGTAGGCAAGCTTGTGGAAGCATTTTCTAAATTAGTGATTGATGTGGGAGGGTCCAGCCTATTTTGGGTAGGGCTATCCCTGATCCTGGGATCAATGAGAAAGCAGGCTCAGCAAAACACAGGGAGCAAGCCAGTAAGCAGCACTCCTGTATGGATCGCCTCTCCATCAGCATCCGCCTCCAGGTTCTTGCCCTGTTTGAGTTCCTGTCCTTACTTCCCCCAGGGATAGACTATGGATGTGGAAACATAAGCCAAATAAACCCTCATCAACACCATCCTCCGCAACTTGCTTTTGGTCATGGTGTTTCATCATAGCAATAGTAAGCCAAACTAAGCAACAGGACAATAAATGCTATGATTAATGTTGCCTAATTAGCCTCCGTCCTAAGCAGAGGTTTGGAGTCAATTTCTGAAGGACCAGGTATACAGAGGGAAGAACCTGACTGGACAGGTAAGGAAGAAAGATCTGATGGGACTGGCCTTGTGGAGCAGTAAATGGTGTCTTACAACTCTGCATTTCACAGATGTAGTTCCCTCAGCCGGACCTTATGCCCCAGATGACACCTCAGTTTCAAACTCAAAGCCTGGATCTTGCTAATTCTCAAGGAAAGCAAATTATTCTTCTTATGTCCCCATCCACAGAATACCTTAATTATGTCATTCTCTCCCTCTTCCATGTCTTTCTAGATTCTGTTTTCAATCACCTCTCCTCCCCTAGACTCCAAGGTTTTTTTTTTTTTTTTTTTTTTTTTGGTTTTTCGAGACAGGGTTTCTCTGTGGCTTTGGAGCCTGTCCTGGAACTAGCTCTGTATACCAGGATGGTCTCGAACTCACAGAGATCCACCTGCCTCTGCCTCCCGAGTGCTGGGATTAAAGGCGTGCACCACCATCGCCGGCGACTCCAAGGTTTTTGATCCAATGTGCCATTCATTTTGGAATTTCCAGTGCCTAGAATAATTTCTGTGATTGAAATAGGTGTCATTCATGTATCTATATAATCATACACATATATGCTTGATGTGCTTTGGAAATTTCTCTCATTAGTTCTGTTTCAGCATAACCAAGAACAATTTTTTTAAAATATTTATTTATTATGTATACAATATTCTGTCTGTGTGTATGCCTGCAGGCCAGAAGAGGGCACCAGACCTCTTTACAGATGGTTGTGAGCCACCATGTGGTTGCCGGGAATTGAACTCAGGACCTTTGGAAGAGCAGGCAATGCTCTTAACCACTGAGCCATCTCTCCAGCCCCCAAGAACAAGTTTTAAAAGTAGAAGACAAAGAAGCTGGACTCAGCAGCACAGTCCTGTAATCCCAGCTCTGGGGAGGCAGAAACAGGAGGATTCCCTAGGGACTCACTGGCCAGCCAGTGTACCTGAATCTGCGCACTCCAGATTCAGTGAGACCTTGTTTCAAAAAATAAGGTGGAGAGAGATTGAAAAAGAAACCCGGGGTCAGCTTCTGACCGCCAAGTCTCTGGGCACACACACCCAAACAAGTTCACACTTCATCTCTCTGTGCACACACACCCAAACGTGTTCACACCTCATCTCTCTATGCACACACACCCAAACACATTCACAACTCATTTCTCTGTACACACACACCCAAACACATTCACACCTTACCTCTCCATGCACACACACGCAAACATGTTCATACTTCATCTCTCTGTGCATACACACCCACACACGTTCACACCTCATCTCTCTGTGCACACACACCCAAACATGTTCACATCTCATCTTTCTGTGCACACACCCCCAAACATGTTCACACCTCATCTCTTTGTGCATACACACCTAAACACGTTCACACTTCATCTCTCTTGAATACACACCCAAACACATTCACACCTCATTTCTCTGTGCACACACACCCAAACATGTTCACACTTTACCTCTCTATGCACACACGCCCAAACACGTTCATACTTCATCTCTCTGTACATACACACCCAAACACATTCACACCTCATCTTTCTGTGCTTACAAACCCAAACATGTTCACACTTCACCACATCTCCCACTCCCTCCTCAAGATCCAAGTAGATGGAAAGGGAAGATAAGCCTATCTTCTAGTGAGTTTTTGACCTGTCTAGTTAATGAAAGGAAGGAAGAAAAAGAGAGAAGGGGGAGGGAGAGAGAGACAGAGAGAGAGAGACAGAGAGAGCGAGAAAAAAGGAAGGAAGAAAGAAAGAGAAGGGGAGAAAGGGAGGGAAGGAGAAAGAGAGAGAGAAGACAAAGAAGAAAGAAAAAGAGGGAAGGAAGGAAGGAAGGAAGGAAGGAAGGAAGGAAGGAAGGAAGGAAGGAAGGAAGGAAGACTCCAGGAAGTAAGGTTGCCATGTGTCATGTGCTATGTTTAACACTGCCTCTCCTGCAGTCCCACAGGCCCCGTGGGGATGTAACGTCTTGGATCTTAGCAGTCTGTGCTCTAATTCAAAGACAAACATATTTTCCAACTTGCCCAAGGCGCTGCAGGGAAGACCCGGATCCCCAAGCTCAGGTCATTCTAGTGAGGCAACAACCAGCTGGGTTTGCAGCTATGTGGTTGGAGCCATCTGTTTTCCCTGCCCACATAAAAATATGCACCAGGAGTGTGCAGATCAGCAAATCCGTGGCTTCCCAAGGACCCAGCTGGGGTGGACTCTCCCTTTAGGGAGAAATGAAAGGTAAATCCAGTGTCAAAAGACAGAGGGCCAGCAGCAAGGCTAAGGAGCCAACACACTCAGACTCCACCACCTCTCCTCCGCCTTTGCCTGGAATACAGCCCATCTGGCTCCCTTGCCACAATGCCATTGTGCTTGTGTGAGGGGCACTGTGGTGCATGCTGAGTGCCCGGAAAATTACCAGCAGCCTCCTGCCTCTCCCACCACAGGCACCGGGAGCTGATCGCATAAGAACTCCCTTCTCTGATACTCTTTGGTCTTCTGACTGCCTGGTCAACCCGCAAGGGTCACATAATGAGCCTGGTGAGTCCAGGTGGCCAGGAATAGAGAGGCTTTTTGTATCCTGGTCTCAGAGAAGGGAGCCCTTTAGCTCCCCCAACCCCTTCCCTATCACCTCGCACCACAGAAGGGAATTTAGAGCAGGCTTGGCTCCCTGGCTAGCTCAGAGGACAGTGGATTCCACATTAAAAAAAAAAAAATCCTGGACTAAAATGGGAATGCTGTTAGCCAGCCACCCAGGTGCAGATGGCGTCTGGCAGATCAGGACCCGGTCATGATTGAGAAGAGGGTCTGTCTCAAAACCATTACAGTTAATTATCGCAGAGTTACAGATTCATCCGCAGGCGAAGAGCCAGCTCAGAATCCCCTGGGAAATTTTAGATGGATTAATAAGCAAAGGGATGTGGTTGTAAGACAGCTGATTTTCTATAAAGAAATGATATCACCGTTTCTTTATTCCCCACTCCCAGACCCAGGGCCTATTCCACCCTCTCCTATCTTTGAAGACATCTGTCCAGCAGAGATCTGGTGGTGGGGGGATTGCTTTGTTCCTTGTTTTATCTAGTAGCACTAATGTGTTCCGAGCAAGACTGTGCTTTCTCATGGCTCCTGCTCATCTAGGAAAACATGTTTCCGCCCGGTTGTCTGCTGGTTTCTGTGGCTTTCCCTGTTAAGACAGTTCTGCACAGAAAGGGCCGAGAAGCCTTAACAATGGCAGAATGAAAGCCTCCCCTCGGCCAAGCACAGCTGTGCTCAACAGGAGTCAAACAGTAGCATACCTGACACTATCAGCAGAAGCCGGGAATCTGATCATTACAGCTGGCACGTGGGATGAGCGGCAGCCTGGACTTGGATTCAGAAGGCAACTTCCTTTTTCAAGCTCTTTGTCTTTGCCTTTTGCTCTAAGGTCTGTATTGTTTGTTCTCGGGAAGCAGGAATCTTTGGAAAAATGTCCAGTAACCTACGATTAGTAAGTGAGTTTATCCCCTAATAAATTCTGTGAGTTTAACCCCTAACAAATTAATCTTTATTATGCTCCATTCTGGGCTAATGTGGAAATTTTTCATACAGCAACATACTTAGCAAAGGATAAGATTATTTCTTTGTGCTCAGATCCTAAAGTTTTCAATACGCAGCCAGTGTGTTGGTATACATGTTAAAGATGCCACCTTCTAAAACAAAACAAAACAAACACAAACAAGCAAAAGCATTGCTGAGGATGATGGGAAAGGGTTTCATCTTTCCTTTCTCTGCTAAACTGATCATTCTGGATTGCTTTCTGCCCCCTCCCCACAAACTCTCCACAGACAACCAGGGCACGATACCCTTATCCTGTCTAAGGATTTGATCATATGGCCAAATTCACTTGATCTGCCACATTGAGTTCAAGTTCTTGCCTTTGTTTTCAGTTTGTTCTCGTGTGTATGTCCTTGGCTCAGTGCTATCCAAAGGGCTTCCTAGAAGTCCTGAAGATTGGATCAACCAATTCAATAAGATTTTTATTTTATCTTGTTTCTTACAATAGATCTTTACAGCATTTAAGTTGTAACAATGCTCCCCCGGATTTTGCTTTAGAGTTTTCATTAATTGTTACTCTCTATATTAAAACCCCCAAGAGAGCAATTCTGTGGCAAATAGCTCCTTTCTTTTTGTAGTACACTCCATTCTTTCTCAGATTTGGGGGAAAATTTCCCTTCTGCCCGAAGAAATTCCCTTCAGCATCTATTTCTGTATGGGTCCCGTGATGTTCTGGTTTTGCTTGTTTAGAAAGATGCATGGTACATTTTCACATTTGGAGGGTATTTACAAGGGATTGGCTATTTCAGGTTGGAATCTGTCGCTGTTGTATTTCTTTGGTTCTCTAATTTATTATTTGCTGCACTCTGGTTTCTATTTCTCTCTTGGGAAGGTGGCAGTCATCTTACTGAGATCCCTTTCAAAGTTGATGTGTCTTCCTGAACACCCCCAGGCCCAGATACTTTCATGATTTTGCTTTGCAGAAATGTTTTTAATTGTGGCTTCTTTTATAGCCATCTTTCTTGGAACTTGGAACACTTCCCTTTTGTGTATCTTAGGACTTTACTTTCTTTTTCCAGATACAGGGGGATAAAAAAGAGAAAATCTGGTTCTAGGTGTCTGCTCAGACGTGTGAGAATCTTGTTTGCATGTTGCTGAGATGGTTTCTGTGCTTTGGGGTGGGGCCCAGCTCCTTCGCACTTCAGAATGCGCTCAGGCTTCCCAGTGAGGAGCAGCTATCTCACTTCCTGAGTTCTCACCTCTAGTCTACTGCCTCCAAGATGCAGTTACTTAGTGTGCTCTTCAGGCTCAGGTCGATCTCTGCTACCTTGTAAGATCTTCTGCTTCAGTAAGGTTCTCTCTACTGCTCCGAGGTGGCGTTTCCTTCCTTGTTTGTCCCCAAAGATTTCTTGATTATTTCCTTTGGAGCCTATAATTTTTCACAAAGTGAGAAAACTGTGAGATGAGTCTATATTCATATGCTAGCCCTAGCTAGTCATAACCGTTCCCATTTCTTATATTGTATCTTATTGGTATTTTGAGAATTTCATGCATGCATACAATGTATTTTGAGCATTTTTCACACCAGCTCCTCCAGCTGAGTTCTCCCAGATCCACTTCCCACTCGTCCATCCCTCCCACCTTCATGTCTTTTTTTTTTTTTTTTTTTTTTTAAGCACGTAGCCCATTGATTCTAATTGTGTTGCCCATCTCCTCGTGGATCTGTCATTCTCTGGAGCATGTTGAGGGCACACCCTTAAATAAACGGAATCTCCCACCCCCAGAAAACACCAGCTGACAGCAGCTTCTTAGTTAGGGTGGGGACTCATGGGCACCTCTCCTCTCCCTGCTGGCATGTTGACCATCTCTATCTTGGGGCAGGACTTGTACAGACAACCATAGCTGCCACGGTTTCTTGAATGGAGTGGTGCCGGTGCACACTGCTTCACTGTGGTCCTCCCCAAGCTCTGGCTCTTATCATTTTCCCACTTCCCTCTTCCAAGGAGGTCTCTGGGCCTTGGTGGAAGATGTGACATCAATATCTCCCTTGTGGTTGAGCATTCCACAGACACCTGTTCTTTACCCTTCGACCAACTGTGAGTGTCTGCATGAACCATCATCCACAGTACAAAGAAATGTCTCTGACGGGGTCCGAGAGTTACCCGAATCTATGTGTACAGAGTGAATTGGGAAAGCGCTTTGATATGGTGTCCATTTAGCAAAACAGTAGTAATAGGTTCGCCATCAAGGCATGTGAGCTCCCCAGTCATGAATTCTTGGCCAGATTTACAGTATCAGGCAAGTGTTTATTATTGTGGAGTAGTCCTTAAATAACTCGAAAGAAAGAAAGAAAGAAAGAAAGAAAGAAAGAAAGAAAGAAAGAAAGAAAGAAAGAAAGAAAGAAATTAGTTATCAAGTTAGTTATCCCCATAGCACTGATATCACTATGGCATCCATGTCATAGTTTGTCATATGGTTGTTGTGATAGCTCACAGGGCTCATAGTTACGTAAGACTGTTGATGGCTTTCTGTCCCCAACACCTGCATAGTACCCGCCATCATCATGGAAGCTCGCCAGGAAGAAGGGATATACCCAAACCATAACCAACCAGGTTTCTCCATGTTCTGCAGTCAACATGTGTGGTATCTTTAACAGCAGAGTCTTCTCATCAAGTTCCAGTGAGCAATCAAGCAATAACAATAATCTGTATTGTTTTGAGGTCTCCAGGACCCCCTTGATAGGCAGGTTGAGGGGAGCCAACCCACACTGGACACTGGGATTTTTATTTGGCAACTTGTGGCTTGTAGAAAATGCTCCAATTTTTGTAGCACCTTTTAAAAATATCTTTTAACTATTTTTAGGTTCAGAGAGTCAGTCCATCTATAACAATCCCATTAGGTATTATTAAGTCAATTAAAATGTATCTTTCAGTAGATATTGCATGAAGCCTAATTTAAAATGCATATGTTGGAGTCATAATAGATTGCCACATTGTCAGATATGGCGGCTCTTCATCTGTTGCTGATAAAGATGAAACTGCTTTTGGAAAAGTAAAAGCCATCTGCAGATGCTTTGAAAGTCAACTGACATTTTGTTAATTAGCATTTATTTACAGTAGTTGAATAACAATATCAAACTACAATAAGGAATGAGCAGTTAGCATAAAAAAAAAGCTGGTGACATTAAGTTTCATTGTGTGGCATCTAGTGGAAACAAATTCTTTCAGAGATCTCTAAAGTTTGTTTAAATGTAAAATAAAC
This sequence comes from Chionomys nivalis, assembly GCF_950005125.1. Taxonomy (NCBI): domain Eukaryota; kingdom Metazoa; phylum Chordata; class Mammalia; order Rodentia; family Cricetidae; genus Chionomys; species Chionomys nivalis. The sequence continues at coordinate 68,672,997 of NC_080090.1, forward strand.
CAGCCAAGGAACTGGGAGCTGACAGAGTGGTGGAGCTGATACTTGGCTCCTGGGTCTGGAAATGAAAGAGAGGTTCAAGTGGGCAGCCACGGCAGCCGAAGGGAACCAACTGCCTCCTTATTAGGGACGTTTTACCATGCTCCAGACTACTAGCAGAGTCCAAATGTCTTAGGTGATCAGATGAGCACACCATCTTCAGCTCAGGTTCTAAATGGTTCATCACCAACCTCTCGGTCCGTAACAGACCAGAAGTAGAAGGAAAGAGACAAGTCTAATTTTCTTGGGCATATTTTTACATGTAAAAATTAAATATCTGGGTTAATATCCTCTATCTGGGGTTTCACATGGGTTTTGAGATAGGCAGCACCGTATATTCGTCCTCATGCCATCCAGCACTTGTCTGTGCCACCTGAATGCTAACCGTAGTTGGGTGAGGAAAGGATACCAAACCTTCAGAAATACGACACAACAGATCTCGAGTTCCCAGATGTGTTTGTATGTTTACAGTCATGAAAATCACTAACGATTTGTTTCATGTCATTGTTTGTGGGAGAAACAGGAAGGCTGTAGAGCATCGGAAGTGCTGGGAAAGCCAGCCCGATGGCCGTTTTCAAAGGAAGAAAGCAATTGCTTTTGGACTTCCGACCAAGACCGAGTGTAAGCAACAGGTAATGGTGTTGTGCCTTTCTGTCAACATGATCTCTTAAACACGCCGGACTTCTGGGACAGAAGATGTGATGATATTCTTAAGTCAAAAATTACAGCTTTATTCTTTTGTCAACGTGGCAGTAAAGGAGATCACAGACAATGACGGTTAGCGGATAGGTTTTCTCTCCTGGTGGAATTCTGATAGAAGTATTATTTACTGATAAGAGTGCTCAAGGTTCACATGGCTATTTTTGTCACGCTATCTTGTCACTTTCATCTCTGACATTCATACTTCCCAAGAGTCACAGGGAAGGGAAAAAAAGCAAGCAAAAAATCAAAACTGTAGGCACATGGTGACAGTCAAAGCAAGCCATGAACTTCTTTATTCTCCAGCTCGCTCTCGCCAGCATAGCCACAGGTTCTAATCAGGAACTGACATATCATTTTCAAACCAACCTTATTTAATAAAAGAAAATGTGTTGGGATATTGCAAAGGCCGGTTGCTCAGAGAAAAAGAAAGGCTGGAGAGATGGTTCAGTTGGGAAAGCTCCTGGTGCACAAGAACAAGCACAAGAGCTCTGATCCAAACACGCATCCAAAAATCTTACCTGGAGGTGTGCAGGGGAGATGGAAACATGAGAATCCCTGGGGTTCGTGGTCCATCAATCTAACTTGTTGATAAAATCTCAGTTCAGTGATTGAAACTGTGTCTCAAAAAGAAAGAAAGAAAGAAAGAAAGAAAGAAAGAAAGAAAGAAAGAAAGAAAGAAAGAAAGAAAGAAAGAAAGAAAGCAAGCTATGGGGAAAGACACTGGATGTCAATCTCTGACCTTAGCATGCACAAACACACCCCGCCCACATGCACATGTACACACCCCAAAGGGTGGCACACCCATCCACACACACATGTACACCCCCCGCCACACGCACATGTACACGCAAAGGGTGATGTCTTTATGTTTTACAAATTAATCTCACCTTTAGCAAATGTGTTCTCAATCTGCCCACTTATTGACTCATGTGAACTTCTTCCCTTATGCACATAGAACACAGTAAGTGTCTGTACTAGCAGGTATTTCTTTGATAAATGTGACTAGCTACTACTCATCAATTATTCTAAAGAATTCAGACCAGGAGATTTTTTAAACAGCCTAAATTATGAGACAAGGGTAGGGAGCCACCTCGCTTTGATCACTAAATCTCCATCTGGTACTAATGCTCCATCAGCCATTCGCCTTGAAGTATGAAAAGGCTTAATTGTCCTTCCTGTATTTTTGCTTTTGGGGTTCTGTTTCTGTTTTGTGAGATGGCATCTCATTATATAGCCATGATAGGCCTGAAACTTGCTGTGTAGACTAGGCTGGCCTCGAACTCACAGAGCTCTGCCTGCTTTTGTCGTCCGAGTCCTGAATTAAAAGATTATACCACCACACCCAGCCTATAATTAACTTCTAAACCAAACATTTGCTTTCTTTGTTAGCAGTTTTATCTAGGATCTGGGTAGAAATTAACTGGCCTACCTTGTTCAGACACAAAGAAAACCAGCTATTTGAAAAAATTACACCAAATTATCAACCATTCTCTATTAACTTCACGCGAGGCAGCAGTTGCTTTCACACAGTCTGTCTCTTTAAGAACAGTTATGCTTCCACACTCTTGTATAACTGACACTATTATTTCTACTTAGGAAACTGAGACTTGGGGAAGCTACTGGTGGAGTTCTAAGAGACATAGTAGAAAGCAGCGAAGGACAGACCAACCCAGCGCTGAGGATTAGTGCACTTCTAATGACTCCGTCCCGAGACCATTTACTCACCCACCAAACAGCAGGATACAGCGGACACTGCTAACAGTCAAGCCCTCGTGCTCACGCACTATCGTTTTATTCAGTTTTGAGCTATGCTAATGCTAAGCCCACCGCACCATAATCAGGGAAGCTTCTTATTTTTCTATTCTATTTTTTTTTCTTCCCAGTCTTGTTTTACCTTTGGCCAGTTTCAGAAGTGCAGGCTTAAAGTAGTGTGTTCCATGTTGTTGCCCTTCCCAAAATCAGAAGTCAGAACAGAGAGGAAATGCAAATAACCTCCAGGATTTAAGAGGACCATTCTCATTCCCTTAGATTATCTACCTCTCTTGTTTCCTCAGGAAGATTCTCTCCTGGCTTTCTTCTCCCAAAGCAGTGTTTGTGTTTCAAAAGTACTGCTACATAAGTGTATTTAATTTATCAGTGGTATTGGGTATGTGCGCTTGTGTGTGCTCACACCCTCTCTCTGATTCTCTCTGGAACACCCCAGCGCCATGCATGTGAAACTCAGAAGACAACTTTTGTCAGTTGTTTCTCCTCTTCCCCTTCATTGTCACAATATCTCACTTGCTTCTGCCTTGCCTCATGCTCCCTAGCCCACGAGCTTATGGGGGATGCTCCTGTCTTCACCTGCTGCTCTCTAGGAGTGCTGCGATTGCACCTGTATTCAGATTTTCCAGGGATCAAACCCAGGTCATCAAGCACTTTTACCTGCCAAGATATCTCATGGACCCTACCTGGGAGGTTTTAATCACCATTTCCTCAAGGTGAAAACTAGTCTTCAAAGATTAAAGTACAGTGTGGAAGAGTGTGGACTTCGTCACTACCATCTTGGCACCAAAGTCCCTATGTGGCTTTCCCATGTGGTAAGAACAAGAAAGTTAATAACCCCTGAGTCCCAGTTTCTTGATAACATTTGGTCCACAAGGCTTTTGATAAACAAGAGAACATTGATGTAATAACTAAGAAAGCAAGAACCTTTCATAGTGTTATTTTTCTCCCCTTTCTGCATGTGAGTTCGTCTAGAAGTAGCTTGGTTTCTGTAGCTCAGTTGTCCTTGCTGCTCCCTTCATTATAAGGAGGTAATAGAAGTCCTGTCTGGTTGCTAATGGTTAAAAAAATACATAAAATAAAATGTATTACCCTAACCCACTGTAACTGTTCCATTTAGGGCATGAAGTGTGACCATACTGTTTTGTAACCATCACCACACCTATTTGCAGAGTTCTGTGTATCTTAGATACTGGAACTCTGTGCCCATAACGCACTAAGCCCCACTGAGCATAGTGGTACATTCCTGTAATCCCTGCACACAGGAAGCTGAGACAGGAAGTTCACTAGGTCAAAGTCAGACAGCCCTACACAATGAGTTGTAGGCCAACCTAGGCTAAATGAGATCCAGTCTCAAAAAAAAAAAAAAAAAGACAGTAAGTCCAGCCCTCACCCCATCATCTGCCTATCTGTTTTACGAATCAGACTGTCCTAATATCTCAAAAAGGGTCCTTTGTGATTGGCTGATTTTACTCAAAGGCTTAAGATGTATCTATGCCGTAGAAGTGTGTCAGAATTTTCTTTCTTCTTAGATGATTAAATAATATCTCATTATATGTCAGTGTTTGGACAGGTAATTTTGATTTCATGAGTGCTTGATAAAATGTGACTGAGACCATTTTCCTTCAGAATAAAAGGTGTATGGCGAGGGGGACCTCCCAGCACAACAGAGACAAGTGAAGCAGAGATTTTCAGTCTGTTTAGTCCCGCATTCTCCCCATTAGTGACCCCACACCTTCTAATCATCTCATTCTCCCTCATTTATATTGGACACACCCTTTAAATAGCAAGATACGGCCCTAACCCCAAGTCTAAGCTGTTATTCCAACTTTAAGTGTTGCCATCGGTGCAAGGAGATGGGGAATCGTGTTTACTGTGTGTTGGGAAATCTGTGAATACAGCTGACTCATTGACAATCCAGGATTTGCATGCTCTGAGTAGGACAGCGTCTGTTTTCTCTCCTGCTCCCTCTTCCTCCCTCTCGCCTTCCTTCCTTTACTGTCTCTCTTGCCCTTGCTTGGCCCCCCAGGCTCACCATATTTCTTTTGCCGTTGATTTATTTGAGTCTATGGTCTTTCCCTAAAATGGTTGACTAATGGAGAGAAAATGCCACTACTTTAATAGTTTATGAACATTTCCAGAGGCATACTCCTTTTCACCTCTTCTGTTGTGTGTGTGTGTGTGTGTCTATCATTGGTATCCAAATGATCAGAGGAAAAGAATAACGGGACATTGAGTGCTAGAATGTGACGTTGAGTGGTTCAGTAAGAACCTGGCACAATGGGAGCCCAGTGACAAACGCCACCCGCTATTTCCCGAGTATCTATCTCTTTGAAGAATTGTTTCAGCCCCAAACTTGCTGTAGGTAAAAAGTGTACAGGAGCGTAGATCTTCTCTTTAGAAAATGAAGAACTATAAGTCAACCTGACTTTCTTGCCTGTAGAGCAGTGTGAAAGAGCACTCTGAAAATGATTGTTTTTCTTTAGTATTCTTAATTCTCTCTTTTAGAAAGAACGTTGTTGCTGTCGTTGTTGTTATATGTGCATGGGTGTTTTGCTTGCATCTATGTCTGTCTACCATGTGTGTGTGCCTGCTGCCCTTGGAGGTCAGGAGAGGGAGTCACATCACCTGGAACTGGAGTTACAGTTTGTAAGTGACTATCTGGGTACTGGGAACCAAACCTAGGTCCTTTGGAAGAGAAACCAGTATGCCTAACCACTAAGCTATATCTCCAGCCCATTTTAATTCCCTGTTAAGGAAATGGAATGCATGGTTTTGAACAGAATTATTTAAAAGTCAATGTCTCAAAGGAAAAAAATAACCAAATTCTCTCTAGAAAGCATTGTACCACACACACTGTATGGTCTGGGGCTGCAAAGACAGAAGTGTGGAATTTTAGATGCAGGAGGCTCTCCATCCAAACCCTTATCTGTTATACTTAAAGACACATCTGGAAAAGAGCAGGGCATGTGACCACTGTAACTTACACTCACTATAGGATGGGGGTGGAAAGAACCAGACAAGGAAGAGGGAAGTGAAGAGACGGGACAGAGAAAGCAAGGAAGAAGAGATAAGAAATTGCCATTTTATACATAAGTAGGCAACAGCCTCTGCTGCTTAGGTTTTCTAATTACACCATCCCAGCAAATCCCCAGTGTAGACACCGGCACCCCATTTTAAGAGGTGAGGGAGCTGGAGCTCAGAGAATACAAAGTCACGTGCTTTTCAGCATGTTGGAAGAAGAAGGCATGGCTGGGAAAGACAAGGTTCCGCTGTAACAGGACACGGAGAGAGAAAGGCTATGTGTGCAGACAGCACGCACGCGCTTCCTGCTTTGACTGTAGGACTGACCTGAGGATATCACAGTTATGTCAACAAGATAACAGAACTCTCAGGCTATGTTGACAAAAGTTCACCTCTTTCCAGACTGTGGATGTGGCAAAGGGAAAAGTGGGAGAGAGACACTCAGAGGTCTCTCTTCTGTATGTTCTGACTGGGGCGTTCACATTTCCTTTAACCTTCTCCCCAGTTGTGGCATGAAGCAGACTATGGAATCAGAGCAGGAAATGGCCTGATGTTGTTATGAAATTCTAAAGAGAGAGGAAATCATCACCTTGACCCAGACAAAGCTTACACCCGACGACCAAGTTTGGATAAATCTGAGTTCAGCACCTAGAGCAATCTGCTGCTTTGACCGATTGGCCTAGTAAGTGTTTTCAGAGGAAGAAAACCTCTCCAGACACACCCCCGTGAGCCCGTGTCTGTAAGCAGGGAAATTATTTAGGAGAGAGAGAGAGACTGCTGTTCATCAGTTTCTCTCTTTTTGAAATGCATTGTTCTTTTCCAGGTCACTGTGATAAAGCTCTGAGGCTTCTTTCCAACTCTTCCAGAGAATACTAAGCAAGTCACTGGACCCTTCCTGCCTCAGTTTCCCACATAACAGAATGGCTGGGTGCTCTCTGAGGCCCAGACTCCTTTCTGCTCTCCACCTCCTGTGGTTCTCTTGCCAGGTCAATGTATGGAGGACTCAATTCACTCTGGATTTTTCTGCAGCATCACCGTCACCCCAGTATTGTTGGAAATTTTCTGTACTGTGCTAATAGCTTGAGCATAGCATCCTCAATCCTCATGGAATCGCTGAAGGAAGAACTATCACCTCAAATCTGCCGGCTGAGTTTCTCACCAGTGTGATGAAGAAATTGGACTTGTTGAATTATTCAATATTGCGGTTAATTGCAAGTGAGCACTGCAGAATTTTTCAAAGATGATTTGCCAAAAGAAGTTTTAAAAATTATTTATGTTATATATGTGTGTGCATCTTCGTTTGATTCTCTTTGTCATCAAAATGGATTTATTTTTTAAAATGCTGTGTATGGGCCCTGGATTAATGTTTTTCTTTCTCTAGTATTCCTTCCCCACTAGACTCGCTGGAGAACCACCGTATTTCCAAGGCTATGAAAGCTGACTTCTTTTCAAAAAAGCACAGTTTTCACCCTGTGCCTCAGGTAGTGTCTGAACTCGATTTCCCAACAGACCACTTTCTCGGTGTGTCCCCCATAGCCACAGAACCTAAAATACTTTCTGATGTGCACTGCTCCCCTTCCCAGATTCCGTATGTGATTCCCTGACTGTCACCTTTACTCAGCAAGAATTGTTTTTATCTTTAAGTTTAACCGGGTCCGCAGTACCTGGTATTGGGAAGGTACATGAGAAAAGACCTTAGATGAATGAATTGAACGGTAGCAAGCTGGTTTTCCCAGAATTTTGGACATTTATGGTAGCAGCCAAAACTGTGGTGCGTGTGTCTCACCTTTCAGTGCTCGACATTAGCACGGCGCTGGGGGCGGGACAATGCTTTGATTTCTTTCCTGTGCTGTACACTCTTACAAAGAGGCTTGCAAGGGTTTTTCCTTTGAATTTATGAGATTCTCTCATTCCTACTTGACTTCAAGTGGTCTAGCCTTGGTGTGACTCCCACGGCTGCCGCTTCTTCCCTCTCCCATGTCCTCCTTCTCTACTGCGTTTGCCCTTACTTCTGACAGCTGTCGGATGGTTCGGGTGCCACTGACGAGAGCATTGACGTTGGTGATGGAAATCACCATCGCCCCACTTAGCTCATTTCCTGACTGATCAGCACAGCCATTAGAGTGCTTATTGGACTCCAGCTGGAGCAGAGCCATGATTCATCTCTTTTCCTGGTCTTCCTCACACACTTATTTATATTTCCCCTGTTGGAAGCACCCATTTTCCCATCAATGCGTCCTCCTAATTTATACCCCCAGTCTGGGGAGGCAACCCTCAAGTAGCTTCGTAATAAGGATTCATGGAAAGTAACTCCTCAACGTATTGGTAGATCTCAGTGGTTTATTGCCGTATCGATTGTTCGGCTGATCGCTATATTTTAGATGAGACTTTCCCCCTTATAATTCAATCATATTGATTCATTTTTCTTAGCATATATCATTGCTGTTGGAAACTGTGACTCTCTTCTGATTCTTACCCACTCTTATGTGAACTTTCCCCAAGCCTCTTACTCTGCTCCTACAGGGAGCTCACACATCGAGTTTCAGAAAGGGGTTCCGAGGTGTGGATGACCATTCACAGACTTTTCTTGACATCCAGTGGCCTCTTTGTCTGGGAAGTTTGTGATTTTTTATTTTAGGGTCTTAACACAAATATCGCCATCTAGTAAAGCCGTTCCTGATCGGTCATATTGCACACTTGCATTTGGTTTCTTTGCTTCCTGCCTTAATCTTATGTAGGGCATGGATTGGTTTAAAACCTAAATAATTCACCTACTTTCTGTCTCTTGTCACTAGACTATAAACTACAAGCAAACAATAACTTTGGTCTGTTTTGTCCACACACTGTTGTATATCAGGATATCTCTGCCTGGTTTCTAGTATTACTTAACATATTTGTTTAAATAGTTTTCTCTTATTTAAAAAAGAGGCAATGAAAGGCCCATATATGTGACACACACACACACACACACACACACACACACCTTCTCAGTTCTCATTTAGCTTAAGCTTATGGGGAGCTGAGCATGACAGGAAATCCCTGAATGAGAGAGAACAGAAGATTTAGCACTGGGATACAAACATCGAAGTTCTTTCAAGAATGTTCATTGCAGTTTGAGAGATGACTCAGCTGTTAAGAGCACTGGTGGTTCTTCCAGAGGACCCAGGTTCAGTTCCTGGAACCCACATGGTAGCTCACAACTGTCTGTAACTCCAATTTCAGGGGATCTAACACCCTCACATAGACATACATGCAGGCAAAACACCAATGTACATAGATAAATAAATAAATAATCTTAAGAAAGAATATTCATTGTGAAAATCAGCTGGTACAAATAAATATTTAAAATTATATCTAGAAAAATGGTGCTTGCCTGTAATCCCAGCAATTAATAGGTAGAGGTAGGAGAATCATGAGTTCAAGACCACCCTGGGCTATTTAGAAAAAAACTGTCTCTAAACAAATAAAGAACATTTGTTTAAATAAATGTTAACATTTACCTAAAAGAACAAATTTTAAACTAGCATACACTGGTATAAAGGAAGGAAGGATAAATGAACAGTGGAAAAGAGTTAATAGAAATTGAAAATGATTCAATTTAACCAAATGGTATAATTATTTCAGCATAACGGTTAATTTTCATCGTCACCTGGGCTGAATTCAGAATTACCCGAGAGCCAGGGCTACAGAAGCTCAGGAACTCTTTAAGCAGAGCTTTGTTACTGGTCTTTCTTTGGACCACCAGTTCCCGAATAATGACAGAGACTTACTATTAATTAATTAATATTATCTAGCTTGGTTCTCAACTAGGTCTTGTAACTTAACCCGTTTATATTAATCTATGTTCTGCCACGTGGCTTGTTACCTCTCCTCTATACTGTAAGCCCTTCACATCTTGCTCCCTCAGGTTCTTCCCAGGTTCCTGTCTCTGCCCAGAAGTCCCACCTGCCTAGCCATTGGCTGTTCAGCGTTTTATTAAACCAGTCAGAAGGTGTCTTAGTCAGGCAAGGAAAGACAGAGATATAAGTTCATAGACTGTGATCAAATACCCTGCCACAGAGCTTCATGAGCCATGCTGGTGGAAGTTCAAATGATCACCACGCCTATAGACATGTGGACAGTGGGGCTGGAGAGAGGGTTCGGCAGGTAAAGGTGCTTGCTGGCAAGTCTGGCAACTTGAATTCAATCTCCAGAATCAATACGATGAGAAAAGAGAACTGAGTCCAACAGGTTGTACTCTGACCTCCACAGATGCCATGACACACGAGAATTCACACGTGCGTACGTGCACACACACACACACACACGCACACACACACACACATGCACACACACACGCATACACTCACAAACAATAAATAAATAAATAAACAAATAAATAATGCAAAAATTTTTTAAGAAAAGATATTTGGATAGTGAGTTCTAGGCTTGCTAGGTGTCAGGGGCGCAAAGAACCTGCTGGAAAGTAGATCAGAAGAATGCATGATAGATCCTGATAAAGACCCTGCCTGCTTCCTTTCTGCTTGAGTCCTGAAGTTCTGAGTGAGGCCGAATTCAGAAGCAGAGTAACTGGAGGAAACCGAAAGACAGCCTAGCACTCAGGTTGCTGCATGGCCACCGCCCACTGCATTTGCTGAGGCCTGTAATGGAAAATCAAAGCAGAAAGAACTTAAAAACGTGTCATTTCGTAAGGAAAGGGGGGAGTTTGAAAGTTGCCGGCAAGATGGGTGCAGAGGAGCAGCTGTAATTGTTAAAGAGATTGGTGCCCTTGAAGAAAACAGTCTCACGCTTGACACTGGGACAACAGGCAAAGCTCCTGGAAGCAAGAGCCACCAAAGACTTCAGCTTGTGAAAATGCAGCTCATTTGATCAAGAGACCGCCTGAACTAAGGAAATCACTGAAGGGCTTCCTACTCAAAACAGCTGCTGAGGGAACTGTTTTCCCAGGATCAGAAGCCAAGGCTCACATTGATACTACAGCTATGTGCTAAACCCACAGAAGAATTTGGTAGCATAGCCCAGGTGCCGCTTGTTTCATAGGCTTGCAAAGTGTAAGAGGTGTGGGATCATAGAAGCTTGCAGCAACACTGCAGAAGGCAACTGAGACGAGCCAGTGTGTGGCTGGGAAAACATTCCTTGCAAGTTCGTCCATAGAGGTCATTGCATAACGCCATGAAGGTGAGGATAAAGCCTAACTTCCCAGGATGTTAAAGATTCCAGAACCGGACCTTGAGACTTCTAGCAATGAAAGCTGCAGGCATGTAGAGTAGAGACAGCCCAGGAGAGAGGCTCCACCTGCTATAGGCAGCAGAACTGGAAGAATGGGGCACCCATGCCTATTGTGGCCGAGATGATGTCACCTCAAGTCCAAGACAGGCAAACAGTTGTTTGCCCAGCTTTGTTTTGGTTTGCTTTGGTTTTGTCTTTCCTTGCTTTTTCCCTCCCATTTCTCCCTTTGAGAATGGGATTATTTATTCCGCATCAGTGAATTTTTTATATGTGTTCAGTTAAGAGTTTGAAGAGTTTGTCCTGAGGAGAAAACAAGGTGGCAGTCACTGGCACCCGCCATGGAGCTCCGAGGTGGTGGGAAAGGAGTCTGCAGAGCCCAATGTAGCTCCAGAAAAGCTTTTAAAAAGCATGCTGGGGGGGGGGGGGACTCACAAAATTGGAAAGAAAGTCGAGTGTAGCAGAGAATAATGAATCAGAACCTTCACCGCCAGTGTCTCAGCCAGCAGGTTAAAAGCACAGAAGTCCTGTCTGAAGAGCCCTGGGGCTGCAGGCACCAGTGGCAGGGAGGGGTGCAGAAACAGGTCAGTACTGATTAGGGTTGGTCCTGCCCCATTGCTGTTCCCAGCATGGAGCCTCTGCGACAGCCTGGTCAGTGCTGTTTGCTCTGCTGGAAGTCATGGGGCAGGAGCTGTTTTACCAATGGCCTACAAGTTCAGCAGCCATTCCCGACAGCGGGCACGGAGGGCAGGGTGGAATGCAGGGGCCTGGAGCTCTTGCAGAAACACGTCATTACTGACTGGGGCTGGCCCTAAGCCCTCCAGCAGCCCCCTAGCATGAAGATGCCAGGTTGCAGCTTGTTTTGTTTGCTCTGCTGGGAGACAGAGAGCACAGGGCACTGGAGCTGCTTCAGGCACAAAGGTTGAGCTCCGGCAAGCCTCAGGTGGCAAATATTAAGGGTGGGAGGTGTGTGGCGGCGAGGAGCTCACACAGAACCTGCCGCCGCCACATGCCCAGCCTAGCCTTACCATCACAGCCTCATCATCACCCTCACCCTGGGTAACAGCAGAATATCCAAGATGAGTCCCACGGAGGGATATGATGCTGTCCGTGGCCCATACTATAGCAGAGGGCCATGTTGATGTGTGTAGTCTGCACTACCACCAGAGACCGTGCTGAGGTCTGTGGTAAGCGCTAATGTGGGAGACCATGTGGATGTCCATGGTCCATGTTGTTGCCAGAAATCATGTGGAAGCTCACAATACATGCTCTTGCTTACTGTAAAGGACAAGGAAGCTACCTTTTCAGTAGCATCAGTGGCTGGAGACTGAGGAAGAGGGACATAAAAGGCTTCCGTGACAACCCATCACCCAAAAGTAACAACCTAGAAAAGAAACCATCCAAAGAGGGCTCTTACAAATTGTGATTAAGATGCTGAAGTATAGCTCTCCACAACTGCTGGCTTCTGTCAGGGGTCCGGGTGGGGAAGGACTCAGTTTTCTTCAAGGGGCTGGCTACTGGGAATTTGACCGTGCTCCTCAGTGAGTATATGGGCAACACACGTCGAACTTGTGCTTTTTTCTTCTTTTTTTCTGAGGGTGTCACATGGGTGGGGAGAACTAGAAGGTGAGTGTGATGGGTGCATAATGTAGAATTTCCAAACAATCAATAAAAAATATGATTTGGGGAAAAAATAAGTTTGTCCTGAGACACAGAAGGGACCTTGGGCTTTTGAACAATGTTGGAACTCTTAAAGACTGTAGGACTTTTGAAGTTGGACTGAATGCATTTTGCATTATAAAGAGGACATAAGCCTTTGAGGGCAATGGGTACGATGCTGTGATTTAAAAGTGTTATGTTTTTACCTCAGATTTCCAAGAGGTGGACTTGTTCTTGTTAATCTTCATTGTCAGCTTGGCTGGATTTAGAATCATCCAGGAGCGCCTACGAGGACATTTCCAGAGAGGTGTAAATGAGGAGAAGAGACTCCCCTTAAACGACCCCATGAGCTTGAGGTCTTGAGACTGAGTGAGAAGGAGAAAGGAAGCAAGAAAGCACAGATTCAGCATTCACCTCGATTTGCTTTCTGACATGAAGTTGCATTCCTGGTCCTGCCACCTTGCCTTCCCAGCCATGAGGACCTGTATCCCTTCAAACTGTGAGCCAAAATGAGCCAAGTTTCCTTAAGCTGTTTTAGTCAGTATTTTGTTACATCCATTAGGACAGCAACAAATATACTAGAGTTTTTGTTAACATTTGTTTTCCTGGAAAAAAATGAAGTTATAAAGACCAAAGATTAACAAAACATGTTTCAGGTGTTATGAAGTTATAAAGACCAAAGATTAACAAAACATGTTTCAGGTGTTCCATGGAAAGTGGGGGATGCATTTACTGTGTAATCTGAACCACTCTCGGGAATACTCAGTGCTTCCTCATTTCCAGTTGTTGCCTAATCCTCTTTCTCACCTCTCTCTGCATCCTCTTCAATCCTTGACTGCTTGGAAATAGCTCCTTAATTTAGGCATAGGCTTATTTAGAAATCTTCCATTCGACAGAGTTATGAGCATTTCTGCTACCTAGGCAACAACAAGTTGTTCTGTGCTAACATCTTTTCATTCTCAGCTGAGTGAAATCTAAAAATCTTTTCATAAGTTTGTCTAAATAGAAGTCAATCTTAAATACATCCCTTTATCTTATTTTTCTAAATTTGAGATGCATTTATTTTATGTGCAGGGGTGTTTTGATTGCATGCATGTCTGTGTACAATGTGCACACAGTGCCCAAGGAGGTCAGGTTCCCTGGAACTGAAGTTACACATACAGCCTCACCTACAGTATTTTATAGGTTAATAAAGGTATGATTCTTATTTAAAAAACATGAAGATATTGAAAATACATTTTAAAAGTCTAGCTGACATTCCTTGCCCTGACTACCAGAAGTTATTCCTCTGGGATACAGTTTTGAATTCTACATTTTTATTTGAAAAAATATATATATAAGAGTGAGTGTTAGATACCTCATCCCAAACAAATAAGCTTATAAACACACAAGGTTATCTTAGCTTCCCATAGGAACTCTAGTAAGGAATAAGTAAAGGAATCAAGATGTAAAAAGTAAACTCCAGCCAGCAATTCATGGTGGATAGAGGCCAGTGGTCAAGAAGGCTCCTAAAGATGAACAGTCGAGGATCATAGGCATGTGAAGGTTTCCAGTGGGAGGGGCAGAGAAGAAACTAAGAAAGAACTCCTGCAAATTGAGGGCAGGTGGACACAGCATGAAACCAGGACCACTGTAAGCTCATCCCCAGGGAGAAAAGAGGGACGGTGTGTCAACTAGATGAGCCCACTGGTACAACCAGAAAGTCAGTGAGAAAGGGCTCCTGGATACAGAAAAGACAGTGAATAAAAGCAGAACTGTGTTCTTATCTAACTATAATTAGGAGTCAATAGGTAATGCCAAGACTTATAAATGGATGGGTGAAAGAACACGATGAACATATTATTTGCAAATAACATCAGCTGTTAGAAAATCAGGCAACACGAACGGATTTCAGTTCTCAGATTCAGACCTGGGAATTCAAGATGAATGGAGGACGTTCTGCCTAAAATGTTTTTCATGTTGACTTAAAAAAAAAAAACTTGCTTTATCTCATTTTTATCATTTCCCTCCCTCCCTCCCTCCCTCCCACTCTCCCTCCCTCCCTCCATAACTTTCCTTCTTTTAAAGACAGGGTTTTGCCATGTATTCCACTCTGACTTAGAACCCATGGTCCTCCTGCCTCAGCCTCCCAAGAGCTGGGATCATAGGCATGTACTGCTACTCTGTGCAACTCTATATATGTTTTAAGAATTTTTTGTCACTGTGGGAAAATATATGACTTTAAAACATACTTATAGTTATATTTACTACATTCACAATGATATAGAAATATTATCAATATTTTTTGGTTTGGAGTAGCATGTAGCTCAGAGGTAAAGCTCTCTTGACTAGCTAATCAAACTAAAACTATGCATATATAGCAATGGTTCTCAACCTTCCTAATGCTGTGACCCTTTAACACAGTTCTTTATGTTGTGATGACCCCCAACCATAAAATTATTTTCTTTGCTACTTCATAACTATAATTTTGCTACTGTTATGAATCGTAATGAAAATAACTGATACACAGGATATCTCTTATGAAAGGGTTGTTAGATCCCCAAAACAGTTGAGAACCACAGGTTGAGAACCATTAATATATAGTACTGTGATAAAAGTACTGAACCAAAACCATGAGGTGGTGCCAGTAATAGGCACAAGGATGAGAGAAAACAAGAGTTGGGGACTAGTAAAGCCTTACTATGCATACTTCTTTCTTATTTATTTTGTATTTATAACTTAATGCTCCCACAGCAAATTATCACAAGCTCAGAGACCTAAATCAAATTTAGTCTCCTATAGCTATGTAGGTTGCAAGGTCAAAATGAGTCATATTGAATCAAAAATCAAGATGCTGCCATGGACTATTTATTCCCTTTGGGGCCCTAGGGAAAATCAATTTACCCCACCCCAGCTTTTGGAGATTGCCAATATTCCTTAGTTTGTATCCCTTTCTGCAGACTCAAACTGTGACATGTTCCTTTCTCTCTGGCCTGTTTTCTGTCCTACTTGTTGACTCTGATCCTTCAGCCTTCCCTGGATCCTGTGACCACAGTGGAACCAGAAAACTAGCAAGGACCTTGTCAGTGAGGACGTGCCAAGGACTGAACCTACGAAAAACTGACCTTTCTCTTTTAGGCAAACATGTTGCTTAGGGTCTGTTTTAGGCTTTTGGGGGACAAAGTAGAGAAAATGCTTCCCTATGCTAACCAAGTTTCTCCATAACTTTTATGCCCAAAGCTCATAGTATGCTTTTTAAAATTAATTAATGAATTAATACATATAAGTGCTTTTTCTGTATGCACATATGTGTGCCATATGTGTGTCCAGTGCCCATGGAGAATATTGGATCCTCTGGAGCTACACGTGGAGTTACACATGACTGTGAGCCACCATGTGGGTGCTTGGAACTTAACCTGGGTCTTCTGGAAGAGCAACGCATGCTCTTAACTGCTGAGCCATCTCCCTAGTCCTGCGTAGTATGCTTTAGAGGCCTGTTGTTTCATCAGAGTCTCACAATTTTTCTGAGGGATTCATGTGAACAATATATTATGTCTAATAATAAATGTGTGTTTGTTTTAACCCATAAACAGCATTTTAAATGTCTTGCCTGCAGGATCAATAAGTTGGTGTTCTCCGCTCTTCCATCTTTGTACCTCTCCTGTCACATCTCAGGTTCTCTCCCTGAGGAGCATCATTGAATAAAAGAAAGCACATTGTAAATTGCACTGAGGAGTGAAGATTCGCATTACATTTCAGGTTCATCTGTGAAATCCTGAAAACATCACTTCAGCACTAGCACTGCTTGCTAAACTTAGGGAGAAAATGAAGCTTTCAAAGAGAGGACGAGCAGAACTCTGCTGGACAGCTGATCCTAGCTGAACTTCTCCTAGTACTGCCTGCCCTGTTCTTCAAGCTGTAGTGAGGTCATCTTCTGTCTGATTGACTGGTGCAAAGGGGGATGTGGGAGGTAGGGAGTTTATTATGGAGGAACAGGAGATAATGCGGAGTGTGTGTAAGCACTGTGTACATCAGGGTCTCCACCATGCATAACATCCACAAGCGTCTCAAGTATCAATCTTTGAGGTTTTCTCAAGATTTATGCATCCTCAAACGGAAAAAACATTGCTGCCTCCAAACAGACCAGCATCCTCCCTAGAAACGGCAGCAATGCTATCAATCCTTCAGTCTTTATTTTTGTAGCTTCGGAGATTGAACCCAGGACCTTACTAGCACTTGAGCTAGGTCTGGATTGACAGCACTTCTACATCAGTAAGGCTCTTGTTCACAGTGGCACTATGTATAGGAGGTCTGGGTTCTCCGGGACCTCCCAGGTGATACAAAGGACTTGAGGATTAAGGAATGTTGGAGAACCTTCTAAACAACTGCAGAAGACCTGCGTTGTTTTTCTTTCACCTAATTCCTAAAGTACTGCATTTGCATGACAGTTAAGTATATACGAGGCCCTGGGAATGACTCTCGTGATTAATACCATGGTGGCATGGTAGCAGGGTGGGGCTTAAAGATGCATCTTGTTCTTTTTGCCTCTCTTACTTCTGGTGAATAGTGCAGTAAAGACTTGGACATGGCCCCTTTTCAAAAAACCTTTAAAAGAAATTGTGCCTTTCCCATCTATGTCAGAACCTGATAGAGATGACTGTAATATTTCTTTGAGAATTTTATCTGACATGTATAAACGCAGAAGACATGCCACAACTGTACCCATTATGAGAAATATACCATTGAATTCTGTCAATTAGATAAGCTGGATAATAGTCAAAGTTGTTTAGCGTTCAGGGTATAAGTGGCTGAAAAGTTGGAATGTAATGAAAATTTGTTTCGGGGGGAGGGAAATGATAAAGTTGGGCAGGGTTTGGAAAATAACAAAAAAGTCTACGTCAAAATACGTGTCCATCATGAAGCCTGGCCAAGAATCTGCGGTAGAGACCGGTGGACGGAGACCTTGTGGATTCATGTGATCAAATAGTTCCAGGGTGAATTCTCTCCGAATTGAACACTTTTTTTTTGTTTGATTGATTTAATTTTGTGTTTTTGAGGCAGGTCCTAGCTAAGAAGCATTGCACGGCCTTGAGCTGGCTATGGCGTTCACACTGGCTCCAAACTTGCCATCCTTCCTGTGTGCTGGGGTTATAGACGTGTGGCCACAAACTATTCTCAAACAAAGAAACGTTCTTACTCTTTGTCCTCCAGTCCCTTGACCTGAGCTGTGTCTTTGCCTCTTATTCCCCAAATGACCTTGTGTCTTAATTTGACCCTTGCTTGTCTCGTACGACACGTGTTCTCCGTGGGCTTTGGCACTTTACTCTCTTCTCATTCGGAGGAACACAGTTCTCGTTCACTGCAACCGCCTTGAGCTTTGACTTTGGGCTTCCATTAGTCATGTGTTAAATTGGTCCTGGCAGCATGACACGCGCTGGATGTGTCTAGAAGGCTAAGTGAAAAAGCAGCTAGCAGTCTCGTATGACAGGGCCACTTGGACAAGAGTCGCTTCGGAGATGTGACTCTGCACAACGGGAGATCATGAACTTTTCCTTACCTCTGTGTGGCACGGTGCCAGTGTAAACTTGGGTTGATTCTCGGACGTGTCCAGAAACTCTCTTGTTTCTTATAGCTGCACTCCTTATACTAAAATATCAATTACTACTCAGGAGAACTTACTTTTTCAGGGAATAATATTAATATTATTTATTTAGATTCCTAAATCTTATTCAATAGCTTTAACTTTATTGCAGACTAGAGATATTCTCCCTTGCTAACATTTTATTTGTTTATAAAGTTGTCACGTGCGGATCTCTGTGAGTTCGAGACCAGCCTGGTCTACAAGAGCTAGTTCCAGGACAGGTTCCAAAACCACAGAGAAACCCTGTCTCGAAAAACCAAAAAAAAAAAAAAAAAAAAAAAAAAAATAAAGTT
Source organism: Chionomys nivalis (assembly GCF_950005125.1). NCBI lineage: Eukaryota > Metazoa > Chordata > Mammalia > Rodentia > Cricetidae > Chionomys > Chionomys nivalis. The sequence continues at coordinate 68,691,321 of NC_080090.1, forward strand.
GTCACATGTCACATGTGGGAATTCATGTAAAAATAAGTGACTGAAAAATGTGAGAATGGATTTGAATTCTTTTTTTTTTTTTTTTTTTTTGGTTTTTTTGGTTTTTCGAGACAGAGTTTCTCTGTGGCTTTGGAGCCTGTCCTGGAACTAGCTCTGTAGACCAGGCTAGTCTCGAACTCATAGAGATCCGCCTGCCTTTGCCTCCTGAGTGCTGGGATTAAAGGCGTGCGCCACCATCGCCCGGCTTGAATTCATTTTTCGTTTAAGTCGACGATGTTTTCACTTAATGTCAGCAAAATAATATACAGGATAAAATGTACTTCCAGGGCCCCCACTCTGTCCTTGGCACTGAAGCACATGCTATGGTTATTTATTATGGAGGGCCAAGACCCATCCAGCTTTCCAAAGATTACAGTCCTGGAGAGAGAGGCGGAATAATAAAACCAGGAGGGAAATGGGTCAAAGTTAGCAGGCATCAACATTTGCTTCATCTCGTACCATCACAGCAATCCTGTACAGATTATCTCGCCGACTTGTAAGTAGGGGAAAGTGATCCGGGAAGACGGAGTTGTGCATCTGAGGTCAAGGAGAAAGTTGCCAAGGCAGGATTTTCACTGGGGTGTTTCTAACGTTAGAGAACCAAATGTTTTTCACTAACTGTTCTCAGTGGTCAGGGCCCCGGGCTGGGGGCTCCTAGGTTCTTGGCCTCTAATCCAGAGAACTGAAACTAAAGCCTCTCAGATTGTCAAGAGGAGGGTGATAGCTATCCAGTGCAAAGGGGCAGAGCACCTTACAGAGGGACACACCACCAAGATCGGCAGCAGGCCACGTGAGTGAGAGCAATCAAGAGCCCAGTTACTCTTTGGGTTTCCTCTTTGAGGAGGTCCTGGTCATGAGGGGGCAGCTCTTGATTTTGATTAATAGATCAGATAATATATTCATTTTTTCTATTGCTTCTGTCCCTTCCCTTAATGTGCCTGATTTTAATTGTAAGCATGTGTAATTAAGCACAGGCATGAGATCCTGTGGGGATCCTCCCTAAAGTTAGCTAGAAGACACAATGCTGCCTTACTGCGCATGTGTCCAACCAGTTCAGGCCTAGCTGACTGTTCTAGTCTTTGTACTCAGGTACACTGAAAACACACTTGAACAGAAGCTCTCTAAATTAGATTGCTACTAAGGGCAGAAATGAGAGACTTCATAGTTCAGTTCAGGTGAGAGATCCTGAGATTAAAGGCCTGGGCCGCCACATTTATCTTCTGTCTTGTTCTCGATGGCTTTAGCTTTAGAGCAAACGCTGTCACCAGGTATAGAAGACCTTCCAAATCACTGTCCCCTGAAGCTGCTTAACTAGCTTTATTGTATAATATGTTTCTCAATATAAAAATGTAAACTTTAGAAGCAGTTTGCTAAATCTCACAAAACTCTCTCCACATATGCACAGATCAGTTTGAGAAGAAGGAACGTTTCAGGAACAATGCCTCTTCTTATACAGGTACAGAAAAGGCTTCAAATGCTGTATTTTATTTCTATAATTTCATTATAAATAAGGCACCAAGAGGATTTGGGGCATATATTTTTATAATTTTTAATAACCTTTATTTCTATGTCAATGATATTTATTTCAAAACCACCTTTATCAAATATTTATTTCATCTTGATACCTTGAATTCCTTTTGTATACTGAATTTTTTAAAATCTATTAAGTAATTTGATGTATTCAGATAGTCATGTTTATACTTTTTGAGGTATTTCTTTCTTGGGACCCAAGCCATCGTGGAGCAGCAAGTCACAGCCGAGAGTGGTTTTCACCTGTAACAGGAGATTGGCCGGCCATGCCTGACGGTCATCCATGCTCCTGCTGCATAGTGGGGTCTGATCTGTGATATTAAAACGCATTCCCACGCGCTGAAAAACTGAGAGTCCAGTCTATAGCCTGAAAACAGAAAACACAACTTCTTTTGAAGAGTTTATGGGCTATTTGCAGAAAGCAATCATAAAAAAAAAAGCCAAATGAAAAACTGACAATGTTCCAAGATTAAAAAGTTATATAAATTGCCTTCTTTTACCACTGAGTTATAGATATGGAAATCAATAACAGTGTTTAAGAACAACTTGCCAACTGGAGACCATATCCTCTTAAATGCTTTATGTATTAAAAACATCAATACTAAATTGGCTTAGGATTGAACTCAAGAGGTGAGAAAGATAACAGGAAAGGAACCATCAGAATGACAGAGTCAATTGCAGAGCCGAGAAATAGTAGAACTAAAAAGCATTTTTTAAAAGCTCCTTGTTTATAAACAATAGACAGAGCAAGAGAAACAGCGCAGTAAAGACCTGGACAAGCACACCTTCCGCCAGATGACAGCGCCTGGTGTGTGGGAGGCAGGCATGACAACCGCGCTTTATCTCCGTGATCTTCATTCCCCCACCCATGGTCCGGGTCTGATGTGGGGAACACTAAATAAGAACCTACTGAGGGGAATTTAAGATACCACCTGACTAAGCGTCAAGTCATCCTATCCCTCTCCTGCCTAGCTATTGGTAATTCAGGTCTTTATTAGACCAGTCAAGTGTTTTACACAAGCTAAGTAACACAGCTTTACAGAGTTAAACAAATGCAACATAAAAGAATGTAACACATCTTTGCATCATGCTATAGAGATTTGCATTGGTATGAATCTTGGTTTATTGGTACAAATTTAAGGTCAATTTTGTTATTTGTATATTTCTACTCTTGATTAAAGTATTGTATTTATGCAGCTCATTTAAAAGTGGAATGTATAATAAAGAAATATAGGTTAATAGACAATAGTCTATAATAGTCAAGCTTATAGTCATGTTAGTTAGATTTTCTAGGTATACAGAGATGTATTTCAGATGGATAGGCATTCTTCAAACCTTCCAAAGACCACAGAATATGGCATTTAAAATGTTTAAGAACTTAGGACTACCTGATCCAATAGTTCATTTAAACAAAACTTTAGATAGTGACAAAGTCTTAAATAGTCCCAGAGAATTAACAGCTGAAGCAGAAAAAGAAATAATGGTCATTGAAGAGAAATTACATGAGGCACATGTAGATAGAATAAATCCAAATCTTAATTGTATTCTAGTCATATTTCCTTCCAGAATTTTCCCTACAGGAATTTTAATTCAGAGGGAAGATATTATCTGAGACTAGATCTTCTTACCACATAAACCAAGTAAAAAATTTAAAACTTATGTAGAAAAAGTCTCTGAATTAATTGTAAAAGGAAAATTGAGACTTCATCAACTAGAAGGTATAGACCCAGCAGAGATTATACTTTCTATTTTTTACTGCTGATGAAATTTGAAAAATTATGGGAAGACAATAAACCATAGCAAAGAGCTTGTGCTAATTTGTGGGGGGAGGAATTAATAGCAATTATCCCAAAACTGATAGATTTAAACTTATAAAGAGAACTACTTGGATTCTTTCCCAAATTGTATGTGATGCACTAATAATTGGAGCCCATACTTTTATACTGATGCAAATAAATCAGGAAAGGCAGGTTACAAATCAGAAGTATTAAGTAAGATGGAACAAAGCCCTTATAATTTTATCCCAAAGGCAGAATTATATGCTATTCTTATGGTACTAAAGAATTTTAAAGAACCTCTCAATATAGTTAATGATTCACAATATGCAGAAAGAGTTGTCTTGCATATTGAAACCACTGAATTTATACCAGATGACACAGAATTTACTTTATTGTTTATACAGGTTCAAGATATAATTAGGAATAGGCTTTGACACATATACATAACACGCATCTGATCTCATGCAGGTCTGCCAGGTCCTCTAGCTCAAGGTAATGTAGAAATTGATCAATTATTGATTGGAAGTGTGTTGAATGTCTCAGAATTTCATAAGAAACATCATGTCAACAGCAAAGGCTTAAAGAAAGAGTTTTTGAAGGCATGGCAACTGATGTGGGGTTCTCCTCTATATGCTGTGATTACCATTAATGAATAAAGAAACTGCTTTGAGCCTATAGCAGGGCAGAACTTAGCTAGGCAGGGAAAACTAAACTGAATGCTGGGACAAAGAAGGCAGAGTCAGAGAGAAGCCATGTAGCCCTGCCAGAGATAGATGACAGAACTTTAGCCTGTAAGCCACAGCCACGTGACAATACACAGATTAGTAGAAATGGGTTAAATTAATATGCAAGAGTTAGCCAATAAGAAGATAGAGCTAATGGGCCAAGCAGTAATTTAAATAATATAGGTTCTGTGTGATTATTTTGGGGCTGAGCAGTCAGGAACCAACAAGTAGCCTCACTACAACAGGCAACAAGCTAAGGAGATTATAAAGAAATGTCCTACTTGCTCTTTCTATAATCAAACACCATTATCTACAGAGAGTAACCCAAGGAATGAGATCTGGCAGATGGATGTGTTCCACTTTACAGAATTTGGAAAATTAAAATATGTACACTACACTATTGACACTTATTCAGGTTTTCAATGGGCAACTGCCTTGAGCTCAGAAAAGGCCAATTCAGTAATTACACATTTATTGGAAGTTATAGTCATCCTGGGTATACCGCATGAATAAAGACAGACAATGGTCCAGCATATATGTCTAAGAAAATGAAACAGTTTTTTATTATAATATAAAGCATATTATAGGTATACCAAACAATCCTAGAGTTCGGACAGTTATATAAAGATCAAATTGAACTATAAAGTATATGTTAAACAAACTTTGAATTTTCTTAACACTAATGAGAAAGGAATGACAGCAGCAGAGAGACATTGGATAATAGAAAAAAACTTTTGAATTAAATCAGCCAGTATATTTCAAGGTTGTGTTGACTTCACAACCTCCTGGAAATCAGGAGATGTGCTATGTTAGGAAAGGGATTTTGCTCTAGTTTCAACAGGAGAAGAAAAGTTATGGATACCATCAAAATTAATAAAGATTTGGTTTGAAAAAGCGAAACCTCTTAAGAAAGAGAAAAGAGAGCCGGGCGGTGGTGGCGCACGCCTTTAATCCCAGCACTTGGGAGGCAGAGGTAGGCGGATCTCTGTGAGTTCGAGGCCAGTCTGGTCTACAAAGGGAGTTCCAGGACAGGCTCCAAAGCTACAGAGAAACCCTGTCTCGAAAAACCAAAAAAAAAAAAAAAAGAAAGAGAAAAGACAGTGCATCCACAGAGTTGATAACCATACAGGTGGTAAGAGCGGTACACTCATCCATTGCTGGTGGGAATGCAAACCTGTGCAACCACTTTGGAAATCAGTGTGGTGGTTTCTCAGGAAATTCGGGATCAACCTACCCCTGGACCAAGCAATACCACTCTTGGGAATTTACCCAAGAGATGCCTTACCATACAAAAAAAGTATATGCTCAACTTTGTTCATAGCAGCATTGTTTGTAATAGCCAGAACCTGGAAACAACTTAGATGCCCTTCAATGGAAGAATGGATGAAAAAAGTATGGAATATATACATATTAGAGTACTACTCAGTAGTAAAAAACAATGACTTCTTGAATTTTGCATGCAAATGGACAGAAATAGAAAACACTATCCTGAGTGAGGTAAGCCAGGCCCAAAAAGAGGAACATGGGATGTACTCACTCATATTTGGTTTCTAGCCATAAATAAAGGACATTGAGCCTATAATTCGTGATTCTAGAGAAGCTAAATAAGAAGATGAACCCAAAGAAAAACATATAGGCATCCTCCTGAATATTAAACTTCATCAGGCGATGAAAAGAGACAGAGACCCACATTGGAGCACCAGACTGAAATCTCAAGGTCCACATCAGGAGCAGAAGGAGAGAGAGCATGAGCAAGAAACTCAGGACTGCGAGGGGTGCACCCACACACTGAGACAATGGGGATGTTCTATCGGGAACTCACCAAGGCCAGCTGGCCTGGGTCTGAAAAAGCATAGGATAAAACCGAACTCGCTGAACACAGCGGACAATGAGGACTACTGAGAACTCAAGAACAATGGCAATGGGTTTTTGATCCTACTGCACGTACTGGCTTTGTGGGAGCCTAGGCAGTTTGGATGCTCACCTTACTAGACCAGGATGGAGGTGGGTGGTCCTTGGACTTCCCACAGGGCAGGGAACCCTGATTGCTCTTTGGGCTGACGAGGGAGGGGGACTTGATTGGGGGAGGGGGAGGGAGATGGGAGGTGGTGGTGGGGAGGAGGCAGAAATCTTTAATTAATAAATAAATTAAAAAAAAAGAAAACCTCATAAGGATTGGGGCAGGGTTCTGTTCTTGTCTTTGCAGGAAAATATTCATCTTCAAAGAGTCGAGAAACCTTGGACATCTAGATGCCTAAAGATTAAAATATTCTATCCATAAAGAATCAACAAGCAAAGAGAAATCTGACTTATGATGCATGGTAAAATTTGATTATCTGGACATGTATACATCTCTACTTAGAAATCAGAGCTGGATTTGGAGTTGGATGATGACTATCCTTCTCTGAATCCAAGCATGTTGTTAAAAGAAAAATTCAGAATTTCTGTCTCAGGTCAGCAGCCGTGTGGTATGGGACATAAAGAAGATAGATTTTAAGGAAATATTTTACTTTCTCCATGCCCATTTTGACTATATCATATTTTTCATTGAATATATGTCTATATAAATAATGTTTAAGTTTTCCACAATGAACAGTAGATTTTCCTGTAGTAATCTTTGAAGCTTCCAAGAAGAAGATGGGGCCCCATAACAATGATTTCACCTGGTTGATATGATGTCATGATGCTGATATTGCTATTATGAGACTGGTTTTTGGTAACCAGCTGCAGAAATGGTGCACCTTCTTTTTTTTTTTTTCCGAGACAGTGGTTTTCTGTAGCTTTTTTGGAGCCTGTCCTGGAACTAGCTCTTGTAGACCAAACTGGCCTTGAATTCACAGAGATCTGCCTGTCTCTGCCTCCCAAGTGCTGGGATTAAAGGCATGGACCACCACTGCTGTCATAGTGCACCTTCTCACAACTATCTGGCCAGAACTCCAAATAAAATCTTTAAAAAAAAAAAAAAAAAAAAAAAAACAACCAAACAAACAAAAACCCTATTGACTACTCAGAGGCCATTTGCAATTATACAAAACAGCAATCTTGAAACTTAACCATCATTTTACTTTTATAGGATCCCATAGAAAGAACATTGCCTCCATGACATCTGGAAGCAATTCTAGAAGATGACATTTCCTCTCCCAACAAAGTTTATCCTCAGGGTTAGGGATGTCATTTTGGGGTTGACTGTTACTCACATAGGGTTGGGTATTGGGGTAAAATTATATAGGTACAGAGATAAAAAATAAAAGAAAGAAAATTGAATGAGATAATAGGTAATATAGTGTGAACTTATCCACACTAATAATAATAATAGTAAGTACTAGAGCGAATACCTATGAGCTATTATTTATGGACAATTTACACTAGTATAGTTTCTTGTATATTGATACAAGTTCAAATTATATTTGTTATATTGAATATGCTACTATCTCTGTTTATAATATTTGTATACCTATATAAAGTTATTTTGTCAGATTGTTTGCATGCATGTTTCTACCTCTGTTTAAGACATTTTGTATATTGATACAATTTTAGGATATATTTACCATATTGCATTATATATTTCTACCTCTGATCAAGATATTTATACATTGTTTACATTTTGAGGTTATTGTCTTCCTTTACTGCACAGTTGTTTAAAGATTGTTTAATATTCTGATATGAAGTCTTAATCTTTAAGTTATTTAGGTCTTAAGTAATATAGGTCAATATTCATTCATGTTTGTTATACTTTTAGTCAGACTAATTAGGTTGTTTAGATACATAGAGAGTGTATTCTGCATAGATAGGTAACCTTCAACTACTTCAAAGATCTGTAAAACATGGCATTTAAATAACTCAGGATTCTGTTAATGTGCGACATGATTGCTCTTGGAAGCACTGATCTATTCCCAAGAGAATGTTGAACATCAAAGACACTCCACTTGGTGTTTGCTTTCTTCTTGGCACAACTGGCCTTTGGGCAAGGAACTGTCCATGCCTTGACCACTGACAAAGTGCATGATATCCAGACTAGACAAGCAGCATATAAGAAAAAAGACTGTCAAATCTTGCCAAGACAGGGTAAGATGGTTTTGAAATTTTTCTTGCCTCTGAAAATGGTCTGTCAGTTACTCTAGGCCTTAGCCAAAGTTGGTTGCTTCAACATTGCAAAGGAGACTTTGGGTGATTGCTCAGGCAGCCAGTTGTCCCTGTCATCTACTGCACATTTTGGATGTTGCTTGATTGCATTTCCTGCCTACTCAAGTAATATTATTTCCCTTTTCAAGTTTTCAATAAGGTTGAAGATTAGATAGTCATAGTTACTGTCCTCTTATGATCTATCCAAGCCTCTTCCAATACAAGACTTAGACTCCTTAGGATAGAATGTTTGTTAAAACATTAGGATATGTTCCTTGTTTAATATTGTTTATGCTGATTGTAATTCTAACTTTATATTTGATAGCTGTTCCTAGTGTATATAGTTTTGTATTTGATTTAGAAGTCTCTTATTAAAACAAAGGGGGGGGTGCTGTGGGAGCTCCTTTGGCCAATAGCCTTTAAGACCAGCCAGCCCACTTGGGTTTTGTCTCTTACACTATAAATGCAGCTGTAAAGCCTGTGCTTGCTCTCTTGCTTCCGGTTTTCACTTCCAGCTGCATTTACAGTATAAGAGAACATGCCCAAGTGGGTTGGTATCTTAAAGTCTATCAGCCAAAGGAGCTCCCACAGCAGCATCCTTAAACAAATATTCAATAGCATAAACAGAAGTAGCACATTTTAAACTAATATTCTACAACATATCTGAGTAGACATTTTGCAGAGGGTGTTATTATGATTATCAGGGGCAAGTAATTTAAAATAAAGAGAGGGCCTTATATATGCATTGAATGTTTAAGCATTTGAAAGACAAGGCCTGGGGAAATAGCTCAGTTAGCAAAGTGTTTTCCATGCTTTGAAGGCCTGAGCTCAATCTCCAGCAACCAGGTAAGAAAATACTAAAAAAAAAAAAAAAACAAAAAACAAAAAACCTCAGGGTTCGTGCAGCTGAGCTTTGGGGTCCAGTTTCTGGGGCCTGCTGGGAACAAGACTTTTAAAAGACAATATGTCTGGAAGGCTGTGGTGCAAAGCCACGTTTGCTGGCTATAAGCGAGGTCTCTGGAACCAGAGAGAGCACACAGCTCTCCTTAAAATTGAAGGCATTTATGCCCGAGATGAAACTGAATTCTACTTGGGCAAGAGATGCACTTATGTGTATCAAGCAAAGAACAACACAGTGACACCTGGAGGCAAACCAAACAAAACCAGAGTGATCTGGGGGAAAGTAACTCGGACCCATGGAAACAGTGGCATGGTCCATGCCAAATTCCGAAGCAACCTTCCTGCAAAGGCCATTGGACACAGAATCCATGTGATGCTGTACCCATCCCAGATTTAAACCAATGAAAAGTAAATAAATAAATAAAAGTGGATTTGTAAAAAATAAAAAAATCTCAGCACTGAGGAGGTAAAGAGAGGGAGATCCTTAAGGCTCATTAGCCAGCCAGGGTAGCCCACTCAGAGAGCCCTAGATCCTAGTAAAATCCCACCCTCAAAATACAAGGTGGGACACTCCTGAAGACTGACACTCAACGTTGAACTCTGCTTCCACGTGCATGAACACACAAACACATCTATGCAGAAGGCAGAGACAGAGAGACCGAGATATACAAACAAAGGCATTCACACAAAGCATCATGCATATATATGCCAATATTAAATATTGGCAAGTTTGCTGAACAAATAGTATGATATGATAAAATCACTATGAAATCATTTTCATAACTTCTTTAAGAATAATTGTATACTTGTAACACCCAATGTTCTTATTCCCAGGTATTTCACAAAGAGAAAGGCAAATATGTCCACAAATGGACTTGTGTAATCAAGACTTTGTTCAGAAGAGCCTAAACTAGAAATGATGCTGAACTCTATCAACATGGAAATGTACAAACAGATTTTAGTTATAACCACATAGTTGGATGTTTCTGACCAATGAAAAGGAGTTTGGATTGGGAAGAAAAGATGGATGAATCAAAAAAAAAACAAAACATGCTGAACGATTGAAGTCAGGCATGAGAAAGTATGTGCTTCCCATGACCATTTGTGTGATGCTCTGTAAGGGACAGTTTTTAGAGACAGTGTTAACAGTTCAGTGTTTGCCTGGGTTGGAGTTTAGATGAAATGAACTAGAAAAGGAGATACAAGGAAATAGTGCAGGCTTTAGGGAGTGGAATCACTCTTTGTCTTAGCTGTACTAATGTTCATGCAGGCATATGCATTCACCAAAGTGCACAGAAGTGAACTCTAAAGCTACCGTATATCACTGCATTTAAAGTATTCCTTCACAACGTTGACTTTTAAAACAAATGTTTAAGGACTCATATGAACATGAACTTCTATTTAAAACCACACAGACCAACTCTACCATTCCAAGAAGATAATGCCACCTCTCCTGGGATACTGTAACAACCCACAGACGGCACTGTGTGGTTACTGTTCCTAGAGGCTCATCACTTCAGAGCTGGAATCTTGATGCCCTTGTGAGGAATAATGATGCTTGATAACCTCTGGGCCAATGAGACAAAGCAGAAACACTTCTGCTTCAGTTTCAGGCCTGACTCCAGGAATCTGGTCTCTCTAAACCCTTAAAATATCTCCTACTTCCCTGCTTAAGAGAATTCATGGGGGCGGTCACAGACTTCACAGAAAGGATGCCATTGAGCCAAGCTTTCTAACATCACCCAAAAGACACCAGAAATGTATGTGGAGATGCCTCAGCCCTGAGGACTAGACCACACACTGCATGTGCCCCACTCAAGGCCCTCAGCACTTCCACCACACGAAGCTGTACACTCAGCCAAGCAAGCCCTGCCCTTAACCTTGACCCACAGAATCAATTAAAATGTGGTTGTTTTAAAACTCAGTATTGTATAGTAATAGTTAACTCTAAATCCATGAAGGTCATTCTCCTGCTTCCCATATTTTATATTTCAGTAGTTCCTTTCTCTGGTATATCAGAATCAATATCTGTGCTGTAATTATTCTACTCAAGGGATTAAGAAAGGACGGTCAGCTAAAAGACTCACAAAGTCCCATCCTTACATGTCATGTCAATTCCATAAAGCAATGAAGAGGGTTGTCAATCAGAACCACCAGCACCCCTGGCTCCTGCCCCTGGGTCTGTGCTGTGGGTGGATACTTATTTCATGTAAGGTAAAATACAGATGAGTCACAGTGCAACTGACCCCCAAATAAAAGAATCTCAAGTTTCTTGTAGCTGTCTAGATAGCTCCTCCTCTCCGAGAAATGCTGAATCGCTGCTTATCATCACAGGTAAGCTACCGGGTGCCCCAGAAAGGAGGCATTTGCTGAGATGTTGCATGGCAGCTGACTTCAGCATCTGTGTCGACGCAGTTGGATAAATATAAAATACTGATACTTCACTTTGTGGCTCTGGAACTTTGCTTAGCTACAGAATGCCAGCTGTCCTCGAGGCTCCAATTGCTTACGACTCCAGAACAGAGTCTGAGTCCAAGGGAGAAAAGAGAACCGTGCATGAGCCGGCAGCAAGCCCCCGGGAACAGTCAGAACTGTTGAGACTGATCCAAATGACTACCGGATCATAAGACCTCCATCCGTCATCCCTCTGAGTAGATCTTAGAGGATCTCAGTTTTGCTGATTGTTTGATGTCTGTCATAATAACCTATATGCCTACAGTCTGAAAAAAATCAAGGCCAGCTGTTAATACTTAAGTAATCTGCCAATGCCATTAGGATTATCCAATTATGTCACCTCCTGAATAAGACAATAATGGTTACTTACTGTAAGCTATCTACAATGGCGTAAAAACTTCGCCATGACCTTCTCTGTCAACCTCCTTCACTTGATGCTGTCACCGTTCCCTAGTCACAGGGGCCTTTATTAAGCATTTGTTATGTGGTGTATTGTATGCCACATTTGTAGATGCATTAATTACCTGATTTAATATTCATAATAGCCCCAAGAAAGAGATGGTGTTGTCATTTTATACATAAAGATCCAGAAATTGTGTGACTGGGCCAAGGTGACCTGAATAGGGTGTTGGAGCCAGACAGTTAAGCCTCCCTCTACCTAATTCAGTCCCGGATGTGAATCATCAGGTCATGCAACAATTGCACGATTGCTGTTTTCTCTGAATGCCCAACAGACATGTGAAACGTCACTCAATAAATAATTTGAATCAGAAGTTCTCATTTTTTCCCTTTCCCCACCTGAGTCAATGGCTAAATTCAGTTGTTGAAGACAGACATGTGAACGTCATCTTTCATTGCTCTCAGTTCCTCCATGGCAGCTACCCAGTTCTGTGGACTTCCATTGTTACTGCCCTCATCTGAGCCATCTCCCTCTCCCCAGGCACAAGAGCCTTGACTCTGCCCACAGAGACCACAGCGGGAGTCTGTAAGGAGTGATCACTTACAACACGCCTCACACAGTGATCAACTCACATTGCACATACTATGACAGATAGACTGACCCCTGGCAGTAACATACAAAGCGTGGCATCCTGCCAGCTTTCAACTTCTCATTGTATTTGCCATCTCATTGCTTTGCCGTCTCATGGCATTGGCATCTCATTGCGTTTGTGGTCCATCATTGCTGCTGTTGTTTCTGGAAAGGGAGGGAGCCCAAGCAGAGTCATGTCAATCACCATCACCTGTGCTCCACACTAGACGCCTCTCTAGTTTGTCAGCGTATTTCCTTCCATACAAATTTCTCACCTACATTTCCTCACCCCTATATAAGCAGCTATTCCGGTGTGTTTCATTTGTATGCCGCTGCATGCTGTGATTGATGTCTTAGATGCACTTTCTGTTTGCATTGAGATGACGTATCTCGGTGGTGTCCAGGCTGGTCCTCAGCTTCTGAGCTCCGAGTGGTCCTCCCACCTTGGCCCTTGGCATAACTGCACTCTAAGTGAACAGTCCTTCTCCTGGGGACATATGTTTTCCAGCTATGAAAGTGGAGCTGTGCTAACCACGTTCTGCACTCACTCAGTGTCATGAAGGTGTATCCGTGGAGCATGTCCCAGACAGTGTCTGTCTGGTGACACATGTTAGGAGCCTGGTGCATCACGATTTGACAAGTTAGCCCTAGAGGGATGGTCATCCAGGTTCCCACTCCCCAAACCACAGATAATAAATATCTCATTGCTGTGACTTGTGTAAGTGTTGCTTTGTCAGTGGCACTGCTGGGTAATCTTACATATTTAATTGGAAACGGTACTGCCAAATGGCTCTAATAAAACATTTATAATGAGACAGTGATTGTCACAATGGGATAACTAAGAGCTATGGGTGTGTCCCATACAAGATGAGACCAAATCAAATAATAATACCATAATGTTTCTTTTAGAATGAGATCATGTGATACCCAAGTGAAAGTAAAGAGAAAGAGAGCTGAATATTTTTTAAAAACCAAAATGGATAAAATATTTAGAATAACACTAATGTTATTTTGTGAAATGCAATATTGCTAGAGCAACAAAATGTTGGCAAAAATCAGACACTTATATCTGTGAAGAAAATTTTACACATTAAAATTATGAATAATCCAAGAAATTAAGAAAAATTTATGAAATATTAGCCCAAACATTAGTTAACTACTTGGAAACTAAGAAATATGGAACATTTTTTAAAAAGACATTTGATCAAGAAGATCTCAAAACTAAAATTTTAAGTCCATAATAAGCAATGAAAAAGGAGAATATTCACACATCAATAAGTGGAATGCAACTGAAGATATCGTCTGAACTGACAATGAAAGGTTATGATGCCTATATCATTTTCAATAATGAAAATAGACACTTTAAAACAGCAGCATCTATCTAGAAATATTTTTTCAAGTTAGGTAAAGAAAACTTAAAGAGACAAAACTTCAGTTTAACCAAATGAGAAACAAAAATTGATAGGTCAATAAATTAATTAAAATAATATTCTTTTAAAAGTCAATGAAATACACGATCTATTGTAAACTGAAGAAAGGCAATAAGAGAAAGTAAAAACATAAATGATTGAAAATGAGAGGGGCCAGTGAGGGTAAGATGCTTGCTGTGGAGGCCTAGTAATCTAGGTTTGAAACCTGGGACCCAACCACAGAAGGGAGAGAATCAATTCCACAATGGGTCCTCTGACTTCCACATGCACACTGTGGCACAAGGGACCCAAGCATCTTGCACACACACACACGCACACACACACACACACACACACACACACACCACAAAAATAACAAGATAAATGGAAAGAATGAGAAAAGAGTCAGGTGGTGGTGGCACATGCCTTTAATCCCAGCACTCGGGAGGCAGAGACAGGTGGATCTCTGTGAGTTTGAGGCCAGCCTGGTCTACAAGAGCTAGTTCCAGGACAGGTTCCAAAGCTATAGAGAACCCCTTTCTTGAAAAACCAAAAAAAAAAAAAAAATGAGACTAATGAAAAATTTTAAATATAAAAATATCACATAACTGCTTGCAACTTCATGGCAACAAGCTTTCAGATCTAGAAATGATAATTTTATAGTAAAATATGAATCACCAAAATTAACCCCCCACCTAAAAATATATGGAAAACCTGTAATAGGTTGATTGCTGTATAAGTTATTGAGAAGGCCTATGGATGCTTTCACTAAAACTGTCATCTACTATTACAAAGCTCTAGTCTAACCAGGCTTTAGAGAACAGTGGGTTCCTAAGTCATTGAAAGGATTGTAGGCCACAGGAAAAACCTAGAAGCTCCGATCTCATTTTATAAAATCTTTTTAGTTTTAACACAGAAAATTATAAAGAAGGCACAGAAACAGATAGCTAGTCTCATTTACAAACATGCATACAAAAACCAATTTTTAAATTAGCAAATAGAATCTAATATATGCAAGTTACTTTTTTGGTTGCCACTCAAATATTTGTTGAATACATCAATGAAATGAGAAGTGTTTGTCTTTAAAATTGCACGAATAGTTAAGGGATAGTGGCAATCCAGCAGGGTTGTTGTACTTCAGGAAATATAATAAAAGCAAGTTTTTAATTAGAGGTGCCGAAAGGTCACTTCATAAGTCCAACATATATATATTATATGTATATATATATCATATTCTAGCTGGAGGCAGAGGTTCCAGAAGGGTGGAATGGAGAATATGGTAAATTCTCTCCCCCCAATAGTAATAAAACTGAACAAAATCATCAGAATCAGCACTTTAAATTCTAGAACTTGGAAGCCCTTGAGACCTGAGAACTTTACTTTTTTGACTCAATTCAGCTGAGCCAGCAATCCCTCCACAAGGAGTCTTCTTCCTTCCTCTTTCTTACTCCTCGGTCTCTGCTCTTGACCACGTCTCTCATGGTAGTTTTGTTTTTATCTACAGATTGAGAGGTCTGGTTTCCATTGCTGTGTGTTTCTCCACCAGTCAGCTACAAAGCATTTACTACATCTTTCCCAGGTACCTCATCTGCTTCCTCTTCTGTTCCTACACCGTATTCACTTCTTTTCTCCTCATCCTCCCTGCTTCTACTGTCTTAAGTATCGCCTTCCATAGTTTCAACAACAAAAAAGGCAGGCACAGTCTTTCTTAGTTCAGAGATTTGTGACTTTCTGTTGTTGCTTCTGATTTTAGATAGAAAAGTAAAATGACAAAAAAAACTTTTTAATCTGATAGTTTCTACTTTTATTCAGTTTGAGTATTGGAAGCCAATAAAGGACAAAGTACTATATTTGGTCCTGGGAAGAACAAAAAGACAGTAGAAAAATCTAAATAAATATTTCAAGAATATAGTTATTATACAGTTGTTTTCTCTGAATTGAAACATCCCATTCTGGAAAGAAGAGGGAGGCTCTTAAGACTCTTAAGAGGAAACGTAAAAGGCTCGGGGAGTAAACAAAATTTACAAGGCTCAGGAAGGCACTGAACCTTATATACAAGACCCCTCCCTCAAATTACAGGAGCAGTAAGAATTACCTGCTCTCTGCTCTCAGACCAGCCTAGCTGCCTGTGAGTTGGGTGTGGATCTTCAGAGATACAGACTTTGTGAGTTGTCACTCATGTTGGGGTAGGCTTTTTGACAATGGAACTACCTCTATTCTTCTGTATATCTGTAAGCGCCCCCAGCAAACTCACTGGTTCACTAACCTAGACTTGGATATAATCATTTCACTGGTCTGACATTGATGTCCTATCTTAAGTGAACAGGTGTTTGTTTAAATTTCCTCAGGAACAGTCAGACAACAAAAGTTAACATGCTTCTATTAAGACATAAGAATAAGGAAGGAAATAATTGCTGTTCACAAAAATGACAATGGTTGTTCATTCTCATGGGAAATTCTTCACAACTTTGCCTGTCTATGTTCTGGGAAGCCGCAGGACTATCATGGTCATAAACATGCTTAGAAATATTACTAAATGGTGCTGGATGAGCTTAGTTATGGTAACTAATAGCCAGAGTGTTCTTCAGTAGATACTGCTATCCAGAGCTATCCAGTCCATCTAGCAACATATAATATTGTTTACAAGGGAAACAAAAGTGCCTAAGTCTGGGAAGATGATTTGGGGAGTAAAACACTTGTCATGCAAACTTGAGGACCTGAGTTCAAATCCCTACCAATCTACATAAAGCCAGGTTCAGTAGTCATTACTGTAATTCCAGTGTTCCAATAGCAACAAGAGAACCCCCAGAAGCTTGTGAGCAGCTAGGCTGGGATATGCAACAACCAACCCAACCACAATCTGCTTCAAGCAAGATGATAGCAAGGACCAACATGCAAGGTTTTCCTCCAACCTCTTCTCATATAAAGTAGCACATGCATGCCTATACTCACATACATGCAAACACACACACACAATCATTTTGCGCACATGAACTCATGGTTTAAAAAGGTCTAAACCAGCCCTTGCCTAACTTAGAGCAGGCTAATCCCCATAGACTTAAAGTAATTGTTCTATGGTAATTAAGGGCAGGAGATTTTTTCTTTTGTCTCTTCAAATAGACATGCAGAGAACAAAAAGTAAATGAGATCAAGCCCATTGAGGGCCCTGACGCTGCTGCAGGCAAAAACAATGATTTTAAATATAACCAAGCTGGAGTAGGGGGTGGCATTTACATTGTGTAAGTCTGAGGATATTGTTGCCAAGAATTTTAAGGACTTATGAGTTCTCTTCCTGCCCTACATCATTTACTTTTATGGTTGATGTAACCAAATAACTGGCAAGAAGCAACTTAAGAAACAAAGTGTTTGTATGAGCTCATGATTTATAAAGGGATACAGTCTGCCATGGCCTGGAAACCTTGGGCTTGATAGGACTGTGGGGCAGCTGCTCACACAGTCTCTGCAGTAGAAAGCCCAGAAGAGACAGGAAGTAGGACTGGGCGCTAAAACATCAAGGAAGTGACACACTTCCTCCGGCAAGACTCCACCTTCTAAAGGTTCCATGACCTTCTAAAACAGCAGTACCAGCTGAAGATCAAGGCTTAAACACCGACATCCATGGTGGATATATCCCATTCAAACCGTGTGTCTCTAACCATGCCAAAAGTCTACACTTCAGAGAAACTGCATTCGACTTTCATGGCATTGGCTTACTCATTTACCCCACCTTTCTGCCCATTTCCTTCATCTGTTTCTCTTGTATGCCCTCAAGAGCTGTCCCCAAGGCTCAGCGACAACATCTTGGTTTCCTACAAAACCCTGGCCTATTATTTGAACAGCATAACTTACAAGATGAACAGTGAGCTTTTTAAAGAATAATCTCAATTTTAAAGAATGTTCTAGAGAGGAATCAGCTAAGGAGCCTAGGATGGTAAGCTTAGGAGTTTTTGAAACACATTGGATCTTAATTTTCAAAAACATTAACATATCCATGTCAAACTAACAATGATTGGTTCTGAACTATAATTGTCTATATATGCAAATTTCTAGAAAAATATATTTCATTAAATTGGCAATAAGAATCAGAAAGCTGACTATGGGGGCTCATACATTTATTTAATGCCACGAGAGTCAGGAGCCTGAGGAAGGAAACCTGGAATTTGAGACCAGTCTGTATCACACAGCAAATTCCAAGCTAGCCTGAACTCCATAGTGAGATCCTGTCTTGAGGAAGCTAACAAAAATCAGATGGCTTCTCTTAGAAAACATAGAAATAATTGATAAACAAAGAAATAAGACTCCTGGGCAATGGCTCACTGAAATGTTGGTTCCAGACCAACAGAACCAGCAGCATCAACTAGGACCTTATCATGTAATATCCCCAGTCAGGATTACATTAAAACAAAGGTCACTCAACCCACCTTAAAAGTTTAAGATTCAGAAAGAATGGATGCAGAAAATCTACATTTCTAACAAGTTGCTAGGTTCTGCAGGTGGTGCTGGAGAACCACCTATCTCCAAAAAGAAAAAAAAAAATCTACATAGGTGGAAGAGCTCCTTGGCCCCAGACTAGAAAAAGATGGTCCGGACTGAGGTGTTGGAGGCTATGGAGGATGGGAAGTGATGCCCACAGAGATGTAAGGTTCTGCACTCTTTGAGCCCTGGAGGGGTTGGAAAAGCCTAGTGGACTCAGGCCTATGCAGTTCACTGAATTCTCTGCTTTTCACGGTGTAAGAGTACTAGAAAGCCTTGTGGGATCAAATGCCCAAGGACCAACTACGGTGATGACATGTCGGTAGATACCCACATAGACTTGAGTCTATGAACAAGAGTCCTCTCTTCATACTAGCTTCTTTGAGAACTCCATACAAGAGAAGATTCCAGAACACAGTCCTGAACAGAAGACAAACAGGAAAATCTAGATAGTGTCCTGAAAAGGCATCTTTGTCTGACCTTTCTTTAACTCTTTGGGATATTGTTTGAGACAGAATTTTGGAAATTTTATTTCCATTAGGAAATATGAATGACAGGCCTCATAACAAACCCTTCAAATGTGACCTAAAGCATTACCTCAGTTCTTCATTTAAGCAATTGTCTTGCTGGGAACATCAAGTAGAAACTGATTTTTTAAAAATGACTAATCATGAAGAAGCAATTAGTGAAACCCAGGACGGCATTATTAAGGATGGCTGTCCTGAACATTCAAGAAAGCACTGTGTAGTAGGGTATAGAGTTGATGCAGTGGTTTCCAAATTTGGACAAATAGAGCCCTCGTTTTGATAGCCAGATTAATATTTGCTACGGTCACAACCATAGCCTTATGCAGATTGTGTTCTCTGGAATGGTGATGACCAGATGGTAAATCTCAATTCAACACAAAGAACTTGCACACCAGAAAAAATAGGAATTTCTGACTTTTTCAAATTTGGGCCATTTTAGATCTTTGGGTGTGTGTGGTGGGGATGGGAGGGCGGGTATGAGACAGAGTCTTACTGTGTAGCCCCGTTTGTCTGGAACTCCCAACGTAGACCAGGCCGGACTTGAACTCACAGAGATCTGCCTGTCTCTGAGCCTGGCCATTTTAGAACTTTTTAGAGCCTATGATTGGTTTTCTGCTCCAGGTGGTTAACTGGGTATTCTCGAACTGGGCTCTTGGGATGTTCAGTGCAGGTGTGGATCATACAGTCTTCTCTCTAGTTTTGCTCAGGTCTTTGGCTCACACCTGACTCAGAAAGAGTGGCTTCTTGTAACCCACTCTTGTATGTGTTTTCTTACCTCTTGGTTTCCTTAGTGCTTGCAATCTGAACTGAACACCCTAATTGTGAGCGAGTGTCACAGCTCTGGAGGGAAAGGTGTCCTGACTCATCAGAAGTCAGGAGATACCTGAAGCAGGGAAGGGACAGCGTTGAAGGGACCTGAAGTGGGGGGGGGCGGTGGAGGGTGGGAGATTGGGGGATGGTCTCCTTTCAGGACGTAGCAATCCTGCTCCCCTCTGCTACAGTCAAGCTCAGCTATTAGAGCAGAGCTATCTGTATCTTCTGCTCTGTTCAGCTCCGGCCCAAGATGTTCCTTCTTCTGCGTCACTCTGCTAAAGCGGAAGCCCCTGCAGAAATGTAGCAAATCCCTCCAGTTCAGGTGAAAAGTCACTTTTTCCGCTCAGCTCCCAAAGGAGTTTCCCAGCAGATGTAACTATTTCTTCTGGTTTTTTCTCTGCTCAGCCCCCCTAAGGGAATGCCTGAGCAAAGGTGTTTTTGCTCTGCACTGGCAAAAGAAGATCTTTACCCAAAACTCTTTTTTAAAAGAGATTTATTTGGGAAGGAGATGTCCAGGAGAGTGGCTGCTTCTGCCAGAGTGGGAAAGGACAGCCTGCAACTGAATAGGCAGAGGGGCTTCTTAGGGGTGGAGTTTTCCCAAAGACAAGATTTTCTGCTTAGGGATTGGTCGGTTTAGTTGGTCAGGAGCAGAGTTGTCTGTGATTTCAGAATCGAACTGTGTTTCTTTTACTGCCCCGCCCCCTTTTCCTTTTGGCTCTAGTCTCGGAGCCCGGATGTATTTCTTTCACTGGCTCTGGTTCCAGGGCCAAAATGTGTTTCTTTGGCTTTAGTTTTAGATCTAGGGTGTGTTTCTTTCACTGGCTCTGGATTCAGGACAAGGGTGCGTTTCTTTCACTAGCTCTGGGCTCAGGGTCAGGATGGGTTAATTTGTCTGGCCCTTTTGCCATACGCTCATGCTTGATTTATCCTGCCACGGATTACACACTAGCTGTTTCACAGACCTATCACATGCCACCTCCTCAAAGACAACAACTGCCTCTTCTGTTACTCGGGCATCCTGGATGTCACTGCGCTAAGCTAGATACTGCAAGCGCAGGAGAGATATTTGGTGATGTGTTTGTGGAGTGTAGGGAGTGGATGAATGGATGGATGGATGGATGGATGGGTAGTGCCTATTTCTCTTGACATGCCTATGCAAAGAAACAAGTTCTTCTCCAAAGCAGATCTCTTGAATTTGAGAGGACTTGAGCAGTACGTTATTTAGAAGGAATTACAGATTGCCATCTGCTTTGGACAATGTGTTTTATTTGTCATTAGTGATTGACCCACTACCCGCTGCCCATAGAGATACTTCTATAAGCTTATCTCAAGTGAAGGTTGAGACTGACCCAGTCAAGCCCTGGGAAATGAGCAATTTTAGCTCTCCCATCCTTCCTTCTTAGGACTGTTCACAACTTGCTTATCCCTCTAGCCTCATTCACCATCATCTCTAAACTAGTAGTCAATCAATTAATAAGCATGTGAGAACTATTATATATATATATATGTGCATATATATGTACACCATTATATGAAATATTACATCTTTGTTGGATTATTTTCCTTTTAGTAAAGAATTAGTAAAGAGTGGGCATTTAGCATCTAGAGAAATCAATCTGTAATTATAAATTTCCATCTCGATTAAGAATGGGAGAATACTGAGTGACTGGGTTCCTAACAGGTTGCCTCGCCCAGTCATAAAGCCAGTGTTTGCAAGATATATGAAAAAGATCCAATTTCTATGGGAAATTAGGAATATAGTTTTAAAATTTTGCATAGGCATATTCATGCTTTGAGGAAATGAGTTTGAATTAACAAAACTCACAAGTCAATAATTTATAAGTCAAAAAGCAATTGGTGTGTTTTTATTTTCCTTATTATAATATTCATAAATTTTCTTTAAGAACTAGGTGTCAAGCATCTGATAGAAGTGCCAAAAACGTCCCCTTGGCTCAGCGCAGAGCTTACTGTAGCGGGCTGGCTGCATGATGAGACTTCTTTTGGCTGTTGTTCTTTATGATATCAAGGGACCTAGAAATTAATAATTCATTGAATTACTGTTTGTCGGGATGGAATAAGAACAACTGATCAGTTATCAAAACACACAATTAGGAATGAAAGTGGTACAAATAATAAGTCAGACTTAAGAGATTATCCAAGGAAATTGGAGTTTAGGTTATGAAAAGAAAGAACTTCTACATAATTCATGTCATCAGAATTTAACGTTTACTTCCTTCAGAATTTTTTAAAAGCTAAAAAATGGAGTAAAAGAAGAAAGGAAGGGTAGAAAGGAAGGAAATGTGTTTTGTGTCTTTTTTTTGTTTATGGTGAAGAGTCTGGGATCATGTTCAAGCCCCATACATGCGCTGCGTCTGCTCGAGCCTAAACTACATCCTCAGACAGGAAAACAGTTTCTGGAAGACTGTCAACAGGAAAGACGACAAGTTGGGTGTTAAGCAATAATGGCAGCAGATGTCACAAAGCTATTGGTTAGACGTGCTGTCCCTCAGGCAAGGCCAAGGGCAGTCATAATTCCATACAGGCAGTTACAGAGACAAACAAGATTACATGCTCTAATTTGATCCCAGAGAAAGAACTCGGGCTACTAAATCAAATGTGTGGGTGGGGGAAGGAATTGGAGAGCTTTGCGGATTCTTTTTCAGCTCTGGATATTACTGCCAGCCCACTCCGTAGGACAGTTTCCTGAAGATTACAATACCAAAAATGATCGTTACCCTAGTAAACTGAAAAAATGTTCCTCTTCTGTCCCTCGAAACAGTGCTTTGAGCATGCCGAGACTTCTGCCATCTCACTCCTCACAACATTGCTATGCTCCGTATTCAGGCATTCCTGCATTAATTATGTTTTAGAAAAACTGCTTCTTTCAACTTTAGGAAACATATTAAGCTGGCACTGTTTCTTGGATCCATGGTGTAGGACATACCAATGTTCATCCTTAAGTATGGCCATTCTAATTCCAGTTATTTCGCAGTCTAGAACATACCTGTGCATGGGTACTCAATAGCTGTGTTTGAAATCAGTGGAGATCAAGGCCACCGCTGTGTTATTTTTCTGCTGTGTGTTTCGTGAGTGGAAAGAGCTTGTCCAGTAGACAGTGTCTGTTTTAATACGCTTGTCGTCTCAGGTCAGGATATAATGAGTTTTACTTCCTGGATTTAATATGGTCTAATGCAAAGGAACCATTGCAGCCTGATCGTACTGAGCTCAAGAAACTGGAAGACTTCAAGAGATTGGTTTGGACCCTGCTGATTCTGACTTGCTTGTGCATGCTACTTGATTTGTGCTGTGTTTTACTTCAAGGAAATAAAAAAAAAATACTTCCTTTCTTTTAAATGGCTTATTTATTTATTTTATATGTATGTGTGTTTTGCCTGCACATATGTCTGTGTACCATATGCATGCCTGATGTTTGTGGAGGCCAGAAGAGGGTGCTAGATGTCCCTATAACTGGAGTTACAGATGGTTGGGAGCCCTCATGTGATTGGTGGGAATCAAACCCAGGTCCTCTGGAAGAGTAATAAGTGCTCTTAACAACTGAACCATCTTGATAACCCAAAGGATATTCTGCTTGAATATTGCCTTAATTGGGAAGCTTTTCTTATTGTGTGTATGACCACCACCTCACACCATAAACCCAAACAAATCCCACTGCCCAATTTGAGATAATTGTAGAAAAATGTAGCATTAATTTAAAAATTAGAATAATTTTTAGATGAATATATATTGTACATTCAAGAAAGGAATCTAAACATGGCAATCTTGAGAAATTACATATTTTAAAGTTTAGTTCCTCTGCACATAAAGAACTAAGGGCAAACAAAATTGATAATATATCTTTTATTAGTATATAAAGAATCAATAGCCGATGGTGGGCAGTGGTGGCACACACCTTTAATCCTAGCACTTGGGAGATAGAGGCAGGCAGATCTCAGTGAGTTTGAGGCCAGAGACCAGCCTGATTTACAAAACAAGTTCCATGTCAGTCAGGACCGTTACACAGAGAAACCCTGTCTTGAAAACAAAAAACAAAAACAAAATCAATAGCCTTTATATGTGTGTGTATATATACATATATATGTATATATATATTACATATTATGTGATATATATTTAATTGCCCACATAATCAGTAAGAAAACCAATTCTTCAATAGAAAAAAATGCAAAATTACTGACAATTCTAAAAAGAAAACATAAAAATAGCCTTAAAATATTTTAATGGTCAGCATTTGTAACAGTATAATAGAAATAAAATTTCTATAAATAAAATAGAATAGAAATAAGAATTAAAATTGGAATCTTGGTTTAATCTGTCACCTTAATACACTTTAAAACATATTTCAGAAATATGTTTATTATTGGCAAAAGTAGAAACTTAAGCATTTTCACAATATGTGGCATAAAAAAACAACAAAAATGCTTTGATGTTCTTAGACAAAGACAATATTATACTTATGTTATTTTTCATTACATTAGTTATAATAGCTAGAACTAGAAAAAATAGAGATTTAAAGGAAAAAGAAATAGTTAAAATATAACCATGTAGTGGAAAAAAATTACCAAATTATGCAACCATGAGACAATTCATAAGAAGTAACGTTAAGTGGAAACAGAACTGCTCCTAACTGTATATAAAGTACAATTTTGGTTACTTATGCATATGTATCTATACATGTATTGACAAAGCTTCAAAGGGCCAGGCAGTAGAGGCATGTGCCTTTAGTCCTAGCACTCAGGAAGCAGAGGCAGGTGGAGCTCTGTGAGTTCTAGGCCAGCCTGGTCTACGAAACAAGTTCCAGGACAGCCAAGGCTACACAGAGAAACCCTGTCTCAAAAAAGTCAGAGAGAGAGAGAGAGAGAGAGAGAGAGAGAGAGAGAAAGAGTGAATCTTTAAAGGATAAAATACTGACTCTGGGTAGTGCTGATGTGATGGATGTTTCTCTTCTTTGTGTTTCTCTCCTTCATATGCTTTCTACAATGGTCACATATTACTCACTTGAACTTTAAAAAGTAGCTTCCACAGTTAAAAGAAATGGAATGCCTGGTCTAGCTCCTTTTCCTAGGTAAGCGGCCTCGCACATTGCCTGGGCTCTGTGGTCAGATGCTAAAGCATGCTTTTAAAACTGCTTTCAGCTTACATCTCCGGGGGTATCAGGCTGTACTAGAGAGCCAGGTGTGGCTCATGGGATAGCATGGGCTTGACTTATGAGAGCTATGGGTTCAGTCTCTAGCACCAAAAAAGTAGGGGGGAAATAGAGTCAAACACTTCTCTCTCTCTCTCCCTCCCCCCCCTCACACACACACACACACAAAATAAACAAAGATGTTACCATTCGCCTTTGGGAGAAAAAAGCACTCTACTGTGCAGTCTCCTTGAGACACCCTCCTTAAGCCCTTGCTGGGGTCCCTGTGCCTTTTCTGCATTCTCAGAATGTTCCAGTGGGACATTGCCACATTGTTCATGTGTCAGTTCCATGCCTGACCCACCACCAGCTGGCCTGTGAATCCTCTAAGCATAAATGTCTGTTTTATTCATTTCTGTGCCTTCAAAACACACTGCTGAGCAACCTGAGGTATTTCTGGGATTCTCAGCTGAACCCTGTCCTTAAAAATGAATTCAAATTGAAAAGTGAAATATTAATCTCTTGAAGTAAGATCAGTGAGTGGATGATGCAGAATCCTGATTGCCTCCTCAGTGCTGTCTGAAGTCAGACATATAAGTGACAGCAGATCATTTGATCCCGTAGTAGCTGCATGAAGCCCAACTCGTGTGTTAGCACATGCTCTCTTACAAGACTCCCTGTCCATCAACAGACGGAGCATTCACTCAAATAAACATTTCTTTTAATAACTTTGTTTGGAAATGACTGCATAAAACTATGAAACAGAATTGAGCATTTCTTGTTTCACTGAAATCGGACCAACATTTACTGGCAAACACTAGGTGCTGTGGTCACTGGCTGGCCAGGTTTCTCTTGTCAGCTCTCTGGTTGTTTCTTATTTACACAGCAAGGAGGCACAGGAGAAGTTGCATGGTACGCTCTTCCAGAATCCTGTAAGACTCTCTAAGCCTGGCAAACCTCTTGAGCCTCAGCTGCCTCTTCTCTTAGTTGTACTGGTCAAGACTAAATAAGATAATGTCATTTTCCTGACGCTGGAGGGATTAATAATTTCTAATCTATGATTAATGTTTACCTTATGCTTATAAGAACAAATTTTCCCACCAATATTTTCTTTTTTTTTCCTGTAAGTCTTACTTTTTCACATCAATCCCTTTGATACTCTAGAGCAGTGATCAACAAATACGTTCTGTAAAAGGTCACATAATAACTATTTCCTGTTTTAAAAACTTTATATAGCCGGGCAGTGGTGGCGCATGCTTTTAATCCCATCACTCGGAAGGCAGAGGCAGGTGGATCTTTGTGAGTTCGAGTCCAGCCAGGTGTATAAAAAACTAGTTTTAGGACAGGCTCCAAAGCTATAGAGAAACCTTGTCTTGCAAAACAAAACAAAAAGCTTCATAGTTTCTGTTGTATGCTGTTGTTTTTCTTTCATTACAATCTTTTTTTGTTTGTTTGTTTGTTTGTTTGTTTTAAAACAGGGTTTCTCTGTAGCTTTGGAGTCTGTCCTGGAACTAGCTCTTGTAGACCAGGCTGACCTCGAACTCACAGAGATCGATCTGTTATGATTTTAGCCAACCAGCATGGCTGGCACTTCCGGGTTCCAGGGCGACGCATGTGCAGATAAGCCCTCAGGCAAAAATACCTAGTCACCTTGGGGACCTTAAAAAACCCTGTGTGACCCAAGTGCAGCATGGTTGCATTACCTACGTATGATGCAGCTTCTTGCGTGCATGCATGAGCTCAGTCATCTGCATCTGCGTATGGCGTAACCACATCATCCCCCTGTGTATGTGCGCTAGGGGACCCTTAAAAGCTGGATGCGCCATTTTAAGCTCTCTTTCTGCACACCGACTTCACCAGACTTTTTACACGTCTCCTCCTCTAATAATCCTAAGTGGGTTCGTTGCGTATTTCACACTTTCTTGTCACTTGTGCCAGGTAATTTCACCGTCTGCCTCTGCCTCCCGTGTGATGGGTTTAAAGGCGTGCACCACCATCACCCGGCTTCATTACAATCTTTTTTTAGACATAAAATAACTCTTAGTATGCGTGCTGTACAAAAGTAGGTTTCCAGGCAGCTTAGACCTATAAGCTCTAGTGGGCTGAACTCACTGTCAAGCAATAGTCCCAGACCAGCAGCATCAGCACGTTTGGGGAACTCATTAATAATTCACATTCCTATAGTTCCTTCCTCCTCCCTGCCTACTGCATCAGAAACTTCAAAGGTGGCCTAGTAGTACGCGCCACAAAAAGCCCTTTCCATGTAACTGAAAGGCAGGTTGTCAAGCTTGCCTGCATATTAGACTCACCAAAAGAGCTT
Source organism: Chionomys nivalis (assembly GCF_950005125.1). Lineage (NCBI taxonomy): Eukaryota > Metazoa > Chordata > Mammalia > Rodentia > Cricetidae > Chionomys > Chionomys nivalis. Next base: position 68,718,584 of record NC_080090.1, read on the forward strand.
TAACGAATGTCAGTACCCAAACTTCCTTAGATACCAAGTCAGAAACTCTGGGGATGGGACCAAGGCACGGATACTGTTTAAATTACTGTAGGTGATTCGGTTTGCAGCTTCTGTTGAGAATGGCTATATAAACCCAGGGGGCAGTGTTCACATCCACAAAGAAAGATTTAGTGCTAGTAATGGTGCCAAGAGTAGGTAATACTTCGGAGTCTTTGTCTTGATATTTCTTGAAGGGAATCTCACTATAAACAGCTGATAAGAAGACAGCTAACTGGACCTACATATAAAGTGTAATATTAGATATACTTGGCATTTTTAAAATGTATTAATTGAAGGCTGAGAGTTGAGCTCAGTGGCAGCGTGGTGAGACACGCCCATAATACTAGCACCACGGTGTGGGTCAAGGATGGTCTTATTGTTTATTGAAATCATATCGAGTTCCTACTAAACCACAAGCCCTCTGACAAATGTGAGTATCAAAACTGATTGGCACATTGTGGGTATTGGGCATATTTAGCATGCATGAAACCAGGGGTTCAATCCCCAACACCATATAAACCAGGGTTCAGTCCCCAACACCATATAAATCAGGGTTCAGTCCCCAACACCAATAAAACCAGGGTTCAGTCCCCAACACCATATAAACCAGCAATGGTGAGCACTGAGAAGGTGGAAGATGAAAATTTCAAGGTCAGCCCCCCCAGAGAGGGAGCAGATTCAAATTGAGAAACTCTGTCTCTCAAAAAAAAAAAAAAAAAAGTGTATAGGTTCCTAGCTACTTTTGAATAATTTTCATGTAAAAAGAATCCTTCTCATTGCAAAGAAGACAATCTCAGTTCCCTTTCCTAAATGTCCTGAGTCAAATCAAAAGAGGTGCTTTCTAGACCCTGTGCCTCACTGCAGTGGGCTTGGTCCCGCAGTGGGCTTGGTCCGTTATTCTGCTACTCCACAGAGAGTACACTGCTGTGTTGCACTCCTGTTTCAAAAACAGTTTTCCTATAAGTATTATGTGGAGGAACATTTGCATGGTTTTATACTGGTAAGATAATTCTAGAGTGTCACATTTGACAAATGACATCAGCTAGTCTGTTGTAGCCATAAACCAATTTAGAACTCTTATGCATAATTTGGCTTCAGGTCAAGGTGGTGTAATATGAACCCACAGGATACGCAGCACAGAGTGTCCCTAGCAGCTATCCTAAAGATCAGCAAAACTCATTCCTGTAAGAGAAGCTCACCCTGTCAGGTCAGGGCCTGTGGTCATCAGGGTCGGATCTTCTGACTGGAATTGTTTCTTGCCTGGAGGTGCTTACGTGCTGTCTTTTCTGTAGCAGGCTCCCTGGATGCTTCCATCCTCTCTTCTCATCCCCTCTGGCCACCGACCGCGGCTCTGCCTTCTGATGTTCTGCCTTCTTGGTTATAGGGATTCCTGTTTTGTTCAGGAATCAGACAGTCACGTTCTCCAGTGAACTCTGGTTGATTTCTGGTGGTGACACAAATTGTGGTAATTCTACTATTGTAATTATTGTTTAGAATAAGAAAGGAACCACAATTCTGGCCAATGAACCCACAGATGGAATCTGCAGAAAGGCCTTCTGGAACTTCTCTTTGCCATTCAATGAGATGCAGAGAAAGAGCCTTTGTCCCTTTTTTTCTTCTTCTTTTTCCTTTATTCTTTCTTTTTATTGTTGCGGACTGAGTCCAGCATAGCAAGTGTTCTTCCACTGAGTTATATCTCCAGCCACGACATGTAGTTTTGTGAAGATGTACTGCTGGGAGCCAAGGCAGCCATCTTGCAATGGAATATGAACAGTGCTGAAAGCCATCATGACGCAATAGACATACACTATGTTAAGTGGGATTCTTATAGAAACAAAACCAATAGGATATATATGTATATATGCATGCATCATTAAGAAAGAGATTCATTTGGCTAGCACAATTCTGGAGTCCAGGAAGTCTCCCAATCTGCCACCTGCAAGCTACGGAGCTCAGAAAGCTGGTGTTGTCACTTTCAGGTCAAAAGTCTGAAAAGCAGGCTGGGTGCAAGCATTAGGTCTTAGACAGACAGGCTGGGCACTAGGAAATCCAGCGTCCAAGGGACTCTTAGCCATATAGGAGGGTGTGAAGGAGTCCTGTGTCACTGTTTGCATGACTGCTCAAGAAAATGCTTGTTAGCATTGAGGGGTGCATTCTGCTGGGAGTCTGACTTGGTAAACACTCATTCCTTTCTTAGCCCTGCCCCATGATGTAAGTTCTCTCTATCATAGGCCACGACTCACTGGATATGTATTTGTTGTGCTTGTACATAAAGAACTGCTGGAGTTCTTAGCTTTGGAGTCCCACCCATGCCAGACACTGGCACAATGGACTGGTCACACCATGCAGGTTCTGGCATTTTTAAAAAACCTGTTTATGCTTGTCAGTCTTTACATTGCTGCTGCCATGGCCCCAGTCTGAGCCGCCTGAGGCTTCCCTACACATGCAGTGATCTGCATGTCATAGGGGGCATGCATGAGATGTGCATCCAATGCATGCACAGCTGAACTCTGTTTACAGAGAAAAGGCCAAAGAGGAGTTGGGGAACTCGACCTGAGCACCAGCTAGCCTGTCTTCACACATCTAGTTCAAACTCAGCGTGAAATGTTCTGGAGCTCATGTCGAAGAGCACGGTACAGCCTTTGTTTTCCCTTGCCTGCTCACCATAGACATTTCTGAACTAAGCGACTGGATCCTATAGACAATGTATAAGCCCTAAGAATTTCATCATTGCAGTGTGTGTGTGTGTGTGCATGTCTGTGTGTATACGTACATATATGTACATGCTATAAGTGTGCACACGTGCCTATAAGTGTGCACACATGAGAGAGGTGACCAATTATACCTGTTCTACAGGAACAAGTTTATAGGGAAACTTGAAAGGGATGGACCAAATCCGAACAGAGCACTGCTTTAAAAAGTGCCTTCCCGGGAAATGCCTCAACCGGTATCTGGTAGCTAGCAAAAGAGATTGACTGAATTTACCTCCTAGATACCCTCTAGATATCCACCCCGACTCCCCCAAAAGGCAGATTTGTGGGACTGGAGGTGTGGACACGGGAGAGCATGGCCTCTTGCTTTCATATGGAAACATGATTATCAACCTCGGAGAAGGGAGGCTGCTTCATGCTAGGACCAAATGTTCCAGGAATCACTGGAAGCGAAGGAATGACCTCAAGCAAGAGAACAGTGTGTCACTTGAGACCTGGATTCTGAAGCAGACTCTGAGTTTGAAATTGAACCCTTGTACACAGCACATCCTCAGGAGTTCAATTAAAGAGAAGAACTTGCCAGAACAAAGCAAATACGCATTATTAAATACGCTTCTTGTAGTCCTTGGTCATCGAGGTAAAGATGCAAAAACTGCTGGCTGAATAACTGGTACCAACATTGGTATGAATCCCACTGTAGCAACACTGTTGGACTTCTTGTAAAATAATGGCTTGCTTTATGTCTGTCTTTCCATCACACTTTAAATATATCAAGAGCTGGTGCATGTTTTGAGTCATCTTTGACTCAATGTGGCCTCCCAGTAGCAGGCACTCAGTAAATGTTTTGAAATGCAACTAAATCAGTAATTGATGGTGAAAAGGTCAAGACTCCATCAGTTGATAGATACATACAGAGCCTAGAAGAAATCAGGCAGATACTGTAAATAAGCATGTTTTGCTTATATAATAGAAGAAGACTGAGATCTGGAGTCAGTTTTGAATCCCAGCTTTTCTATCCACTGATGTTCTAGTGGCAGGTGCTCCCTTCCTGAGCCTCAGTTTCCTCCTTGAGAAAATGTGGATATCAAATTTCTCAGTGGCATGTTGGAAATTAAGGGAGGTACTGTTGGCGAGTGGTCAATAGAATTAACCAGACTAGCTTTAATATAAAATATTTAGTTTTAATAAAGGGAAGAAAAAGGGAACTTACAAAGCCAGAGTTCCAGTGAGCGCAGGAAAAACAAAGAGGAAGCCGGAAGCACACCCGCAAGATTTATAAGTAAATCTTAGCTTAAGGGTGTTGTGGGAGCTGCAGGCCTCTTCCCACAGCCCGGCTAGGCCGCCTGGCTAGCTTATATACCGAAATAACAACACACAAACTGTATTCTTTTACACACTGCCTGGCCCATTATATCTAGCCTCTTCTAGGCTAATTCTCATGTATTAATTTAGCCCATTTCTAATAATCTGCGTAGCACCACTAGGTGCACTTACCGGGAAAGATTCAGAATGTCTGACCTGGCGGCTGGCTGCATCGCGTCTGGCTCTAAGAGGAGCTGCCCTGCATCTGAGCTCACTTCCTCTTCCTCTCAGCATTCTGTTCTGTTTACTCCACCTACCTAAAGGCTGGGCAATCAAATGGGCCAAGGCAGTTTCTTTATTAGCCAGTGACCTTCCTCCATCATAAGGGGAACACGCCTCACAAACAAGGTGATTGGTTGAGCTTCCTTTTCAAGGTACTGTCATGGGTTCAATTGTGGTTCCTTCCAAATTCGTATGTTGAAGTTCAAGTCCTCAGTACCTCACAGAGTGACCATTGGAAACAAGGATATTATAGATGTAATTAGTTAAAATCAGCTCAGGTGTACCCATCCGACTAGTATAGGCTGGTGTCTTGGTTGATATGGAAAATTTAGAAGACAGACCTGCACACATTGAAAATACAATGGGAGATTAAGGCAAGCATCAGAGTGATGTTTCGGTAAGCTGAGAACCCACCAGATGTTAGGGAAGTGTAGTGGGACAGATACCACATCATAGCTCTCAGAAGGAGCCGCCCCGTGAGCCCTTTATCCAGCCTCCAGAGCTGTGAGGTAATGGGTTTCCGGTGTTTAAGCAACTCTTTTTGTGGTGTTTTGTTAAGACGGTCCTAGTAAACTCCTGCACATGGAATAAATCGCATAGCCAGGACAGTGCCTGCTGGAATGGGTGTCCAGATTTTGTATTGATTATTTGATGTATGTGTTATACTTTCCTGGGAGGTTATGTTTAAGTAGGACTTTGGCGGAAGGTACACATCTGACGGTTATGGGGGGCCACTGACCCAGCAGTAATGAGCAGCATCATGGCTGATGCCAGGAAGCGCGATTGCTGGCTGCTATGAGTTAGAATAAAATGTGAAGAAATGACAGCAGGCGGTGGAATGATAGGGGTTGTACGTGCAATGCCCTTCTCTAGAGAACCACGTTGTCAGGAACTTATTCAGAATTTCTCCTTTTTCTTCAGCGTTTTTCTTTTTTCTTTTTCCTTATACAATGAAAACAGTAATTTTTTTTTTTCTTTTTAAAACTGAAAGCACTGGGCTGGAGAGATGGCTCAGTGGTTAAGAGCATTGCCTGCTCTTTCAAAGGTCCTGAGTTCAATTCCCATCAACCACATGGTGGCTCACAACCATCTGTAATGAGATCTGGTGCCCTCTTCTGGCCTACATACAGACAGAATATTGTATACATAATAAATAAATATTTAAAAAATAAATAATAAATAAAACTGAAAGTGCTAATAAATGGAGAACGCCTTTGACTTCATCTCCTTTCTGGTTATGATGAAGTAACTGAAACGGGTGACAGGGAAGAGTTTGTTTCATTCATGACTCAGGTTGGAGAACATACCATCAGCTTCTCTCGGGGTTCAGTTTGGGCCTCGTGGCAAACAGTATCACAGTGGCAGGAGTGAGTGTGGAAGAGGCCACTGCTGAGACACAAGGTAGCATGCTGGAAAGGCCCGGCTTGCTCCGGTTTCTCTGTGTAGCTTTGGAGCCTGTCCTAGAACTTGCTTTGTAGACCAGGCTGGCCTCAAACTCACAGAGATCCGCCTGCCTCTGCCTCTCAGGTGCTGAGATTAAAGGCGTGCGCCACCATCGCCTGACCCGGCTTGTTCATTTTATAGCAACTCACTCTTATAAGATTCAACCAGGGTCCCACTATAACTATACTAATTTCCTTCATGAGCTGTACCTCTGGTGTCTTAATTACCTTGCTTGTTTAAGTTCTGCCTCTTAAATGATCTTGCTATGTCTCACACATCACAACAGAATGCTCAAGCTTCTAAAATCATGAGACTGTGGTGGACAAAACTAAGCCATATCTGCACAGTAACTGTCTCCACCATATGTCTTTAAAGCTAAGAGAAAACCAGCTAGCCCAAGCTGAAATCCAATACATCACAGATGTCTTCAAATACTTACTCTTAACTACTTAGAATAAAACCACTGTGGCTTTAGTAGGAAAAGTACAGTAAATTCTTCCTTTATTTCCCAATTTTTAAAAAGGCCATTTCTTCCTGTGTCCAAGTTTAAAAACAGTGGGCTACTCATAGACACCCGTTCACCCATCAGAGGATTCTGAGAGGGCCTTTTAACTCCAGCTGATGTTGCAAGCTGGGATGCTGTGGTCTCCCTTGAGGATGTCTCAAGCTAGCGAGAGATGAACAGAGAAGCCAGTAGTCACCACAGAAAGAGAAAAGAGCACCTCAAGATTCAGGAACATGGAGGGATGACGCTGGGGAGAAACAGCACTGATGGAGGAGGGCAGAGGGACTTCATGGGGCTGCAGACAGGTCCCATTTCAAGGGATGAGGAGGAGCTGGTCCCTGAGATGCAGAACACAAATGGGGAGTGCTTGGCCTAGCATAAGGAAGAGGTTCCTCGCCTGACTGAGAGTGGAAGGGAGAGCGAGGTCTGGAACTCCACAGTGCAAGAAAAAGAGTTCAAGCCTTCAAAGGCCTGGAAATGTCCAGGAATGAGGCTGTAGATACTGGCTGGGAGGCGAGGGTAAAATCTCCTATCCTGCTATTCTTGTGTTGGGTGGTGTGTGTGTGTGTGTGTGTGTGTGTGTGTGTGTACATATTTACAAGTGTGTGTGATACAGGTGTGTGATTTTGTGCCGAGGCCCAAGGCCACTCTCCCACCTGGTTCTTTTAAGGCAGGGCGCCCTGCTAGGCAGCTTGTCCAGGGAATCCTATCTCAGCATCTGCCTTGGAATTGCCACACCCACCCGGCATTTACCTGGGTTCTGGAGATCCTATCCAAACTCCAATGCCCTTGTTTGTGAGGTGAGTGCTTTAACTACTGAGAAACCTCCCCAGAACCGAGACCATGAAAACTCTGATTGGTCAGGCTAAGTAGTCTTTATTTTATTCCCTTTGGCAGTAAATGAGATTTTTATTGTGAGAAAGTATACATAACAAAATTTACCATCTTAGTAATTTTTTACTATGTAATTCAGAGACATTAAGTACATCTATCACCTTACACAACTGTCACCAATCACTACCTGTTTCCAGAACTTTCTTACCACTTCAGATGCTGTGGTGATTAAACATTCTACCCAGTAACCCCACCTCCTCTTAAGGCCTTGGAAACCATAATTCTGCCTGCTGTCTCTACAAATGTATCTAGTATTCCAGGTGCCTTATAGGAATGGAATCATTCAGTGTGTGTCCTTTATCTTCTAGCATAAAGGTTTTGCGGTTCATCCATTGGTAGCATGCTTAAGGATGCTACTCTTTTTGTAAAGACACAAGATTCTGCTGTGGATATGCCACACTGCTGATGCATTCACCTGCTGGTGGCCCTTGGGGCAGCTTTTGCCTTCTGGCTCCTGCGAATAATGCAGCTATGATCGATGGTCTGTAGCTACCTGTTTGAGTGGTTCTAACTTCTCCAGTGGATGGGAGAGACCATACAGTAATTCTATATTTCATGTCATGTGGAACAACTGTTTCTCCATAGCAACTGTTCTGTTTACGTTCCTATAAGCAATGCACAGGCTTTCAAATCTTCCATGTCTTTGACAATATTTCTTCTTACTTTCTGTTGTGGGGTGGTCATTAATAATAGCTGTCCTAATAAGGATAAAGGCATCCTACTGTGGGTTTTTTTTTAAGATTTAATGGGGGGGGGGGGGTTGATCATGCATGTAACAATGTATGCATGAAAGACAGAGGACAGCTTGTCAGTTTTAACGTCTCCCATGTGGAGGCAAACATTTTATCTGCTGAACTGTCTCTTTGACTCATCACTGCTCCAGATTGCATTTTTCTAATGGTTAGTTGATGTTAAACAATTTTTCATGTGTTAACAATCTCTTGTATGCCTCTTTTGGAGAAATGTCTATTTAGTTCCTTTGCCCTGTTTTAAGTTGGGTTGGTTTTTGTTTGTTTGTTGTTTGTGATATAACTGTTCTTTATATTTTCTGGATATTAATTGCTTACCAGATTCATGATTAGAAAATATTTTCTTCCATTTCTTTGGTCATCTTTACATTTTGGCTGACAATATCTTTTGCTGAACAAAAGGTCCGTAAATAATAAGAAGAAGATAAGTGCTATTTTCCAGTCAGTGTGCAGAGAGTGAATCTGACTGAGTATGGCAATGCCAAAAGCAGGGAGACAGCCTGGGTCATCTAAGTTCTAGGCACGAGATACTGGCATATGAGATATGAAAGAGGAGTTGGGGAGGAGACGGTTCCTTCAGCAAAGTTTGCCACATAAGTATTTAGACCAGAGTTTGAAATTTGAATTCCTCAAATCCATGTAAATTTGGGGAGAGAGAGGGTAAGGCATAGGGAAGCTGATTAGCTACACTTGCTGTATTGGCGAGCTCTGGGTTAAGCTGTGAGACCGTCTCCAGAAAAGAGATGGAGAGCAGTCAAGGAAGATACCTGACGTTAACCTCTGACCTCAGCATACACGTTTTTGTACATACATACATGCACACACACTCATACACACACACGTAAACACATATGCATACATGCAAACACACAACACAAATATACATGCAGGAGAGAGAGAGAGAATGAGAGAACAAAAAGGAAGAATTCTGTTGTATGACTTTTCCTTGTGATGCCTGAACACCTCATGTATGCAGTGATGACAGGCCGAAGAAACTATCCCAGTGAAATCTAGGATAGTGAACCAATGTATTTATGGGTTTACTAAATAATGGGTAAAAGTTCGTAGAAGCATAGATGACTGAAAGGTAGCCGCATCACTGAAGAGAGCTTCCTGAACCTTGTAGGTTTCTTGTTCTTCTGGGCTTTCTAAGCTTTGTTTACTTCCCAGGTCTCTTGGAGGAAATGTTTCAGAACAAACAAGGACTTACTTAGAAGGTCAAAGTAAACAGGAATTGGGTGTTGAAGGAAGGCCAGGAAAGTAGGTAGACAAAGACCAGAGAGGGTGCTCTAAAACTATTTATCTAAATAGTCAGCAAGAGCTAGCCACACCCCTCCTGAGGGAATGGAGTTAAGCTGGGGAGTGGAAGGAGGGGGAAGAGGCAGGGCCATTTGAGCAGAGGAAGTTCTAGTGGGTAGGATGAGTGTGTGCAGGGCGAAGGGATGATGGTCCTGGTCTTGGACAGTCCAGTAAATCATCACCTTAGTTTACTGTCAACAAACTAAATAAAGGTCATCTTTGACACAGACTGGGCTGGATGTTAGGAAAGCTTTAGGGCAGTAAATAAACATGAAACCCACACTCAAATCTGTATCGCCTTTGCTAGAACTAGTACTGATCTCATTAGCTTCCATGCTCTAGGCTGTCACATAGGGATAACAAGAGCCTGGGGATGGTCTGAGGGTCAAATGGAAAATGTTTTGTGTGTTCACAGTCAGCCTTAACACCAAAGAATGTTTTTGTGATTTTGTAATAGGGTGACCCAAACTTCAGGAAGGCATAACTCTACCCCCTTCTTTCCTAAAACGCGACAATTTTGTGATGTGCCTGCCTTCAACAGAGTTCTAGACAGTGGAGGCTGCAGTTGTGAATGCATGTGTCCCATGAACTCACTGACCTGTTTTGAGTTAATATCTGATATTGTACATTAGAGCCAGGCGGTGGTGGTGCATGTCTTTAATCCCAGCACACGGAAGGCAGAGGCAGGTGGACCTTTGTGAGTTTGAGGTCAGCCTGGTTTACAAGAGCTAGTTCCAGGACAGCTAGGACTGTAACACAGAGAAATCCTGTCTCAAAACACACACACACACACACACACACACACACACACACACACACACACACAAAGCCTCATCTGTTGAGAGCACTGGCAGCTATTGCAGAGGACTCAGATTTAGTTCCCAGCACCCACATGGGGGGGGGATGGTTGGCAACCTTCTGGAACTCCTGTTCCTGGGTATCCATCCAGTGGCATCTTCTGCTGTCCACAGGCATTATATACATGCAATGCCTATAGATACATGCAGGTAAAAACATCCATACATGTCCAACAAAAATCTATTTTAAAAAATGAGATTTCATGCAAAATCCTGCTTTTTTTTGGTCTCTCTTGATAAAACACATGGGATGCACTCTGCAAAAGCCAGCTAAGGTGGCTACCTCCTTCAAATGGGCACATCCCGATATACCTCGGTACACCCCAATATACCTCCGTGCTTGTCCAGCCTGTCCTATCACTAAAATTACTTCCCCGTAAGGGCACACTTACACCATACACATTCTGCACCATTTAATATGCAAATAATCAGCTAAGGAGTCTTTATGAAGCATCCTAAACACTTATAATGGTCATCATTGTCTCCTAATTAAAAAACAGAGATGCCCCTATCACACTGGAGGTACTTACGACCAGTTGTGTGGTACATGGCGCCCAGCTTCATATCTTCTAGCCACTTGGGGTCACTGAATTTCCGAAATACAGTTGTCTCAATCAAGATGTATTGGAAGTGTGAACTACACACCGGATGTCACATTCGGGTCAATGATAAGCAATTTTATTGCTAACCTTTTTATATTAACTCCATGTTAAAGTGATGATATTTTGATATGGTGGGAGAAATATAATCTCTTATGAAAATAGTTTCCACTCTTTCTTTGTCATCGCCAATGTAGGTGTTAGAAACTTTAAATCACACACAGTAGTTTCCCTTACATGTCTTATTGGGTAGCACATGTCTTGACTGAATGTGGGCTTGGCAGAGGCTTACCCAATTCCCATGTGTTGGGAGTGAAACATGCATTCTGATGAAAACGCAGCCTATGTCTGAAGAGGGGACATGTGACCCAGCTGGCATCTGTCACTTGGCAGGACTGGAGCTGAAGTGGCCTGTCTGCTCTTTCCTTCTGTTCGAGTCCATTTCTTCTGGCATAGCTGAAAAGGTGAAGGTGGTGATGATGGTGGTGGTGAGGATGGAAAGGCGGTGGGAGACTGCACAGTTGAGGAGTCAAGACTGCTGAGAAGTTGTGTTTTTGGGCCCTCTGAAAGGCCATGTGGTGTAGGAGGTCCTTCTGTCCACGTGCTGCTTTCATTGGTTAATGAATAAAGAAACTGCCTTGGCCTAGTTGATAGGGCAGAACTTAGGTAGGCGGGGAAGACAGAACTGAATGCTGGGAGGAAGAAAGGCGGAGTCAGGGAGATGCAATGGAGCCGCCACCAGAGTCAGACATGCTGAATCTTTCCCGGTAAGCCACTGCCACGTGGCGATATACAGATTAATATAAATGGATTAAATTAATGTAAGAGTTAGCCAATAAGAAGTTAGAGCTAATGAGCCAAGCAGTGATTTAATTAATACAGTTTCTGTGTGATTATTTCAGGTGTAAGCTAGCTGGGTGGCCGGGATGAATAAGCAGCTCTCTCTTTACAACAGCCATATCATGAAGGGATTTTTCTTAAGGGAAATGCTTGGGGGAGAAAAGACAAAAGAAGACCCCCGGGGGGCTGGGCCAGCAAGTCTGAGACACAGGCAGAAGAGAGGAAGAGAAGGAGAGGTAGAAGGATCCTCCATCCTCATAGTCTAAGAAAAGCTCTACAAAGGGCCCAAAGTGGGGAAAGTCTGTGCCTGTCTTAGTTACTGTTCTGTTGCTGTGTAAGAATCACCATGACCAAGGCAGTTTATAGAAGAAAGCATTTAATTGGGGACTTGCTTATAGTTTTAGAGGGTAAGTCCACTAGCATCATTGTGGGGAACATGGCAACAGGCAGGCAGGAATTGGACTGGAGCAGTAGTTGAGACTTTTATTCTGATCTGCAGGCAGTAGTCAGAGGGGGTGGGGAGGGGGCAGGATTGGGGCTGGTGTATGTAGGGTATCCAAGCCCACTTCTGGGTTTAAAAACTCACCCAAACCCACCAATCCCTGAACCTCCAAACCTACCAATCCCTGAGCCTCTGAACTTACCAATCCCCCATCTTGGAACCCCACAAATCCCTAGGCTTACCTTGAAATTTTACCAATCCCCTATGGAAATCTCAGTCCTGAAAAACTCCGCCCCCGAGAAACCCTCTACAAAAGGCTGCCTCCTATTCAGTTCTTGCTGCTTCTCACTCCAGCAGAGGCAGCCACCCTCCCATGTTCTTCCCAGAAAATTCTCTTGCTCTTGCGTGAGGATTGTTGTGCATGCAGTGTGGTTTTCTGGTATACCTTGGCTCCTGACTGCCGGGATACCTTCCCCTTCAGAACTATAACATCTCCATTGGGGAAGCCTTTCCCTCAGAGCTGTTAACACTTACAGTGTGGGCTTTGGAAACTGCCAAGCCCACTCTCAGTGGCACACCTCCTCCAACAACCCACATGTAATCAACCCTTCCTAGACAGTCTACCAACTGGGAATTAAGCATTCAAATATATGTGCCTGTGGGGCCGGTCTCATTCAAACCACTGTGTCGCACAGGGGTGGGTTTCAGTAGCCCAGTTGCACTTAGTTGGGCACTGGAAACAATGGCTGGGAACTGAGTTTTGCCCAGGAAGAGCAGTGTGTTTCAGAATGCAGACATGAGGTCCTGGGCCATTGCTTGTCCCTAGCGGAGGTCTTCAGGAATACCACAGAAGCCAGCCCTGATGACACACAGGCTAATAAGGCAATTTAGAAGAAACATGGCCGGTATATTACTGGCAAGAGATCAGAGACCTAAAATAAGCACTCTCTTCTCTCATATACTTAAAGGAAAAGCGCAACTGTGGTATATAATTAACTATAGTGTAAATTGAAGTGCTGGGTTAGCTTCCAGTGAGTCTAATAGGGGTTTGAAATGAAATTCTTAAAGGTCACTTCCATTTCCATACCTGTTATCCCTTCTTTGTTTCCAGGGAAAGACTATCAAGTGTGCCCTTCTCACAGAAACATGTCCTGTGCCCACAAAAGTGAAATGCTTGCTTTGTAAAAGAAGCTATGGAAACCAAAGAAACAGACACACAGAAAAATGGTATATCATGTCACTCGGGCTGGCCTCAAACTTTCTGTGTAGCTGAGGCTAGCCTCATGATCCTCCTGCCTCAGCCTCCCAATGGCTACAATGACAGTCATATGCAACTATACTTGGCTCAAGATAATATTTCAGTTTTAATTTATTATTATTTGTGCGTTAGAGAGAGAGAGAGGTGTGTGTAAGTCAGAGAACAACTAGCTAGAGCCAGTTTTTTTCCTTCCAACTTTACCTGGTTTCCAAGTATTAAACTAATCATAAGCTTTGCTTTTGTGGCTAACACTGACCCAAGATTGTGTGTGTGTGTGTGTGTGTGTGTTTGCTTATTTTTCCCTTTTACTGAAAATAGAACAATATGTCCTGATTACAGTTCCCCTCCCAGATCCTCCCCATCTCCCCCCATCATCCAGATTCACTCCCTTTCTGTCTCTCGTTAGAAAACAATGGACTTCTAAGAGATAACACCAAAACATGACAAAATAAAATATAATAAGCTAAGATCAAAAAAAAAAAAACACACTAAAACTGGACAAGGAAAACCAACAGCATGAAAAGTGCCCAAGAGAAAGCACAAGAGTCAAGGGAGGCACTCATTCACACACTCGGGAGTCCCATAAACATGCTAACGAATGCTATAATACATATGCAGAGGGCCTGGTGCAGACCCCTGCGGACGTGCAGACCGTGTGTTTGCTGCTTCTGTCTCTGTGCACAGTTAGGAGCCTTGTTCAATTGCTTTAGAGGGCCCTTTTCAGGTCTATGGCCACAGCATCCTGGACAAACCAAATCTCCTCTGATAATATCTATTTTTAAAAAGCAGTCACTCCAAATCTTACAGTATAGAAGTAGCCAATATTAGTATTTTGGTTTTTTTCCAAGCACATGGATATAATTTCATTGAGTTTATTAGGTTTTTAAAGATTTATTTATCTGGGGCTGGAGAGATGGCTCAGAGGTTAAGAGTACTGACTGCTCTTCAGGAGGTCCTGAGTTCAATTCCCAGCAACCACATGGTGGCTCACAACCATCTGTAATGAAATCTGGTGTCCTCTGCTGGCCTGCAGGCATACATGCAGACGTACTGTACACATAATAAATAAAAATAAATCTTTAAAAGAAAAAAAGATTTATTTATCTTTATTTTATGTATGTGAGTGCTTTGCCTTCGTGTATGTATGTGCACCACATACATGGATGCCTTGTTGGAGCCCAGTAGAGGGCTTTGGATCTCCCAGAACTGAAGTTGCTAGTGGTTCTGAGCCACGACATGCATGCTAGGAACCAGATTCAGGTCCACTGAGAAAGCAGCAAATGCTCTTAGCTACTGAGTTATTGCTCCAGACCAAATTAAATTTATTTTTGTTATACTTGTCATTCCAGGAAATGTACAGTTTTCGCAGTGTTTATAGTATAGTCACGAACACTCCTTATCATCGCCAAGCCCTTAAACAAATGCGTCCTAGTGAAGGTCTTTGGTCGTTTCCTTATGGGAAGTTCCTACAAAATGAATAACTGTTAAAAGTAAGGCCATAACTCTTCCATTGCTTTTAATCATATATCCATCCATTACTTTGTCACCAAGAGAAGAAAGTAACTGGACTTCTAAGTATCAACTCCACAGACAATAATTTTAAAAAATCATTCACAAATAGAGAGAAAATAATATTTGGTGTATTTTAATTACTACCAACATTGAACTTTTTTTTTGAAGGTCTTCACTTTTTTTATTCTTATGAACAAAGACTGGCATTGATCTTTTCCACTGGGTAGAGTCTTGAAGGTCGCTTAGTCCAACCTAATGAAGCCGACGTCCTTCGGGTACTGCTGGAAACACTGGGCAGCACATGTTCAGCCCGTATTTCCGAATCAGACCGTGGCGGTTTGAGCAGACGCGGCAGGAGTGGGATCCCTGGCCAAACTTCCGCGGGTGACTCCAGTACAGCTGCTGGTGACCCATGCTGCCTCACTGATGGCCGAGGAGCCAAAAGGAGGGAGCCAGCGCACGCATGCGCTCTTCAAACTCGCAACATTGAACTTTTTCACTTATATTCTTAATAATCTATTTCCTTCATTTTGAGTTATTTCTTCATATCTTGGATCAATTTTCTGTTGAAAAGTATCTTTTTCATTTAAAGTACACTTTACATATTAAGAAAACTAACATTTATTTATCAGATGGATTGCAAATATTACTCAAGTGTGTCATTTATTATTTCATTTATGATGTTTTGAGATATTTAACTATTTCAGACATTCAAATCTAGAAGTCTTCTTGTTTCGTTCATGGTCTCTTCTTAGGAAATGCTGGCCTGGTTTTACATCATGGAAAGATTTCTCCTGTTTTGATCTTCTACTAAAATGACAACAGAAGTGCTTTACTTTTCACGTTTAAATATGTCATCATCCAACTGGAATTTAATTTTATGTTTTGCTAAAAGTAAGCATTAATTTTTTTTATTTTATTTATTTCACTTATGGCCAGCTTGTTCCAACAATTGTCGCCATGTGACCTAGTCTTTCCCTCTCCACCTTTGTCACAGGTAGCCTGCTGTTCGTTCCTAGTTTGGTTGCATCAGATAATGGAGCTGACTCAGTTTTGCTACGTGCAGACGCGCATTCGCATTTCCGCTTTACCGAGTACTGCAGGTCTCAGTCTCTGTGGGCTGTCACGTGGTGTTGCAAAATGAATTTTTACAGCCAGTAAAGCTTACACGTAAGCTCACGAATGGTGTTTTTTTAATTTATTTCATAAATTGGGATGATTTTGATATTTCATTTGCAGTAGTATGCGGTGTTACGGGGTGTGGGAGTGTGGTGAGGGGCAGATTAACGCTGACTGCAAGCACCCACGTCAGTGCTGGGCTGGATCTTCCCAGCTTCCTTTGCGTTGGTTCTTGTGAGGCTTGGCCATTCTGAGATTTCTGATCTTGCCTTTCCAGAAAGTTTCTGTTTCCCATTATGCTTCAGAAAGTAATTACAGTAATTCTTCTGGATCCCTCTGACTCAAGCAATGATGATTAAGCTGCTTTTTTTTTTTTTTTTTTTTTTTTTTTTTTTTTTTTTGGTTTTTCGAGACAGGGTTTCTCTGTGGCTTTGGAGCCTGTCCTGGAACTAGCTCTGTAGACCAGGCTGGTCTCGAACTCACAGAGATCCGCCTGCCTGTGCCTCCCGAGTGCTGGGATTAAAGGCGTGCGCCACCATAAGCTGCTATTTCTTACATTTAAAAAATAAATAAACCTACTTGAACACCATACATTTCCGATGAGATTGGTTCATCAAATGAGGGGGTATGCCTGGCAATCCAACGGGATGTCTAAGGGAGGCGGGCAGTCCTGGCAGTGGGGACGTCCTCGCTGAGCTACTGAGAGTGACCCCAGTTGAGCTGGGCTAGACACTCTCTTTCCACATTCTGTTGTGACCGCAGTCCTAGCACTAATGGAGGCTGCACTTTGGCACTCTGGGTTTTGTAGCTGGTGGATTCTCAAGGAATTGGTAAATTCCTCTTCCTACCTCCCTGACTACTGTAGCTCTAATCTCTCCAGCCTTTAAGCCACTGTCCAGTGAGTACCCACTGCACACCTATCTCCCACAGTGGATGTCCACTGCACACCCCTTCTTTATCTCAGTGAGTATCCACTGCACACCCCTCTCTCCTGCAGTGAGTGTCCACTGCACACCCCTCTCTCCTGCAGTGAGTATTCACTGCACCCCTCTCTCCCGCAGTGAGTGTCCACTGCACACCCCTCTCTCCCGCAGTAAGTGTCCACTGCACACCCCTCCCTGCAGTGAGTGTCCACTGCACACCCCTCTCTCCCACAGTAAGTATCCACTGAACACCCCTCCCCACAGTGAGTATCCACTGCACACTCTTCTCCTACACAGTGAGTGTCCACTGCGCACTCCTCTCTTACACAGTGAGTGTCCACTGCACACACCTCTCCTACACAGTGAGTGTCCACTGCACACTCCTCTCTTACACAGTGAGCGTCCACTGCACACTCCTCTCTTACACAGTGAGTGTCCACTGCGCACTCCTCTCCTATACAGTGAGTGTCCACTGCACACTCCTCTCCTATACAGTGAGTGTCCACTGCACATTCCTCTCTTACACAGTGAATGTCCACTGCACACTCCTCTCTTACACAGTGAGTGTCCACTGCACACTCCTCTTCCACAGCGAGTGTCCACTGCACACCCCTTTCTTCTGCTTCTCAGATCTTTTGTTTGCAAGTACTGAATTTAGGGCTCCCATTCTTTTCTTTAAAGTGAGCCCTGCTTCATCAAAAAGTGTCTAACAAGTATTCTTTAATATAGCAGCACCTGAGTTGAGTGTCTAAGAGAACTTTCCAGAATTGCCCCTATTGTTTTAATTCCTTTGAAAGTAGATTTTCAAAGCAGCATGGGGGAATTAGGCTTTTGTGCGCCAACTACCTTCATGAGGAAGAAATTGCTTCATGATGTTTAATTATTTTTCTTATTTAAAAACTGAGAAGAAATAATTTTAAAATAATAGTTCCTTGGTAAAATATTGCGGCTGCGCCTTTAATTCCCAGCATGCAGGAAGCAGCAGCAGGGAGACTACTGTGAGTTCGAGACTGCCCTGGTCTATATAGCCAGTTCCAGGTCAGCTGGGGATGCATAATAGGATCCTGACTCAAATAACAACAAAAATAATAGTAATGATAATAATAATTAATGCAATATTACCTTATTGATTGTGCCAAAATAACCATGGGGAGAAATGAAAAAAAGCAGTTTATTAGTAAAAATGCCAGGACATTGTCAAGAGCTGAAAATATTATTCAGCATAGCTCTTGAGTCCTCTCAGAATATTGTATGTCCATCGGTCCTTCCTCCCTCTCTCCCTCCCTCCGCTCTTTCCTTCCTGTTCTTCATTTCCTCCATTTTTTAAGGTTCCTGTATTCGTCCTCCTATACTATTTTGTCATTTGCTGCTGTTCACTTGTTTGACTCAGGGGTTCACATGGCAGAGGCTGGTTCTGAACTCTGTGAAGCCGAGGGTGATTTTGACTTCCTGATCATCCCGCCTCCAACCAACTCCCAAGTGCTGGGCTTACAGTCCTGTGCCTGTTTCACACGTTCTTTGTTCTCTGCCTTCCCTTTTATGGTCACTTTATTCAAGGGTACCCAGTGGGTATGAGAAAGAAACTGATTCAGTTATCACGTGGGAACCCCGCCACTCAGCTCAGTGCAAACACTTGTGTAGGAAATTTCAAAGGAAACCCAGTGCTGGCTGCCACAATGGCTACTGTAAAACTACAAGCAGGCTTCAAAGGTGGAACAGATGAAAAGGCCCAATATGATTTGTCATTAGGTAAATGAGAAAAGCCACAATAAGTGACATTTCACATCCACCAGAAGTGGGAGTTTAAAAAGCAAAGAATAAAAGCCTCTGTTAAGACACACAGATGTTGAAAACGTGTTGGCCAGAACATACTAGAATTAGTAGCAGTGATGACTATGTAGCCTCGTGAATATATCAAAGGCCACTGAACCATATGACTTTAAAAAAAAATCTGCATATGCTTTATAGCTGGGCGATGGTGGCACACGCCTTTAATCCCAGCACTCGGGAGGCAGAGGCAGGCGGATCTCTGTGAGTTCAAGACCAGCCTGGTCTACAAGAGCTAGTTCCAGGACAGGCTCCCAAACCACAGAGAAACCCTGTCTCGAAAAACAAAAACAAAAACAAAAACAAAAAAATCTGCATATGCTTTATAATAGTAAAAATGGATTAACTAGTGTAAGGAATGCACATTTCAAAGTCTTTTTTTTATATTTATCTTGAAACTTTAAGAAGGAGAGTGCTGTAGAAAGTCTTACAGCCAATGATTCTTCAGGAGAGGTGAGGGAAGAAGAGCTCAGCTCAGACAAGGGAGACCAAAGATGAATTCCCTGAAAACCCTGCACTGAATCCAGACCATAAAGAGTAGAGCTTAACCTAAGGATGCACAAATTGGTCTTCGCTCTCTGCAGTGTGATCACTGTAGCAGGGGAGGAACTTGAGGCAGGAGCAATGGCTCAATGGGTACGAGAACTTGATACACAAGAATGAGGACTTGAATTCGAACACCCAGAACCCACCTTAAAAGTCACAAGTCACATGTAGTTGCATTGCACCTATAATGCCATGGAGATTGGAGGGTCACTAGGACTGGCTCACTCAGTCTCGCTCCAGGTTCAGTGAGACTCTTGTCTAAAGAGAGAAAGGAAGAGAGTGATAGAAAGGACCCTGGTGTCTTTCCTTCTCTTGTCTCTGTGTGCACGCACAAGTGCTCTCTCTCTCTCTCTCTCTCTCTCTCTCTCTCTCTCACACACACACACACACACACAAGATCTCTTGGTTAAGAGAGGTCAAGGTGGCTTACCCATGACCACACAGGCGACAGGACAAGAGGATTGACTGAGAGGCAGCTCTGAGATCTGAGTGTTCTCCAGGAGTCTGAGTGGTCTACATAGACAGGATGCACAAAACGGCTCAAGGGGAGAAAACTTCACAATGTGGATGGGAACCTGTCAGCACTTGGAAATGAGGACCAGTCTGGAAAAGCAGGTACGGACCAATATATGGGAGGATTCATGTGCCCGACTGGCCCTTCCTTCTAGACTCTTCAATGAGCTAGAGTTTTTAAACTAAGATTATGTAGCAGTTTCCTCTAGGATGGAAAGGAGAGAAAAAAAGCCCCCACACAATTTCCAAGACACGGAACCTCCATAAACTTACAGGCTTCACAAGCAGTAAGCAGTTGTGGGACAGATGAGACTTTGGTATGTAGCTTCCTGCATAGTGTGCAGGGAACTCCAGCCACACAACTTTTGTGAGTTGTCACCATGCTGGGGAATGCTTTTTTGATAATGCAGCTGCCTGAGTCAACCATGTGCCTGTAAGTAATGCAAATAAACTTGCTTCACCAGGCAGGCTGGGCTTGTATAGGACATTCCTTTGGCCTGCGGTGGTTCTTCCTACCACATGAATAGGTGTTTTGGTGCATCAGCCCAGGAGAACGCAGCAATAGAATGTCCATGCTGTAGAGAGAACATGCCAACAGGAAGGCTTATGGGAAATCAGATTCAGAAAAAAAAAAAAAAAAGAAAAAAAAACTAGGTTCAAATCTAGGATGTAAGAGATTGAGCTTGGATTGGGGTTGTAGAACTAAACAAGGAGGGAAGAAGGAAATAAAACCACCACTCTAAGCTGCTGAATCATCTTATTTATTTACTTGTTTGTTTGGTTTTGCTGCATTGGGTACTGATAGCAGGGCCTTCTGCACCATAGGCAAGAGTTCTGCCACTGACTCAATTGTACCTCCAGTAACTGGAGATACTCAATTGTACCTCCAGTTAAAATGTTGAGAGCATTTAAACTGCTTGTGTTTAGACTTTACTTGCCATTGACATCTAGCATTTTGAAAAAGCTAAGACTAGTTTTCACCAACAGTTATTCAGGACCAAGGAGGACAGGCTTAAGTAAACGGAGTGCTGAAGCATACGGTTGTTGTCTTGCGTCAAGCCCGCTAGTTGCCTTTGCGCTATAATCTCCAACTTTGCTTCATGGTCTCCTGGCTAAAGGCAGAAGAAATCCCTGTCGGCCAGCAGCTCCACCGTCCTAGAGTAGCAAGCCCCTCTTTTCGTCCTGGTACCTCACAGGAGATGCTGGGGAGCGTACTGAAGACGCCCGCCCATTTAGCAGATTCCCGACATGAGAGTTGCTCTTTGCTGTGTTTTCACACTAGCTTGGCAGGTACAACGGTATGGGGAGGTGGTGAAAAGTCCTTTCTAGGACCGAGTCTCAACACGTTCATCGTCTGAACGACGTTGTGCGGGGCCTACGTACTTAGCTGTTGGGTTCCTTGACTTTCATACCTAGCAGACAGAGTGAACAGTGGTTACTCCGTGATGTTGGTGGAGGCTTTCAAGAGCTGAGATGTGAATTAGGAGAATTTAGAAATTACCTTACACATACCAATACTCAAGAACATTTTGAAATCTTGCTTTGAGATTTCTCAATTTCTTTCTTTTTCCTTTCAGAAAGAACCAGAAAACAATACTTTGTTGATTTTTCTATGGTAGCAATATTTTCCATTAGGTCTTAAACGGTCAGGTTCTCAGGAATTGTGTCTGAACAATTTTGCAAGCACTGTTCACAATAGCTGAAATATGGAATCAGATCCAGATGCCCTTCCCTTCGCTGGATGAAAGGTTAAAGAGAACGCGGTGTGTTTATACAGTGGAATACTACTCAGCCACAAAGTATTGTGGATAGAACTGGGGGGTCACTTTGTTAAGAGAAACAAGCCAGACACAGAAAACAACCGCCATGTGTTCTTACTCATTTAAGAATCAAAAAGTCAAGCTCCTAGAAACATGAAGCAAATACTGGTTACTAGATGTGAGGAAGAACAAGAGAACAGGAGAACACAGAAAAATTAAGAGGAACGTGTAGACACTGGGAAGACGCTGGGGACATGGTCCTTGAGTAGATACCAGGGAGGGGATTGGTCCTTGGTAGAAGGAGCTGGATGCACGGAGTGAATGCACAATGTATGCAATGAGGAACTAGCACTGTCAAGAATTCCATTAATTATAAAAATTCCATTAATTATACAAATAATATGCATTTAAAGTATAATTTCTAAAAATCGTCAAAAAGAAAACATAATACAGAACTGTATCACAAATCTGTTCTCACCATCAGAACCAGTGCGACTGACTTACCTAGCTTGGGCTTTGTTTCATTGCGTGAGTACGATTGTAGCGATCTTCCTCTTATTTATTTCTTATTTTATTTTTTTAATTTTTTCTTTTTTTACTACTTTATTAATACTAGGAATCAAATTTTCCACTTCCTCCCCTCCACCCACTTCCCTCCCACTAACCCACTCACCCTCTTCCCCTCCCCCTTTAGTCCTAAGAGAGGGCAGGGTACCCTGCCCTGTGGGAAGTCCAAGGCCCTCCCCCCTCCATCCAGGCCTAGGAAGGTGAACATCCAAATAGACTAAGATCCCAAAAAGCCAGTACATGCAGTAGAGACAAATCCCAGTGCTATTATCATTGGCTTCTCAGTCTGCCCCAATTGTCAACCACATTTAGAGGGTTCAGTTTGATCCCACGTTCATTCAGTCCCATTCCAGCTGGATTTGGTGAGCTCCCATTAGATCAGGCACACTGTCTCAGTGGATGGATCATCCCCTCATGGTCCTGACTTCCTTGCTCATAGTCTTCTGCTCTTCAACTGGACCTTGGGAGCTCAGTCCAGTGCTCCAATGTGGGACTCTGTCTCTATCTCCATCTGTCACCGGACGAAGGTTCTATGGTGATATTCAGGATAGTCATCAGTCTGACTACGGGACAAGGCCAGTTCCGGCACCCTCTCCTCCACTGCCCAGGGTCATAGCTGCGGACATCCATGTGGACATCTGGAACCCCCTCTAGAGTCCAGCCTCTTGCCAACCCCACAATGCCTCCCTTAATTAAGATATCTTCCTCCCTGCTCCCATATCTGTCCTTCCTCCATCTCAACCATCCCACTCCCCCAAGCTCTCCCCAACACTCCCCTTCTCCCTTCTCTCTCCCCGTCTCCCCTTCTATCACCCCACCCCCACCCCCATGCTCCCAACTTTTCTTTTGCCTGGAGATCTTGTCTGCTTCCAATTTCTGGAACAGAGTGGAGAAAAGAGAGGGCATTTTCAAAGAGATGGATATATATATATATATATATATATATATTCTTGTTTCTGTTCTTCTCTCCCAATTTCTCTTCTTTATCTTACAGTCTTGGGGCTGTGTCACAATTGCTTCACTTTTTGAATGCTGGCATTTGCTGTTGCGGCTAAGGAGAGGAACACCAACTTCATGAGTAAATCCCCCAGAGCCTCCTTAAGGGTGCACTGAGCCAGAGCATTGTGGGATCACACAGCCTGCCTACAGAGTTCAGTAGCCTGGAGCATGAGATCAGCCTGTGAAACAGCAGTGCTATTTGCACAAGTAGAATGGGAGCAGGGCCGTCACTCAGCAAAGATTTGCAAGGACCAAATGACTTGGCCATCTAGGGATTTCATGTCAGACTCAAGAGAGAAGCGCAGACCTATGTAACCAGGGAGAAAGGGGCTCCATGCTGGAAGACTAACCTCACTAGCCCCCACCATCTGAACAAAGCAAAAGCTATGAAGCAAAAAAGGGAGGAAGCAGACAGTCCTGGGAGTTCAGGGCGGTCCTCCTGCATTTCACATCATCACCCTTTCCCAGTCTCCATCCTGATTACAGCTCTGAAACTCCTGGCTTCAAGTACAGATATTTTGGTCTACCCACCCAACTTGCAAAAACAAGATAAAAGAAAATATATACCCTAAGGAGAAATGCAAGGAAAAATAAATATAAGAGCTATAATTTTCAGATCTAGAAGAGCAGGTTACTCAGAGTAATTCACACATTGTTGAAAGGCCAATTAGAGAGCCATTAACAAGTTGTTGGCACTGACTTTAAACTCTACTCTGTCTGATTTAACTTGGAGCCACGAGGGAACTGTGAGTCCTTCACCTCATGCATTTCAATCAAAACACACAAACAGCTCCCAATCTGCAACTGTACACAGGGCACTTTACCCGTGTGTATAAATTTTATACCCTAGCCACATTCTCAAGACTCTAGCTGCTGATTTTGACCGTGAGACCTAATACGATAAAAGATGTGTGTGAAAGGCCCCCAGGAGAGCAAAGCTGTACAATTCAGCAAGCGGGGAAGGGGACACTGGATGATATTTTAAGGGTGGCAATTACTCAGATGGAACTTTCTTTTCTTTGACTTAGGAGTCTGAATTTGGCTTTGAAAGACAAATAAAAATGAGGCAGAAAAGTAGACCAGAAGGAAAAGAAAATATGTTTCTTCAAGTGTGGACTCAGGCATGAAAATAGTAAGACTGGGCCATTTTATGACTTCTTCCCTCCACTTCCTGGAACTCTGCCTTTGCATCTTCGTGGGGAGGTGGAAAACATTAGCACCTGTCGGTGGCGAGGGGAGGGTGCAGTGAATTGGGTCACGGTCACTATGAATTACACACCACGCACGTGACACACAGCGCGTGATCAAGGCTTACTGTACAACACGGAGCAAAAATGAGTAGGGCAAATGTCAGGACATTTGAGGGCCATTTGTGTTTGGATTAGCAGGCCAAAGCTACCTACCTCTGATTATTCAGAAAAAAAATAACTGTATTGGAAAACCTCTTGAAACTAAATCACATAAAATCCATTCCGTGTAATGAGAAGAGCTCTAGAAGAGCAGAACATTGTATTTCTATCTTCTTCAACTCACACATTCCTCTCGGTTTTCTATATCCAAAGGTAAAGGGAATGTGTATGTCATAGTTCAGTGTACCGTAGCAAGACATCATAGACTGGGTGACTTAAATGGCAAAAATTAACTTCTTATTGTTTGGGGGTTCAATTCCAAGATCATGACACCAGTATGGTCAGGATTTTGGTAGGAACCTTCCCGGGGCTCGAATGAGTGCCTTCTTGCTGTGCCCCTCTATGATCGCAGGACAGAGAGCAGAACACCTAATTGCTCTCATCAGGGTACCATCCCATCATGAGCATCAGCAGCCCGCCTTGAAGACCTCATCTTGGTCCAACCGCCTCCCAAAGGCCCTATCTCCTAATGTCATCCCAGCAGGAGCTGAGTTCAATATACAAATTTTGAAATTCATCACACAGTCCATGGTACATATTTATTTAAAAATAAGAAAGAAATTGAAGAAGATGTATTATATGAGGTTTTTTCGAGACAGGGTTTCTCTGTGGCTTTGGAGCCTGTCCTGGAACTAGCTCTGTAGACCAGGCTGGTCTCGAACTCACAGAGATCCGCCTGCCTCTGCCTCCCGAGTGCTGGGATTAAAGGCGTGCGCCACCACCGCCCAGCTCTATATGAGTGGTTTTATGAAGCTAAATATTCAAAGCTTTAGGAGCAGGAAAAAATAGGACGATGATAATTGTGTCTTTGAAGACGTTCTTAAAAAGATTCATTTATATATTTGTGTGTGTGTTCATGTATGGGCTGAGATTAGATGTCAGCTTGCAAAAGTCAATTCTCTCTTCCCATTGTTTATTTATTTGTATTTATTTATGTGTACATGCATATGACACAGCTTTCCCAAGGAAGTTAGAAGATGACGGTTCTCTCCTTCCACTACCTGAGTTTCTGGGACCAAACTCAAGTCATCAGGCTCGAAGGCAAAGCCCTCTGTTTTATTTTGAGGCAGCGTCTCTCTTGTTTCTGCTGCCTACTGGCACGGGAGCTTCCACTGGCTTTCCTGTCTTCTGAAGGTAGTTGTTGTGGGATCATAGCCATCTGGCTTTTTATGTTGACCCTGAGATTGATCTGAGGTTGCCTTGAGCAGTGGGTGCTTTTCCTTGCATTTATCATCTGACCCTATCCTTGAGGATTAAAATGTAGCTTTTCTGGGCAAAAGGCCATTTTCTGGAAAGTTATATTTATAGTGTTGGAATTTAGCTATTCTGGTGATGTGGGAGAGCAACAGAGTGATGCCAGGTGGATATTTCATCCTTTTTTATGTCAGTCTGTATCTTTATCTTAGTAACCATGTATCAGTAGAGAAGTTAGTTGGCAATGAAACATCTAGTAGATTGGGCTGCCCAAGCAGTTGTTTTTTGTTGTTGTTTATTTATTTTTGAGACAGGGCCTATATAGTCCTGGTTGAACTATATGTTGCTATGTAAACTAGGCTGTCCTTAAACCCACAGAGATCCAACTCCTTCTGTCTCCTGAGAGCCGGCCCGGATTAAAGGTGGTCAACACTATGCCTGGTATAAGAAGGTTTTTAAAAAATTATTTTTATTTTCTGAGAATTTGCGTTTTGCCTGCATGAATGTATTTGCATCATATATGTGTATACCTGGTACCAGAAGAGGGTGATAGAATCCCCTGGAACTGGATGTATGTGTGTGTGTGTGTGTGTGTGTGTGTGTGTGTGTGTGTGTAGGTGGTTGTGAGCCACCTTGTGTATATTAGGAACCGAACCTGGACCCTCTGCCAGATCACCATTTCAAACTGCTGAGCAGTCTCCCTAGGCCCAGGCCGAGAAGTTCTGCAGGTATGACTGCTCTGTGAGGTTAGTAGCACATTTCCCTCCAGTCCCTCGTGGTAATCCTTTCTGCTTCCTCCTTCTACTGGGTGTTCTTCCTCGCTGTCACCACGATGGCTAGATGTGACAAGGTGATGGTGCTCTCTATGCTCATCTCACCCAGTTGTGGGTAAGGGGAGATGAGGTAGGTGTCTAGAGGCGCCATGAAAAAGGAGGAATTGGTATGTACTTTGAAGTAATGTTTACCAAAGAGGTTAATTTCTATAAAAATTCCACTACCAATGGGTTAGCTTATTAAAATCTGCATGAGACTTACATATAATCTCCATGTATGTGGACTCTTCCGAAGGATTTTTAAAATCCTTCTTAAAAATGACTCAAAATTGTAAATGCTTCATACCCTGTGAAACTAGATTGCCTGTGGTCAGTATGGACATTTAACAATGAGTTCCCATCCGCGAAAGTCAAACGAATAGTTCCTCCGAGGAACAAATAACACTAATGGTGTATTGTAACTGGGACCTGATAAATGATCTGGTCCCCTAATGAGGTGCTTAATAAACTTGTGCTGACCAAAGAACAGTAAAATAAATGAAAGAAATATAGTCATGCTTGAAGCACTTACCAAGTACTTCTCTCTGGATGGTGGAATTATGACTTTTATTTCCTTCATATTTAGCTGAGTTTTTTTAAAAAAAAAAAAACATAAAATCTCACATCCTGGTGTGGTTACACATCCCAGAGATCTCAGCTTTTGGGAAGAAGTTGGAAGAGAGTTCCAGGCAAATGGAGACTATCAGAGATGCTGTCACTCAAAACAACAAAATCACACGGACCATGTAATACCTCCGCTAATTTTCAAGCTAGCCTTAAAAGGCCACAGAGTGGGTGGGCTTTGAGCAGGACAGGTATGAGAGTGCATGCTCCGCGACCTTCTGGTACCTCAGAGGATTTCAAGTCCTCAGCGCTTTCAGCTCAGAAAGTCTCCAGTACCAGCCGTTGTCTGAGACCAGAAGAGGGTACAAGACAGGTCTAGAGCAAAGAGCTCCAGCAATCTAGGGTGGTCTGTGCAGAGGAGGGAAGGAGAGGGAGGTGGAGAACAGACCGCGTGGTCCTCCAAATACACACATACAACTGCACATTTGGTTATGTAGTTTCTTCATTTTATCGCCAGAGAAGATTTGGGGCATGTCCTAAACACCCCAGAGAATGGTTGGCTACATTTGGATAAACTCAGCAGCAATACCCACCCACTTCAAGAAGGAACCTGAAGAGAAAAAAAAGCAGCATGCTAAATTTGGGGTTAATGTTTTCTAATGTTATTGAAAATGACCACTCCTGTTTATTTATTTCTTACGTTAGACACAAAGTGTCTTACTCGAAATGCCTCCTCAGTTTATTTTCTTCTTGCCTTATTTATTTTCTTATGAGGAAGAGGCCACTATCAACTCCATTTTGCAGAAAGAAAAAGCTCTTAAAAATTCCCCAAATTTTTCTTTGGGGCACTCTCCTTTCCTTGCCACTCCCTTTCAAGGGGCTGGTCTACAATCCAGAAAAATAAACTAAAATATAAAACAAAAAAAAAATGCAGTCCAAGCTGGGCTTGCGAACGTGATATTTAGACTTTGAAGTTGAACAAAATGGAAAAAAAAAAAAAAAGAAAGAATTGAATTGAAAACTAAAGAGGCTGATTTTCCAGCACTAACGGGTGGGTTTTCAGCTCATTTCATTAAACCGGATTTGGAATTTACTTTTCAATTAAGTGCCGTATCACTGTCACAGCTGGGTCTTTTATCATCTTCCAATTTCATCTGAATGTGAAAAGCGATTCGGTTGTGTGTGAGTGTGAAGGGTGAGGTCTGGGGAGGATCTTCCACCCCTATTGTTTTCTTGGGTGTCCTCGCTCGGGGGCCTGGCATTCCTCACGTGTCTAAGGTCCTGAAGGAGCAGTGAAGCGCGGGGAAGCCGCACAAAAGACGTGCACAGGCTATCAGTCTAGAAAGACAAATTCAGTGTGCAGCCCAAATGCCCAGTATGCCTGGGATGAGGAGAAAAATACCCCTCCCGAAAGGGAAGGAAATTGGTTGATCTGTGGGGGTCCACAAAGAACTGGCCCGTTTGCAGGGGATGATCTTACTGCTGGGTTCCTCGTCAGTATCTTAGCTGGCGCGGTCTCACCCTTTCTGTCCTAGGAGGCTCGGCAGGGTGGGGAGAGCAGTGCAGGGCTTCCGCAGCTTCCCCCAGCAGCTTTTGGCTTTTACTAAGTCGCAGACGCTTCCTTCAGTCGTCTGGCTAGCGCCGCAGCTCCGAGGCAAGGTGGGGACGATCAGAGGTGGGCCTCGTGGCCTTGGCTGCGGCCAGCCCAGCCCGGCTTGGGAGGGGTAGGGCGAGGCGGTGCAGCCTTCCACAGACAGCTTTGAGCCGGCACAGCCCTCGGGATCCAGATCTCTGGATCTGCAGGACAGACGTGCCTCCTCCCGCCCCTGCCTGCTCCTGCCTCTCCCCGGTGAAGCCTCCGTTGGTTCCCACGCCACCAACTGACAGGCCCCGAGAAGGCCAGACAAGACACAGCTTTCTTATTTGGGTCTGCCCTCCCGCCAGCAAGGGTGCGCGCGAAATCACACAGACAGACACACCTCGCCCTCCATGCTACACACACACACACACACACACACACACACGCACACACACACATCACCCTCCCGCTGCACCCACACGCGCCACAGAGACATGCAGTCCTCCCTTCTTGCAACACACACACAGCTCGCTCCCCTTCTCCCTACAGCACACACACAGGCAGACAGACGTCCTCCAGCTTGTCTACCCTCCTCCCTCCCCGCAGCCCCGGCAGCCGGGCCCCTCTTCCCGGATCGCCGCGCCCGGCCCCGCGCCCTCCGCAGGCCCCGCCCCGGAGGAGGGGAGCCGGACGCGCGCGGGAGCCGGGGAGGGGAGGGGCCGGGCGGCGGGGGAGTGTCTGGCTGCCCCCGCCCCTCGAGTGAGCGACTGGGCGCGGAGGTCCCCTCCTTCCTCGCTCGAGTCTGCCAGCTCCCGCTCGCTCCCTACCCACTCCCGGGGGGCTGTTCTGTGGCGCGGCCGCCGCGGCCACCGCTTCTTTCACACTTTAGTTGCGAGCGGCGCGCCGCGCTCAGTGACTGGAGAGCTGGCCGCACGCCGCCTTCCCGCACGCACTCACGCGGTCCCGGCTCCGGGGCTTTCTGCTTTTACTCCGGACGGCGGGGAGGAGGGGGAGCCCCGGCCACACTGTGGGAAGGAGGAGGACGTGGAAGAGGGAGGAAGAGAACGGGCGAGGAGGCCAGGGGCGGGGGGCGGGGGGCTTGCCACCTTCAGCCCCCCCCCGCGAGCGCCCAAGGTAAGCGGGAGCCACCGCCGGCGCGCTGGGCATCCCGGGTGGGCGAGGAGGGAGGCCTGTGGGGTGTCTGCCGAAGGGATGGGAGCCACGATCCTGGCGTTTGCCGGCACTCTGCCCGGGCTGGGCTGCTGCTGCTGCCGCTGCTGCTGCGGGGCTGCCGGGGCTGCACGCTGCAAGGGACCGGAGCCAGGCTGGGGGAGCTGCAGGGGGGGGCATCTTGCTTGCTGGGTGGAGGGGCTGGGATGCGGTTAAGGCTGCTGACGACTTTCGTCACATCGAGGCCTGGGTGGCTGGTGTGAGACACCCCTCCCTTCCCACCCGCACCCCGCGCCGCCCTCAGCCTTCCTGCTCTTCTCTAGCTTTGCCTGTAGCCACTGTTACTTTGCAAACAGGAGCTGGGAAGGAAAAAAAAACCACCCAAATTTAGAATGTTTTGCTAAGTCTCCAAGTCCCTTCTCTCGCTCCCACTGATGGTGCGTTTATGTGGGTGATGTGATCCCCGGAATTTCTGAAGTTTTGACCTTTTCGGGGTGGCTTGTTTTCTGTATATCTGTTTGCCTTCCTACGTGTATTTGTTATTCGTGCCCTTGCGCGGCAGCCCGAGGGTGCTTGGTTATATTACATGAGCAGCTTTTTCTCCCCTCTGCAGGCAGTTCGAGAAGTGCCGCGGCGGCTCCTGGGCTGCCTTTGCTCAGCTGCTTAATATCCTTCCTTATCATCCACCCTGCCCCCTCCCTCCAGAGAGATCCCCCCCCCCATATATAATGTTTGTGTGGGAGAAGTCTCTAGGCCGAAGAGCTTTCATTGCCCATTCATTCCTCTTCTGAAGGCCATGAATGGCTCAGGCTTGCTGATGAAATTTGGGGGTGCCTTTCCTCGCTAATGGAGTTGCATGGCCAAAGAGAAAAATATGCACAGCCGAACAGGCATTAATCTTGAGAGCTAGCAAGCACAGTTTGAGAGGGAAGTGATTTGTTTCCAGTAGGAAGTTGTCAACCTATGAGATACCTTCATCGTATGTGAGTTGGGAAAAGTGTTTTAAAATAGAGCTTATGTTCTGCGTGGCTGGAAGACAGCCATAAGTTCAGTTGCTGAGCAGCTCTGAAAGTGATACACCCTGATCAGCCAGAAGCTCTCTGAAGACGCTCTACTCTGACTCAGACATTGGGAGGGGGCCGGCTGGCCACAGATTTCCTGCAGGACTTTTTTTTTTTCCTTTTAGAAGCGTGGGGAACTGTCGAGCTGGTTGCACACATGGTTATAAGGAGCACCTTCCAATTCAAGGCCATGGGCTTACTTTCTGCCCAAGGAGAATAACCTGAGTTTGGTAGAATTAGGTACCAGGATGAAACAGACATGGGTGGAGTGGGCCTGGAGTACTTCAGACATGGGGGGAGGGGCGGAGGGACTGGGTGATAGTTAAGAAGGTTCGGCTAAGTCCAAGGTGTAGATTTGGGGGTGGGGGGTTCTACCCTTTTTTCATACTTCTGCAGATGGCATACGTGATCGCCTGAGTATGTGCTCTGTTGTCTGGCTGGAAATCCAGTTGATGGGATTTGGAAATTAATCTGGACTCCATCATCTGTTTTTGTTTTCCTACAAGGAAGGAAGGGTTCCTGGGATTGAACAACCCAGTGTATTTAAAGGCGTTGGAAGCTAGGCTGGCATTAGCTCTTGGGGGCTCAGAAGTGCAGTATGGAAGTGTAATCTCTTCTAATGTTTGGCGCTGTGCGAACGAGGTTCGGAGAGCCGGACTACTAGGAAAGCAAGGAGAAGTGCTCTGGACCCCTTGGAGGGGAGACTGTCGGGAGGGCTGAGTTACCTCTGCCGCTTAGCTCTCCTCATGTGGAAAATATTCTCTCCATGCACACCCCTTCTAGTGTAGAACCTAAACCCCACTTGCCCTCTGTCCACGTGGGCGGTAGAGTGTCCACATCCTCCAGCTGGAAAAAGTTCATTCTAGACGGATCTCGGTGTTCTCAAGCTTCCTTCTTCAGGGCTAAAAGTTTTCACTCCAAGCTGAACAAAAACTGACAGTTTTGTTTTTTTTGGCTAGTAATTTACTTTCCCAGCCTACCTCCCTTAATCATTTTGTATGGATTGCTGTGTAATGTGGTTTGATGAGATCTTGTCTCAAAGGAGGTGGTCAAAGTTCCTGAAGATGACCCTTGAGGTTGTCCTCTATCCTTCATGTGCTTGGGTTCTCCCTCTTGCCCTCCCACTCCCTCTCCCCCCCCTCCCCGTCTCACACACATACACACCATCACCACCACCACCACCACCACACACACACTTAAAAGAAATGACTTGAATCTCCTGAAGAGTCACAAGAGATGAATGATGAAGAACTCCATTCATTGGGTCCCTGTTGTGACTGACTCAAACGTGCTACTAAGGACGAAGATGGTTCACAACTTGTACCATGTCCAGGATGCAGGTGTTTTTGTCCGGTATTGGATTTGGCGCTGAGCAGGCTTTGCTCAATGTTGTGTCTGAGTGGCTTGCTCAAGGCTCTTGTTCGACCACTTCTACTGCATGCTCTTTATCAATGAAGTTGTCAAAAGCTAAGTGTCCCTGTGCTTCCCTTAAGTCAGAGAGATACAGGGGAGATTTATACAGAGAGACCTAAGTGGGCTTTGTTTGAACACATCTTTATAATTGGTAGCCATATAAACACCTTTTGTGGCAGGTATATTTAGATACAAACGCCTGGGCTTTTGTATTCTTTGGAGTTTTCTTCTAGCTCTAGTTTGAAGGTAACTCGAAGGAGAGACTATGATGACAGTTCTAGCCGGAAACTGGAAGAAGAAAGTGAGTTAGAAAAAAAAATCGCTCGACTAGCATTGTCTTATGATACAACGCTTTGTTTTCCTTCAGCTTGTTAGAATTGAGTATGGAGGGGGCGTGGCATCGCTTTGTGTATCCTGAATGTATTTCTCCCCCTGCTGTGTTGCTGAGGTCTTTGGCTGTGGGTACTGGTTTAAACTGTTTAATTCTGGATTGCCTCTTGGCTAAACTCTGAAATCCTGAACTCAGGAGAGTGGTGGGGTTGAGGCTGTGTTCCGAAATGAACTGGAGCCCCTGAGCCGGCCCTCTGAGCAGCACCCTGCTGGCTGTCAATCAGAGAGGAGGCTTGACACGTTTATTCTTACAATGCAATGTTACGTGAAAATGATTTCCACAAAACAGTTCATTCACCTTCGACTTTTCAGGAACCTATTGACTGTGCAAAGCAACCCAGACACCTAGTAAATAAGAATCCACTCTGATAATGGAGGGTTTAGACTTAGTTTCATGAAAAAGTATATCTTTTCAAAAATACTGTTTTGGAAATGATTACAGGGGAGACTCCACCCCACAGTGAGTGGAGGGTTATGGGAGATGATCCAGATGCAAAGACCCCACACAGTGTGGGGTACATGGTGGGTGTTCAGGTGTTTCTCTGATCCTGCTCTACGTTAGTATGCAGAAGTATTTTCAGTAACCTTTCTATTTATTGTGTGTTTGTGAGCACACATCCATGTGTGTGCAGAGGGTAGAGGACAGCTTATAGGAGTCAGTTTTCTTCCTATACCATGTGGGTTGTCAGGCTTCATAGCTTGAACTCTTATCTGATGAGCGTGTCACTGACCCAAGTAGAAGTCATTTTTATATTACGAATATGTTTTTTTTTTTTTTTTTTTTTTTTTTTTTTAGCAAATATGTGAATTTAAAGCTATTTTGTGATTCTTCTTTAAACATCACTTCATAGTGTGGGGGAAGTAAATTGTTCTCAATAAAATCTGAAAAGTAGATTGTAACAGACAGTACAAAATACTGTTTAGAAAACTTCACGTGTGTGTGTGCATGTGCGAGCGTGCACACACAGGAATAGGTCTTTTGTGCAGGAAGAACTGTCATACTAAAACTGCATTTTATGGTGACAGTTTTGACTTTTAGGACTCATAATTCAAGAGCTTATCTGAAGTGGTGTGTAAATCATACATACACATATTTTTAAAGTAGACAATCATTCAGCCTGTCTCAGTTCTGAAGTTTAATTTTACAAGTTACAGTTGCAGTAAGAAACAACATGACATGCTGCGGTTATGCAATTATGAGAGGAGCGCTTGGGGGTAAACCAGGACAGGATAAACATGGAGATGAATGCATAGCAGTGTCTGCAGTCACTGACTATTAATATGATCCTTACTTTCCTATAAATGTGTAGCTGGAAAGATGTATGCCCTCAGTTGTAAGTTGCTCTGTTCCCTACACTTGGGAAAGAGTACAATTTCCCTAATCTGAATGCAAGCTCCTGACCAGACTGCTGGCAGGCAGGGCTGTCGTCTCAGCTCAGAAACCCCCATGGCAGCTGGCAGGGCACTACTACTTTGCACTTGGAAATCACTCAGATAGTAATCAAACTAAAGGAATTAACTTAATTAGTTCAGGTCTGTAATGTGTTAAAACCTTGGAGAAATACATTAGATGCAGACATAGTCTTTTTAATAAATCTGTGTGATAGTTTATTAAGATTGTGTATTCTGTATCAGGGTGGAGTTTTTGAAACCTATTTGATGGGGAAGTAAATATAGAAAACAGGATACTCAAACAAATAATCGCAGCTCTAACTTAGGGTCATGTTAATTTGGAATAGCCACCATTTCCTTGCCTGATGAATCCTCCTCTCCTGTGATCTTCACCCTTTTGTCTGAGGAGCTCAGCCAACACCTATACCTCCTTTTTATCATCTCTTGGCGGTTTCCTTTCATGTCTGTAGTCGCCTTGGACATTCAACTGCAGTGGCAGCAATCAGGGGCTTCTATGCTGGCATCTCTCCTGGTAGCGAGGTCCCGGGAGAGCTCTAGCACTCCCGACTCCCAGTGTATTTGGTCCACAGCTGCTTCCTCCAAAATAACCCGGAAAAAGCAATATGGAGCCCTGCCCAGTGCAGTGAGCTCACTCAGGCTCCCAGCATCCTGGGGATCTCTGAGAAATCTGTTCTCTTGGGCTGGCCTTGCTTACCTCCAGTTCCTCTGCCAAATATCCCTTTCACTTTCCTGTTCTTCCTGGAGCTTTCCCATGTTTTCCTGTTTCGTAGATGTCCACCCCCAGGTCCCTCTGGCTGCCCCTTCCACCACTTTATCTCACCTGCAAGAGAGGTTCCTGTGAGAATGGGCTATCCTAGTCTCTGAACCAGGAAATCACTTTCTCTAGCCCATCTGCTGCCCAAGGGCTTCCAAACCCAGCTCCTCCCCTCTGCCCTCAGGGCCCCTCTGCTGGCCTCCTACTTTGCCCCACGCCTCCTCACCCCCCTCCCCCCAATCAAGCCTTAGCTCTTCCAGCACATAGCTGCCTCTGCCTGTCTGACAGCCTCCCGCCATCTCTACAGATGTGTTGTTTACAGAATTCGGGAGCTGACAGGCATACGCTGTATACCTCATGTGATAGGTGGAATTCGAGCCTCGGGAACTTTGGAACTTGTTTTTACGTTTGACTCCACCCTGCTATATTGTAGACGTGAAAGGCTCCTAGGCCATTTCAAAACAACTGGAGCATCGCTTGCGTGTGTCACTTCACTTAGCAGTTCGGTCCTTTGTGGGATAGTAGCAAAAGGAAATATCCTGATGACGATTGTTATTTGTAAAGATTTGATCAACAAATCTTGGAAAACATTTGACAGCTTCCCGCGATAGTCCCGTTCAAAGGCTTTATTACACACCAGTTTCTCCTTGCTAAGCACAAGTAAAATGACTTTGTTTCATCTTCTTTAGATCTTTTCTTCTCTTTGGCTAAACAAACGTTGCTGTAACTTGAACCATACATCCCCCCGTTTGTTGGGATTTTATAATTGGTAGTCATAATAATTGGTAGCTCATGGCGGTTCTCCATGAGCATTTGATAAGCTCCTGGTTATCACATTTATGCCAAGCTTCCTAGCAAGACCTGCCGTTGTCCATTTCACCTATAAGTCTGTAGTCCATGTTGAGCTTATTGGGGAGACTAGAGCTGTGGGAAAGGTGTTTGGGTGAGGACTATAACATCAGTGAGTGAAATGAAATATAGCCCAGTGGTAGGGAAGGCACCTTTCTAGCAGGTCGGAGGTCCTAGGTTTGATTCTCACACCCCGGGAAAAAAAAAGCAGAGCCATATAAGCCGTTGACCTGTTAATGC
Source organism: Chionomys nivalis (assembly GCF_950005125.1). Taxonomy (NCBI): domain Eukaryota; kingdom Metazoa; phylum Chordata; class Mammalia; order Rodentia; family Cricetidae; genus Chionomys; species Chionomys nivalis. The sequence goes on from NC_080090.1 coordinate 68,754,418, forward strand.
AGGACTGGCCTTTTACAAAAGCTGTACTTGAGAGTTAGCTTTGACACAGATAGTACGGTGATTGAGCCCTTTGGAAGGAGGTGTGTCAGGGAGACCATGGGCAGCGTCAGTGAGGATTCCCTCTCTGTTCACTCTTTGCTTTCTTTGCTGGTGGCAGATAGTGCAGTGGTTTGACATCCTCATCAAACCCATATATTCCACTTCACTGCTGACTTACGGCTTTTTCTGCCTGAGAAGTACATTGTTTCCCTGGAATGTGAGGACATTTTCGTACCTGTTCTCAGAGAGGTAAGTGGTAAGTGAAGTGGGTCTCAGAACAGCCTCAGAGGCGCTGTGCACATCCCAGCTGCTCTCCTGACAGCCTCTCCTTGAACTTCGTTGTTAAGAAAAAGAACTGCATTCATTGTCTCCAGGATGGTAGGGGCCTTAGATTCACACGGCTCCTCATGAGAAGATCCTAGGCCCTGGGTAGAGTAAGGTGAGGCAGAGTGGTTCATGTATGCTAAGGGGTGACTTCAGTTCTGTCTGCAAGCTCTAGCAAAGTGATTTCCTGAGATAGTCACGTAACCGTTGCTAGGATTAGAAGGTTATAAGGGAATAAGCAACATGTACCTCATTGTGCATGCCGGACAGATACTTTGATGGAGGAATTCACAATCTAGGAATCTCTCAGAGTTGCTTAGTGTCTCCTGAAGATTCAGATGCTCAGTTTTCTATGCTAGAGACCTGTGGCACTTTGAGAAAGCTCACCCAAAGCAGACCTGCTTACTTTTGTGACTTCCTTAGGCCTGCCATGGGATCGTCTCCCTCTTAACTGTTTCTCTTGGGACCGAAGTTATTTCTCAACTCTGAGTTCAAATCCTTCACGCTCTAAGGAATTCGCTCTTCTCTAAGAAGTAGTTCGTTCTTTGCCTTCCATGTACTCCTGTAGCACATATTTTATTATTACTTTTGGTTTTAGGTGAGATAATTTTTTTCAGTGCAGCGAATGGAACCCAGGATGTTATAGACAAGCCTTTCGACTACTGAGCTATATCCCCCGCCCATCATCATTTATGTAATTTCTTGGTTCCAGCTATATGCTCTCCTGTCTTGCCTACCAAGCCAGAAGAGTTGATTATGTCGCATAAATAGTTATTGGTTAATTGACAACTAGTAATTGATGTGAAGCTTGGATTTTTTTTTTATCGAAATGGTGCTCCTATTTAAAATTCTCCTTAACTGGATGAGGAAGTCTAGTCTGGATGGAGAAAGATGGTGTTGTTGTTGGCCAAGGTGAAGGCAACTAATCTGTCTTACTTGCTCCAGTAATGTATTGAACAAACATCTGCTTTTGTTGATGATGATTTGTGTCATCTCAGTGCCTGGCACCAGGGAGATGCTGGAGCTACAGAGACCCAGAGGCCCGGCCGTGGCTTTGGGTAGGTCCCAGGTAAGCAGGAGAGTTGTCATGTGAACATGTGATCTGTGGTGAATTCCTAAAGTTGCTTTGGGAGCTGAGATAAGAAAGCACTCAAGTTGGGAGATAGGCCCACAGGACACCCATGTTTCCTGGGAACAGTCTTGGTTCACACCCATGGCTCAGCATGGCTATCTGAGCCCCCATCACTAAAGGTCTCAGGTTGGACAGTAAGTTACAGTTTGATCAGTTTTTATGTTTCCCACTCTACTCATTCATTGACTCTCAGGCCGGTTCAGAGACTGGCATTCTGGGACAAACAGGTCAGGGAGCAGGGGGAGATGAAGCAGGCCACTGCGGGCATCAGAGCTTCTGTGATGAGGCTGTGGATCTGTGAGGCTGCTCTGTCCAGGTGATGGAGGCCTGGAAACTGAGGCTGATGAACTGCGTAGCATTCACTGTAGAGTTCATTGTAGAGTTCACTGTAGAGTTTGGACTTTTACCCAGCATCTCAGCAGTGAGAGTCCCTGAAAGAGGGAAGATACTTCTTTTTCTGCATGGTCATTTCTTAAGTGTAGAGAAAAAACTAACTGGGACAATGAGAGAACTAATGAACCGTGGTATTAATGGCAGCCTGGTCAGGGGTGCTGAGAGCTAAGCTAATGCCTAAGCCTGGGGAAGAGGTCTTGGAGAAGGATGAAAAACAACAACAGAATCAGAAGGAACCAGTAAAATGGGGGGGCGGGGTGAAAGAAAATGAAGGATAACTGCTAATATTTTCTGAATGGATCAGGCTCTCTGAGATGAAAATCTAAGCATTGAGGGGAAAAGTTACTGCGTCAGTTTAAAATCTACTGTGTTTTAGGTATGTCTGTTCTCTTGGATGGAGAGGCCCAATAGGCAGCTGAAACTCTGGCCTGGCTTTCCGAAGAGCACTTGGGATAGAATTACAGGTTTGATCTCAGCTCAGTCATCATTTCTTAGGGAATCATTTTGTAATTTCCCTGGCAAGGTTAAATCCCTCTCTTCTATCTTCTTACCACGCCATGCGACTCCTCCCTCGTATGTCATCTCAGTGTTGCAACTGCATGTTTATTTTTATGATTTTTGGATTAACGTTAATGCTACTCCTCAACCCAAGGGTAAAGCACATGAGAACAAGATTGCATCTCTTTGATCCTTCCCTATTAAAAAAAAAGTCCTTCGTAGGGTGTACAGCACATGTTTGTTGAGTGGATATGTGGATGGATGGATGGATGGATGGATGGATGGATGGATGGATGGATGGATGAAATGTGGTAGTGCTTTTGTGATTTGGTAGGAGATTGTCCTCTCATATGTAAAGAGAAATGGGAAAATATCTAGGAGAAAACAGAACATTGGGTTCTAGGAAACTCCAGCCATCAAGATGTGTGATAGAAAGGACAGAGAAGAAAATTGCATAATGGAGGTTCCCCAAAAGGCAAGCAGACTAGGCAAGAGAGGGGAAAGAAGGGATCCCACGGTGGTGTTTGGTCAGAATTCTTGCATGAAGAAGTAAAATAAGACGTATGAACTTTACTCAGGATTTGTGATGTCTCTTATTAAAGAGAGCTTGGAATATCTACTTCATTGAAGAATATCAAGTATTTCCTCACTCTTCAAAAGCGCTGGCAACTTGCCATGGTTATGTGCTAGGGTATGCCTCATTCAAAGCTTAAAGTTCGTGTTCGTTTGTTGTTCAAACATCTCAGTTTAACACTGTGTAACCTACGCCAGAACCTGGTGAGGTGGTAACTAATTGGAGCTGTGTTTTGGAAGGAGGATGAAACAGCACAATGTTCAATCATTTTGAATTTCTGAGTGTGTGTATTGATTTGTAAGAGGATAAAAATACATTCTGCAGATGAATGGCCATTACGGCTAACCACACAGTTGCAACATTATCTATCACAAGAGATGGTTAATTGTCTCTTTTCTGAAGAAGTGGAGGGTGAGAAGCCATGTCATTAAAGATTTGTAGTGTAAGTAGGGAAGGCCACCAAGAGTCTGATGTTCCTGTTTGCAGTCCCTACAGAGAGACTGGTTGCAGAGAGACTGGTTGCAGAGAGATGGGAGGTAGAGGTGGGTAATGCATCCTGATAAAGCGGGAAGGGTTTGATTCACACACTCTCTTCAGCTTCCTCCACTTCCAGCTTGGGATCTTGACTTACAGCAGCACTACTTGTATTAATTGATGCTAATGCGTACTGAGTATTCCCTCTGCTCTCAGGTACTGTAAGAGTGATCGCATACATTCTCTTCTTCAGTGTTTGCAGTAGCTAGCTGTAGCACTTACCCTTCCTTCTACTTTATAAATAGGAAAAATGGAGATGCATCATGCTTAGGGCCTTTACCAAAGTCTGTGGGTAACAAGTAGTGACTACGAGACCAGAATTAATTTCTCTCACTCCATTGTCAGGTTTTTAACGATTTACTCCTCACCAATGGTGCCCTCTCCTCTGCCTGTTCCCCCTACCTGTGTTTCTTTTTGAAGTGTAATTACACACATGGTTATTGTCTTGTTTGACCTACTGGGTTACAATTTCTAAAAGATAAGGACCATTTTTTCATATAACCATAATACTATCAAGCCTAAACTTGTTTCAACAGCAAGTCTTTTTTTTATCAGCTATCCCAAGAGCAGATTCTCTTGATTGCCTCTTTCTGTTTTCTAGTGATTTCCTTTGTGACATGCAGGATCCAAGTGATGTTCACAGCTGAGGGATGCGTCTGTTTTTTGTAGATAGGCTTCCTCTCTCTTTATCCTCATTTTCTTCCCTAGAGCTTGTTTGCTGAAGAGACAGCAGCGTGTCCTGTGAGGTTTCTGCATTCTGTGGCTCTCCTGGTTTCGTCTTCACATTTCTTTTTTCCTGGTTTTCCTGCACACTGGTAGCTCCTCACATGGAGTTTGGTACCTGTCCCAGTACATGTGGTCACAGACACCCTCTTCTTTGGGGGAGGAGTTAGGAGGAAGGACCTTGACTGAGGTCTGGTGGGTAGTAAGTGAGGTACTGAGACTAATCCAAGCTCTAATGGATGATTCAGTGGGCTTTGTTGTTGTCAACCTGTTCCTTCCACAATAGAATTATTCCCAGGCCCTTCAAGCTGCTGAGGGTCACTGCCATTGCAGAACAGGTTATAAAATCAGGATAGCCTTCTATCTGCCCATGCTAGCCTTTTATCTGAACTTTCTAGCTGGAACTTTTCTCTTATTAAACATATCAACCATTTGGTTACTTTGAGGTTTATGTCATTTAGTATGATTATTAATTGGTTTCCTTCCCTCTGTTAATTAATGTTCAAAATAATGAGTTGATTTTTCTAATATCCTCCAATCGAGACCAGTGTAGACTTTTATTGTATTGTTTATGTAAATACCATTATGAACACATAGGTTTTAATGCAGTTTGTATTTAAACCCCCTGTGATTATTTATTGATTTTTGTACATTTTTTTTTCTTGACAGGGTCTTGCTTTTAGACCAGGCTGGCCTCCAATTGGCAATCTTCCTGCTTCAGCCTCCAGATGGCTATTTCTTTTGAAGTTCTTTCTACGTTTTTTTTTTTTTTTTTCCAGTGGGAGAGTCTTTAAGTTGGTTTCTGAATCTGCTTGACAAGAGTAGGAAGTCATTGACAGATTCATTGCTTTCTGTTTCAACAAGGTATTTCAGATTTATGTTGCATTTTTCCTACCTTGATCTTTATTAGTGAGAAATGGTATTTACACACCAGAGCCTGGATATTAAGACTTCTTGCTACCTTGCTTGTTTTTTTCAGTGGGCAGAATTACGAAGGTTTATATATATGTACATACCTATTGAGATGTGGATATAAACACATGTGTATATATGGAAGACACTAATTAATATGCACATACATATATGTTCAGTGCATATTTATTTATTATATTATTTTAGTAATACAACTTTTGACTTTTTTCTTCTTAGAAAAACAGTAGCTTCCTGTAGTTCCATACATTCCTTTTTACACTTTGTAGTATATGTGAGGGATCTGAGTTTTCTCATTACATCTTACAACTGTGACTCTGCTGTGTTAAAGTATCCCGGTTACTCATCTGAATATATGGCTGCTTCTCGTCTTCACTTCATTGTAGTGGGAACTTGTTTGCTTTTGTTGATGGAGATCTAGTTGAAAATCAAGCAGAAGACTTGAATGTACAGGGGTTACAACGGCCTTTTGAAGGTTTGCTAGTCTTCTCCATGGCCTTTCTTTATGATAGGTTCTAAGAAGTAGCATCACTGGGCCAAAGGATAAATACCATGCCATTTACTCAGTAGAGTAGTTCCCTGTTGCCCTCGGAAATGCTACAAGATCCCCAATGGATTTTTTCCCTATACCTCTGATAAATCTTACTTTATAAATTAGGCATAGTAAGAGGTTAAAATGAAGCAATCACGACATTATATTGTAAGTAAAGTTATTTAAAACATGAGTTACATGTTTCTGGAAGTTTCTATGCATAGTTTCCACATATAAGTATGGAGTGTTTATATATCCCATGTAACCATAGGTATTCTGTGAAACCTTAGTATTTTTTTGTTATCTAAATAGTGAGAGATGATTATATATGTAATGTAATTCAGTACCCCCCTCTTAATGTGAGGATGGCCTTGAACTTTTGATCTTCCTTCACTTTCCAAGTGCTGGGTAACAGCTCTTACACCATCATGCCCAGTTTGGGTGGTGCTGGTGATCAAACCCATGGCTTTATGAATTCTAGGTGAACACACTCCTAGCTGGACTTCATCCCAGCCCACTTTGTATCTTTCTTATAATGAGCTGGCTTGAACACCTCTTCTCGTGATCCTGCCTCAATTGTCCCTTCTGCCCATGAATCATCTCTTAATATTTCCCTCTTTATGTTATATTGGAGATATGATTCCTAATGTTTATGAACTTTTTTTTGAGCTTACCATTTGTCATTTTCACTGATTGCACTATTCATTATATAAATGAATTTTGTCTTTTTTATTGCTTTGTGTTTTTGAGTCATACTTTAGAAAAACTATCCTCATTTTCCAGGTGTTAGAGTAATACTTTATAATAATATAAAATAAACCATGCATATGATTTGTTAGTAGCTATCATAAATATATAGATGAAATTAATTGTAATAATATACTTTTAACTCAAAAATATTATTTTAAGTAATCAATATTTAAAAGTTATTGGTATTTGAATTTTTATTAGTGCATATTATTCAAAAATAATGTTACATTGTATTTCATACATATGTAGAATATATTTTGATCACATTCACCCCCGTACTAAAATTTTTAATGATTTATGTATGTTTTAACTTAAGAAAAAGACTGAAAAGAATTTTGTGGATGTATGTGTGCATGTGTATTTACATGCACTCTGGGAGTAGCAGCTCTTGGAGGCCGGAAAGGAGCATCCGACCCCTGGAACTGGAGTTACAGGCAGCTGTTAGCCACCATGTTGGTGCTAGGAATTGAGTTAGGATCTCTGCAACAGCAATAAGTGACCTTAACATCTGAGCATCTGTTCATCCCAGTGTTTTAATATATCTCAACTTGGGCACTAAGCTTTTGTTGTAAGTTCTTACCTGTATTTAGGTTTCACGGATTTGCAGTTGAAAAAGAGGAATTTCATATAACCATGTCCCAAGTATATCTAAGCATTTCTTAATCACTGAATGAAGCATGAGTATTTGAACCTAAATTTCATTTAGTTAAGAGTAAGTCAGTAGTAGCTGCTGTTTTGAAGAGCCTGGTCGTAGAGAGATTCACCTGTATTGTCCTTTAGTAGTTGTGTGATTTCCTCATTAACATTTCAACTATGAGTTTATCTTAGTGGATGGTGTGGAGACTGGATCCAGTTTCCTCTTCTTTCAGCATGCTTATCTGGGTATTGCAAGCCCCTGCTTAAAATAGTTCATTTTGCTCAATGAATTTAGATAGGACCCAATTATAGAATTAATTTCCATAAATAATCAGTTGTATTTCTACAGTTTCTATTCAGTTCTGTCCCTTCATGCTCCAGTACCTTTCTGTTTAATCATAGTGGTTGTAGAATATCTTTTAATATTAAAACCGTTCATGGTACAATACCATCTCATGCTTGGCAAATCTGTTAATGTCAAGTGTTGGGCAAAGACATGAAGCAGAGGGGCTATGTTTATGGCGCTGGTGATACTAAATTGGTGCAATGGCTGTGGAAGGATGGCTTGGAACACATCATGTCCTTAGACATCAGGATAGCAGAACGGGGTCCCCTTAGACTGTGCGGCAAGACTGGGAGCAGAAACTTCAGTTTTTATACGAGCTGGGCTGATTTCCCATTTCCCATTGAGAAACTCTTTTTTTTTTGTTTTTTTTTTTTTTTTTTTTGGTTTTTTGAGACAGGGTTTCTCTGTGGTTTTGGAGCCTGTCCTGGAACTAGCTCTTGTAGACCAGGCTGGCCTCGAACTCACAGAGATCCGCCTGCCTCTGCCTCCCAAGTGCTGGGATTAAAGGCGTGCACCACCACTGCCCGACCCATTGAGAAACTCTTAAACATGGACAAGGATGCCCAGAGCAGTGCTGTTCAGGATACAGAACTCCTGAGATGCCCAATGCATCTGCCTACAGTATACTGAGTAAGGCAGCTCTGCGTTTGCACAGACAGAATCAAGTATAACCTACACATTGTTAAATCACCCTGTGGTACCCTTCTGCCTTGCCTTCCCTCAAGCCTGCTTGCTTTTAAAGTTATCATGTCCGAGGAGGAGAGCAAGATGGGACAGCAATATGGTAGGGCTCTATTTATCTGACATTCAAAAATGTTCAGTAAAGCACCTTTGGTTTAATGAGAGACTTGCTCGTAGGAACGTCCATCCAGAGAAGCAAGGAGATGGTGGCAGAGTGTGAGGGCTATAGATTCTTCAGGCTGAGGACTGGTTGTGCTTGGGAAGGGACATGTGGAAATTTCATGGTGATAGAAATGCCAGAGATAGACATACAGATGTTCATTTGCATTCATACTTTAAAATCTACATGCGTTCTTGGTTATTTCATTGCAAAAGAAGAGCCAAACAGCCATGGCCTGAATATAGACACAGAGGCTAAGCAAAACTCACAGAATGTGTGTGCTGGAGAGGCGCTGCAGGTGTGAAGCCTTGGCTCTTCTTGTTTCTTATGTCATAGCAATAAAGTCTCAGTTGTATGAAAAACTGAAGGCAAAAGTTGCATTTGGTGTCTGTGTGGAGCAGCAGGAAACATGTTCTCACGCAGTGTGCACACAAGCAACTGTGTCAGCACCCAGTGCAGTGTATGGAGACTGGCCAGTTCTTCCATACCAAGCAAAAGGAAATGCGCTACCTAATTAGATTATTGTCATGACCATTTAAAACTTTACTAAGGGAGAACAAATCTTCCTCTCTCTCCTTCCCTCCCTTTCTTTTCCCCCTTTTCTCCTTTCTTCGTCTTGACTAGTCAGCGTCTCATCTACCTCAGACTGGTCTCAAATTCACTACGTAGCAGAGTCTGGCCTTGAACTATTAATCCACCTCCCAAAGACGGGGATTATAGGCAGGCAGTAGCAAATTTCCTGACAATCGCAAATTTTCAAAGCAAGCTCTTACTAAGCACGATATATGCCAGTTAGCTTGGAAAGCAGCCCTATGGAAAACTAGACGTGGCTTCCCTTTGCGGATTAATAAATGGATGCCCAAGAGGATATTAGTCTGAAGTCACACAGGAAGTCCGTGGTGGAGTTTTAACACAGGTTTATCTGGCCCCCAAATCCACATTCACAGTTTCTCTTCCAGAGCCTTCTGACTTCTGTTTCTTTTTGTTGAGAGCTTCAGCTTCTCCCCTGTTCCGTTTTTGTTTGATGGAGAACCATCCCAGAAAGACCAAATTCCTACCTCCTAAAATTTTAGACAGCAAAATCCCCCAGTCTCTTGGGTGCAGTTCTTTGTAATAGCTAGTGAATTTTGACATCAGTTGTAGGCTTCCTTCACAGTAGAACTGCTAAGTGGCTGTTTCCTAACTCTGACTTCCATGTATTTGTTGGTGCGAGTGGATTTGATTCAGTGGGAAACCTATCTCTGTGTCCAAGTTCTTGTTCTTAAAGATGAAGCCATCCCTAGTTTGTTCTCAAGGGCTACCGTGAACTTCCAAACCTGGGAGGTACAAGCCCCACCTGGGTCTCTCTCCAGCTTGTCAAGTTTTAGCACCTTGATGGTTTCTTGTTTCTTAAAGGACCTACATATTCAAATTTATAATGGTAACTCAGACGCATTCCCTCATCTTTTGTCTTCGCTATTAAAGTTTTTATAAAGCTGAGAGAGCACTGATAATTCTTCCTTAGGCTTGGTGGTACAGATAGATGTGTTATCTTCTCAAGTCCCCAGGTAACGCACTCCTCCATCCTTTTTACTGATATTTCCAACAGCAACTGCAGCTAAGTGGGACTGGGTGGCAGGATGGGGAAGAAAATTCAAATGAGCATTTGGTTGCTAAGGAACCTGGTTTACTGAGAAATTATGACTTCCAAAAATTCTGTAGAAACCACAGGAGAACTACTTGGGAGCTGTCCTTTCCTCGGCTGATTCCTGCCCCCATGGCCATTGGGCCTCTTTCCCTGGAAGGTGATATGCTAGCTCTTTCAAGGAAGTAAAACTGTTGAGGGGGGGGGAAGAGCTAGGGATGTAGGTCAGTGGTGAAGTGCCTGCTTAGCATACAGGATGCACAGGTTCAATGCCCAGCACTAGCAGAAGGCAGTGACATTTTGTAGTCAAAAAGAGAAAGTCGGTGTAGGAGTGAAAATGGTGGCCGGCTCTGTAGGTCTCTCTGTGTCTGTTGATGACTAAGGAAGTGCTTCTAGAATGACTGGCAAGCCACACATCTCTCCCGTTTTCACTGATTTGTGTCTTTGCAAGTCACTTTAGGTTCAAGTGTAAGGAAACTCACGACCCCATGAGAGAATCTCTCACATGATAGTTTTATACTATGTGTGAGAATGAAATCTTCATTTTTCTTTTTCACCTAAAAAAAAAAAAACCCATGATTAACCAAGTTAAAAATTAACCGCATTTTCCCTTGAACAGACTCATGTGATTGGCCAAAGAGGCACCGTGTGTACACAAGGGAAGGAAGTGCACGGGAGCTCCAGCTTGGGTTTCTACTTCTCAGTCAGATCACTCACCATTTGGGGATCGACCCCCTTTTTGGATTTTTTTTTCGAGACAGGGTTTCTCCGTAGCTTTTTTTTTGGTTCCTGTCCTGGAACTAGCTCTTGTAGACCATGCTGGCCTCGAACTCACAGAGATCCGCCTGTCTCTGCCTCCTGAGTGCTGGGATTAAAGGCGTGCGCCACCACTGCCCGGCCCTTTTTTGGATCTTAAATGTCACAAACAAAGGATTCAAGCAAGGACCAGGAGTTAATGTCAGTACCAGAGAAGGAAAATCAACCCTGATCCATATGATCAAGTATTGCTTGTTGGGAAGTACGATTTCTGCGTGAAGGTGTGGTCAAGTTGCTTGTTGAATGGCAAGGAAGGTAACAATGAGGAGAGGATTCGATGAGCTGGCACTGCCCACCTGAAGATACCCCCACAATGCAGGAAATACTTCCAGAATGCCTTTTCCAATGCTTGCTTCATTAAAGGACTATTCAGGAAGGACCTGAGCCTCGTTCTCACCTCTTTTCATGGTGCTTTAAGGAACCAGCTGCATGTGTGAAGAGTAAGGGAAACACGGAGGCTTTGGTCCAATTTTGGATGCATATGACACACTAAATGGGTCTTTCTCCTCTTTCTTTGTCCCTATGCCCCCTATTTCTCCATAGAGTTGAATCTTTGTGTGCAACTAACTGTGGTCTTTACATTTTATGTGTCTAAAGTAAGTGGGAAAAATTAAACATATACTTAGATGGTATTTCCTGTAACTGAATGGATATACATTTATCAGGTAGCTTTTAACATGAAAAACTCTGAGCATCCCTCAGGTGATATTTTCTTTCTTTTGAATCCAGCCCCAGGAGTCCCATGTCAGGCTCCACTCCATCCACTTCATGTAGCGTGTGCATCTGCTAGCCCACAGCACGCGCATGTAGAAATACACAGACATGTTTCCCTTTCAGACAGAATGCACCATCTTGGGTTGCTTTGATAGCTTTAATAAGTGGTTTTTAATAACTCGCTGTTCCCTTTGAAGCATCATGACTTTTGCGGGAATGAGGAAAGGCAGACAAGAACATTTAGGGCAGGCTGTGAGGTCTCTGGGAAACCATTCATGGCTACTGGGTTGCCAGATAAGCGTTAAATTTGACATAGGTATCTTTTTATTCCTTTTATCAAGTGTGAAGAAATTGTGTGTGTGTGGCATGTATATATGTGTATTATATATATGTGTGCATGTGTGCCTGTGGGGTGTGTGTATGTGTGTGTGTGCGTATGCTGTGTGTGGTATGTGTATGTGTGTGGTGTGTGTGTAGTGTGAGTTTGTGGTATGTGTATGTATGTGTGTGTGTACCTGTGGTTTGTGTGTGCTGTGCTGTGTGTGTGCTGTGTATATGTGTAGTGTGTGTGTATGTATATGTAAGGCGTGCGTAAAGTATATGTGAGTGGCGTGTGTGTAGAGTATGTATATATTGATTGCACTAAGAGTTGTGATGAAAGGGAGAGTTTGCAGAGGCAAGGTCCATTTTTTGCACTACTTGGACAGATGGGTTACTGGCTGTCAGGAGAGGAAGAGAGTTTGGGGACCATTAGGTAGCACTGGGAATCTGGCTTCTCATTTTTACATCTTATTAACTTGGCCTGTAACTTTGTTAGCTCAAATGACTGATAGAACTCAGAGTTCTTGGAGGATCAGCAGACCAGTCATACTAAGATTAGCCGCCAGGGAGGAGAAAACTGAATAGAAATGGTAGCAATTCAGCATCTCCTTGCTGAGTAGGTAGATGACTCAGTGCACTTGGTAAAACATTCAAATTGCTCTATTAAACTGGGAAGTGTGTGAATGTTAATATTATTACATCACAGTGGGGAATGGCTTGTTTTTGTTGGTGGTGTGTCTGCAAATCAAACATAAATCCTGAACTGAAACATTACTTTTCACTGACTAGGTGGGCAGCTGAGTGAGCACAAAAGCCCAGTTAATTGATTCTGTAGCAACTCCCGGAGCTCAGGTTTGTGCTTCTAGGTGAGCTCCATAGCAGAACCCCTCCTAGCAGCGGGAAAACACTGCTTTATTGCTTTGACATTCATTCATTCATTCATTCATTCATTCAAATCCAAATCAACAGTGGATTGTCTTTGGGTCATTTGCTAGGACCTGGGGATTTGTTAAATTGAGCTGTAGGTTAAATGTTAGCTATTGCCTGGCATGGTGGTACACACCTTGGGAGACAGAGGTTGGCAGATCTCTGTGAGTTCGTGCTGAGCCTGGTCTACACAGAGAGTTCTGAAATTGCCACTGCCATATAGAGAGACCTTGTTTCAAAACAACAACAAAAACAAACAGAAAACCCTAGCTATCAAAGAGGTACTAAAAACCTGTTGTATATCTTAAGGAAAGGAATCCCTGATAAGAACTCAGAAGTGGGCAGAGTCACAAGTAGGGCTAACTGGACAGAAAGCGTGTTCTGCTGAAGGCTCCACCACCCTTAGGGGATTCTCTGACATTTGAAATAGCAGTTGTAACTGGTCAGATTTCGTAGTCCTTTCTCTTACATCCCAATCTGGTGAAGTCTCCTGCATAACAAAAATAACACATTAGAGGCCTTTTGTCTAATGATGACAATACTCATTCAGAAATCTTAGAAGAAAGTCTGTGCCTTCTGCTGCTTTCCCAGTGACCCTGTGGGGATGGATGTCTGCTGGAAACTACCTAGGCTTATTTCAGCATGAGGGTGAGACATGGATAGTTCCCAACACTCTCTCTTCTCTTTTAGGAGTTTATATTATATCATTTTATTTTATATTTATTTATTTAACTCTATTATTTTAAATTCTATGTGTGGGTGTGTTCAGGGGTGGGTTTGTCCTCTGCAAGAACAGTGTGCCCTTTTAATTGCTGAACCATCTCTTTAGTCCTTAGCAATGCCATCTCTTGCTCAGCACGATTTCTGTATTTTGTTTTTCCATTTATTTTTACTCAGTTACAAAACAGATCCCTTTGTAATTTGGGAACACCTCAACCTGAAGTTGACTAAAATTGATAGGATCTTGCTGTGCTTTCTCCTTGGTCAGGATGAGTTGAAGCTGAGCATCCCCCACCCCACCCCACCCCACAACCTGTTCTTTGTTCTTTGATGTTTAGGTCCCTTTCATATTGGATTTGATTCTGATCTTTGCCTATTGTAGAAAGAAATCTCTTCACAGTACCGGGAGGATGTAAACAAAATGGAGCAGGGATCCTGGAGGGTAGGGATGTCCTCTGCAGACTCAAGGGAAAGGTGGGGATATCTGTAGAAAATGAGCCCAGTGGGATCTAAAGACAAGTTTTATCCCATGAGTCCTAGCGTGAAGGGTTTTTCCTCATGGGTCCTGGCAAATTCAAACAGAAAGAAGAAGAAAGTGATCTTGGCCAAAGTATTAGAATTCTCTTGCTCATGAATTACCAACTCCTTACAGAACAGCAATTAATTCCTTGCTGAGTGAGGACTTTGGTCTACATGCCCTACCCATGTGTGTAGTTCATCTTTCACCTTGCACCATGCCAGGCTCACAGTGGGCTTGACAGATATATACCAAATTGAATTAAATGTTGTGGTGACTCCAGAAGCCCCAGGGACTTGTTTCATTCCCTGTGTCTCTGAGTTACTGAGTAATATCCTGCATTCTTGCCATACCCCCATTGGCTTTACTCTTATTTATGCCTTTTTCCCTAGCAGGGCAGCAGAGTAGCTACCGGTAAAAGAGAATCAAAACATTTATATAAATTTGTGTAAAGCCAGGGAAAGAGATATAGCAGAATGGGGATAAAGGATGAAAAATTGGCAAGTTTATGAGAAATAAAAATGATACATTAAACATTCTCTGTGGAGAAGTTATAGAGATGGTGGGAAATTTATTTTTTCAATATGAGCTGAAATAAGATTTCTCTAAAAATGTAAAATAACATCTGTAACAGAGTTTTGATAGCAAAATCCTTTCTCTAGCAGCCCCAGCAGGTTAGGCTTGGTCACCTCTTCCCTGTATGCAATTAAAGAGATAAGCAGTGGTGAGCAGAGAAATTTGTTTATTGTGACTGCATCAGTAAAACGGAACAAATAAAAGGTCCACTGACTCCCAAGTCCATCCTTACTCTTTCCATGTGTGCTTTACAGAAAGAACTGGGGTATAGGCAAGAGATCTGTGTACATAGAGAGTCCCGGTCAATGTGGGGTCTGGTTGATCGCTTTCTCAGTTCTGGTTTGGAACGGTGATCAAAGAGGTCCTTATTGGTTCTGGGGAAGAGTGTTTACTGTTACTGGAGTTTGGTTGAATCTCCAGCTCCAGACCCGAGGCCTCCTGACGCCTTCTGCAGACACATGTGCTCATGTGCGCCATCGCCCTCCGTACACATAATTAAAATTATTAATAGTAAAGAAGGCTTTATAGCTTGAGGTGGTAAGGTGCTTCCCAGGAGACATTCCTGCATATAGCTCCTCTTCAATGGGTAGTTATTCTCATCTGCTGGGTGGTCTGTCCTGGGTGGTTTTGAAGTTCCTGGAATCTAAGGTGACTCAGGAGGAAGGGTTAAGGACAATGACAGCCCTGTGCCTTCGGCCAAAGTAAAGACTATAGGCCTAAAATGCAGGCAAATGTTGAGCTTTTGTCTCTTAACTCCACCTTGGGCCAAGGGAGGAATCAATACTTTTTAGCAAAAACATCTAGGAAAAAGGCTTTGTATCTAGAAAAATAAAGCAAGTTTCTTCTCATTTCAGAGTTTATTGAAATGGCCAGTGAGATAGAAAAATGCTAGGTAAGCTAAAAGATCTGTGAATAATTTGTCCAAGAAACACAGCGTCGGAAGCAATATTTTGATAATTGCATAGATGAAGATGACTAAAGAGGTTGGGAATTGTCTTGGGAAGGTTATCCTGAGTTATAGAATGATTTTTGAATAGATAAAATAGGATTTTAGGCCTTCACTCTAGCTCCCGAAGATGCTGAATTGTCGTAGTGCAGACCGGACTGTGGGTTGCTGTGCTGTGTTGAGACAACAGCGAGAGCCGTTCGTTCCCAGGAGGACTTATTTCTGCAAACTGAAATGAATTACGGTGGGTTCTACATAGCTAGAACTTGTTTCTGGTTTATGATGATGGTATTGAACAAGAATTTGTCATCAGGTTTTATATTTTTTTTTTTCTAATGTAGTCTTTGAATTTATTTTACCGGACATAATGAAAGTTTGATTTACCAAAAATATTTCTTTTCTTGAAATCTCTCATCAAATAATCTCTTCTCTTGGGCAATCATCAAACCCTGCATAGGTAATGTAAATGAAATATTTTCAGTTTGGAGAAAATCTCACAATGATTCTCTATATTCTACTGACAATGTGTTTTAGTTTAAATTTGAATCTTTTGATTTAAGGGACACTTTATAATCAAATTCGAGATCCCAGGGTCCGTCTAGTTTCCGGGATTTAGCTGCTAAGTGTATGTGCTTTGAGAATCTTGCTCTGAGCCTATAGAGGTCTACAATGCAGGAGCAGAGGATGCTCCTTTTTCATGACTGACATGTGAGCATACTTCCTATTCATGACGAGTGAGGATGCTAATTTGTTCTTTGCAGTAAGCTGCTGAGCACCTCTTGGTGCTTTCACACTAGGTGTGGAAAGTGAGTGCTGTCATTCCCTTAATCCAGCATAACTGAAGAGGGCTGGCTATATGTATTTCCTCAAGGGTCTTCGTTTCTGTCATAAGCCAAAATTTAGTTCTGGTCCCCTTGGTTTGCTTCGCTGAGTTTTGACCCCAGTGTGAGACACTAAACTTATTTGATGCTCTCCGTATGCTAATGATAAAGCTGATAAGTTTGCGAGATGATTGTGTATTTAGAAACTATTTGTTAGAACTGTCCATCAGCATACAGAACCTCAAAGGACATGGGTTTGTTTTGTAATTTACTCCTGTCTTCCTGTAGGGGATGGGTTCTGTGATGACTATATCATTGGGCAGTTTTTAGATTTCCATTTAGCTTATTTATGTCCCCCACATTTCAACATCATCCCTGTGAGACAAAGCAAAGCTTTACTAAGGAAGTAACCACGCCAGGTCATTGCTTTATAATGGACTGCAGGCCTGCAATGGGGCTTCTTGTGTGAGGAATGCATACTCGAAGGTGTATCGTAGGAACTCAGATCTGGATCATATTTCGGTGCTTAGATGCTCTGACACAAGGTAAGCATCCCTTTGGAGGAGCCTGAATCAAATTAACTATGCCTAGGCACTTACTAAATGTTGTTTGCTTAGCATGTGTATGTGTGTGTGCGCGCACTGGAGATAACCTCCGGTGCTGTTCGTCAGGCACTACCAACTTTGATTTTGAGACAGGGTCTCTCATTGGACTAGGACTCCTTCAGTAGGGTAGATTGGTCAGCCAGTGAAGACTAGAGATCTTCTGTCTCTCGCTCCTCGGCACTGGGTTACAAGTAGACAGCACCATGCCTGACTTTTTTCTCTTTCTTTTAATCAAGTGTTCTGTGGACTTAAGCTAAAGTCCTCAAGCTTGTAAAGTAAACACTTTATCAACTGGGTGACTGCTCTGGCCCTATTTAGTTGTTTCTTTTACAAAAAAAAATTATAATAATAAAGACAAAACCCCTAAATTCCGTATGGTATCAGTCATATGGAAGCAGAAGAACATTGGTGTCTAGAAATGCTTGGGGTA
The DNA here is from genome assembly GCF_950005125.1 of Chionomys nivalis. Taxonomy (NCBI): domain Eukaryota; kingdom Metazoa; phylum Chordata; class Mammalia; order Rodentia; family Cricetidae; genus Chionomys; species Chionomys nivalis. The sequence continues at coordinate 68,771,687 of NC_080090.1, forward strand.
AGGCCTGCCTAGGACATCAACAATAGTCTACAAAGGAATGCTTGGGGTAAGGCCTGCCTAGGGCATTAGCAATAGTTTACAAAGAAATGCATGGAGTAAGGCCTGCCTAGGACTTTGAAGATAGTCTACAAAGTTGGCCCCAAATTATCCTGCAGCCACTTGAAAGGGAGACGCACAATTGGTTACAAAACTCAGTTATAAGGTAAAAATATATCATTGTTCTGGACAAGTGTGGCTATTTCTGTTACTATACAGGGAGAAGTTCTCCTTTTGAAGGGACTTGAGCGTTGACAGTCTAACTTTACCTGAGGAAAGCCCTGGTGTGTTCTCCAGGTTGTCTAAAAATAATTCTGTTGATGAGTGTGAGCAGAACCTTTGTAGGGCACCACTTTTATACACCGTGAGGAGTTAAAACTCAGGATGGGCTCAGCACAAGGTCGCACAAGCAAGTGGAAGGAGTCTAGTCTCTACTCCTCCTGACACCTGCTGGGTAGAGCTGTGTTGCTGATCTGAGCCTGCAGTGGCTACTGTGAGCAGATTTTGAATTCTTCAATCAAGGGAGTGATTGAGGCTTTCGTGTGCGGTGGTGTATGGGCAGTACCAAAAATACATGGAGAAATTCTTAAAATGCTAGTTTCCAGGGTTGGATGTGTAGCTTGATAGAATAGCACCTGCCCAAAATTTGGCACCCCGTACTCAATCCTCAGCATAGGAAATTTCCCCAGCACCAAAGAATGGAAAAATCTAATATCTACCATCCAACTCCAGAGGTAAAACTCATCTTTCAATCCCCATAAAGATTCCAGTTTATTTGTAGTCAATACTAACATTCATTTGGATGAAATCTGACAGTGTTAGGAATGCCTGGGAACAAGGGAGTGTGAAGCTGCTTTGGATTAGCATTGTTGTCCTGTGAGGACATGAGAATGATGTCAGAGTTGGTTATATCAGGTTTATTCATGCATATGAAGTCTGAAGAATATATCTTTTCTGTATTGTCTGCTCTAGAGCTTTTACTGAATCTCTGTGGTAGCTATGTCAAGCCTCATCATTCCAGGTGAGCCTTTCTAAAGAGCACCCTGAGGTGCTGAGGCATTGAGTGCAAGGACATATACATATGTATACACATATATATATACTCAGTGTGTGTGTGTGCACGTATGTATATATGTGCGTGTGTGTGCGCGCGCGCGCGCACACACACACACACACACACTGAGTTCACTGTCACAGAAAATAAAGTGACAGCACCCTTCATCTTTGCTCTTATTCCCAGAACTATGGGGAAAAATGTCTCTACTGTTGAAAATATGGCTGTGTGTGACCAGGTGATCTTCAGGCCTACTTTTATTTTGTGAATAAGGAAAGTCAAAGGGAAGGATGGGTGTCCTGGTTTTCTTTCTGTTGCTGTGATTAAGACCATAACCAAAAGCAACCTGGGGAAGAAAAGGTTCAACTTGTATTTATAGTCTGTTGCTGAGGGAAGTCAGGACCAGAACCTAAAGCCAAGAGCTGATGCAGAGGTCATGGAAGGTGCTGCTTACTGGTTGCTCACCATAACTTGCTCAGTCTGCTTTCTTATAGAACCCATGGCCACCTGCCCTCGGGTGACACTGTCCCCAGTGAGCTCAACCTTCCCACATCAATCATTATTCAAGAAAATGCCTTCCAGACTTCCTACAAGCCAATATTATGGAAACATTTTCTTAGTTAAGATGATTCCCTCGAGTAGAAAAAGACAAGATATCCTGAATAAATTGGGAACTTGGGGACCATTGGAGAGGGTTGAAAGGGAGGGGGAAGGAAGGGAGGGGAGCAGAGAAAAATGTATATCTCAATAAAATCAATAAAAAAGAAAAAATTTAAAAAAGATAATTCTCTCTTCTCAGATATGTATAGGTTTGTGCTAAGTTGACAAAAGCAACCAGCATAATGGGGACAGGGATGTGTCAGATCCAGAGAGGCGGAGCAAGGAGGAAAGTCCCTCTGACCTTAGCTTCTCTGTGCACACTGCAGGTATTTCTTCTTCGGTCCAGGTGAATCCTAGGTACCGTCTTGCACTTTCCTGTGTGATTTATTATAACAATGCTGACAGACCTACAGAGGACTTTTGTAGTAGAAACATAAATTATAGAGAGTCTCTTCTCACCCTGTAAAGCCTAACACTGGACCAGAAGTTAATAGCTGCTCATTGAATTAATTTGATTAGACAGTAGGAAATAGGCTTTGGGTTGTAAATATCACATTGATCTTCCAATGGGAATCACTGTATGGTCCACAGTTGTCCAAACCAAGTGGAAAAGGCCTCTTGGTCTTGGTGGTGGTGGTGGTGAGATGGTTCAGAAATGCAAATCAAAAGCCTAACCGGGCTATCAATTGGCAATAGCAGTTACAACCTCACATTTAATTTTATCTTCTTGAATAGCTGTATGTAGCATCTGTAGATAAATTCTGCTTTTGGTTGATATTGTCCTTTTGTTAAAATATTGGAGTGCCATTTGCAATTTTATACTCTAGGAACTAAAGTGGATAGTTCTGATTATTGTTTATTGATCGTCTTGCCTTCTATAAGATCTTGGCTGGGTGGTGGTGGCGCATGCCTTTAATCTCAGCACTCTGGAGGTAGAGGCAGGCAGATCTCTATGAGTTTGAGGCCAGCCTGGTCTACAAGAGCTAGTTCCAGGACAGGCCCCAAAGCTACAGAGAAAACCCTTTCTCAAAAAACAAAACAAAACAAAAAATAGATCGTTTCCTCCAAATCAAGACATTCTCTCCCAGAGGGACGAGAGATTCAGAAGGCTGAGGAGGCTGAGGAGGCTTGTGAGGATGGGAAAGATTAGAAAGCTGTGATTCACAGGGAGTGTCATCCATGCAGCTGCGTGAAGCTTGGCTGGGGTGCTGCCGTGTAGCCTTCATGAACCTTCACCCATCTTGGGGTGGGTCCTTTGTCACCCATACACCTGTAACTAACCCCTTCCCCATCCTTCTGTAAATAAGCTCGTAAACTCTGTGGTTCATCAACCTGGACTTGGGTAGAATCATTTGTTTGGGATGAAGAGACACTTGTTCACATACATCATCCCAGGGGAGATCATTCAAAGACTTTCCCATTGTTTCATCTTTCGGCCCTTGAACATCATTTTTGTTAGCTCAGAAGTGCATTTGGTGAAGATCAATATAACTTGAGCAACGTGGCCTTGAGAACTAAATGCTTCTCCCCACAGCCCAGAGCCTTGTTCTGGATTGGAAGTTCATTACGAACTTGGCCACACGAGTGATCTTGTTTGTTTGTTTATATTCTTGGAAGGATCATTTACAAATAGTGGGGTTTGCCTTCCCGTGGGTCCCCCCGGGCATGGCAGTTCTAGTTTCTGGAACTTGGGCCAAGCATGGTATACTGGACTAGAGATGGACATAGGTCAGCAAAGGGGCTTTATGTGTTTAAACACACTCACTGGCAGGCAGGAGGCAAGGGCCTTGACTACTGGCTTTTCTATTAGTCAGTAGCACGACTTCGAAAAATCATTTAGCCTCTTCGAGTCTTTAGGCCTAGTGACTAGAACAGATTCAGACTTCAGAGCACATGTCAGTCTCTTAAGAAGCTCACCAAGTGACAGTCCATCAGCTTTACCAGCTGATGATCCTCTGTTGCAGGAGTCCTGGGCTGGAAATCAGCAACGTGCCCATTTTGCATGTTCTGTTCTGACAGAGCTTGGACTGTGGCCCACATGGTCGCAAATACACGTCGTATGTTGTGAGCCAGCACTTTCCTAACTGTGGGAGGTGACCCACTAATGCTCTGGAGTTTCCTTTAGTAGAAATTGGGAAACAAGAGAAGAGAAAGTACCAGAAGCATCAAGGAGTGAAGAGTAGCCAGGTTAGAAAGGTACTGTCTGTGTTTTTAGGTGCTTGTTACGCTCCCATGTGCTGGCTGGAAAACACCATCCTGCCTTCTCACTGCCCGTCAGCCTGAAAACAAATAGAGCTGGGAGCTCATCTTTCTCTTGAAGTGCTGGTTCTTTGGGGAGGGTAAACGTGAGTGGCACAGGGGTTTTGATGCTGATGGCGCAACCTGAACTGTCAGAGGATAAGTGTGTTGATTTCACAATCGTAAGGGTGAGGTCGTTCTCTCTATTATGATATAGAGTAAGAAGACCATTCTTAAGTCCATTACTCAGGAACACACATTAAAATCTATTCCTGCATGGTTTTGTTTATTCATTACTGCAGTCCAAAGAGATTAAGTGGAAAATTCCACAAATAAAGAAGCTGTAATTTTAAAGTCCATGCCATTCTGAGTAGTGTGCTGAAATCGTGTGCTATCTTGCTCCATTCTCCTGGAATGTGAATGAACTGTTGGCCCAGCGTATCCGGGTGCTGTGCTCGGGTAATCCTCGAGTAGCCATGCCAGTTGTCAGATCAAGGGGGTGTGGGTTAGAGCATACTGTTGAAAACTCTTCTTTGTAGATATTACCCTTTGGAAAAAGAAGCCATGGTTTCATACAGGGTTCATACACTATGATTTGGACGTAGTTTGCCTCCCAAAAGTTAACATGTTAGAAGCGTGCTCACCACTGTAGCGGTGCTGAAGTGATGGAAGTTTTAAGAGGTAGGCCTGGTGAAGGCTAGTGAGGGTCTGAGGGCCTTGGCCTCAAAGATTGATGGTGGATGCATGTGGGTTTCTTTTTTCCTAGGAGCCTGTTGTTTTACAGTGCTGCTGTTGGGGGTAGGAGAGAAGCTTGCGGGAATCTGGGTTCAGTTCCTGGCGCCCACATGGTGGCTCACAACCTTCTGTAACTCCAGTTCCAGGAGACCTGACACCTTCTTTTGGACTCCAGAGACACAAGACACAAAAGTGGTGCCCATGTATTCATGGAGGCAAAACACTCATCCAGAATAAATAAATAAATAAATAAATAAATAAATAAATAAATAAATAAATATAAAAAATTAACATGCTTGGATTCTTGTCTTGTTGTAATGCAGTTGGATAGGGTTGGGGACTTGTCAGGATCATAGCTTATGCCCTTAGATTTCTAGCGCTATGAGCTAAATAATAATCTTAATAAAATATCCAGCTTCAAGGGTTTTGCCGCAACAACAGAAAACGGATTAGTATAAGTAGTTCAGTGATTCACTGGGCATCTTGGAGTCTATCTGCTGAAGACAGGGGTTACTGTAATAGGAATCCCAGTTTCTCTTTTAACTTATTTAAAATATATCCCAGACCAGATTGCCAGGGAGAAACTAAATTTTCACAGAAACAAAATAATTTTCCTAAATATACTGTAAATTGAAAAGAGTCTAGATAGTTACTCCCTGTGAACTGATATATTCCTTTCTTGCTGGAATTTGCTCAGTAAACATTTTTGGGTGAGGGCTCTCTCACGTCACGTCAGATACTTAAGTAAGACTTTTATTTATTCAAGCATCTTTGAAAATTCTTTGAAGAATCATATTTTAATGTTTTGTTCCCACCAAGCAGGTGATGAGAACAGTACAAAAGGAATCAAGTTTGTGGAAGTTAGCCGAATTGCTAGATTAGGAGAAAACTGGCGTCGTTGATTCAGCCTTATTCAGTCTTGATCTATATGTATACCTCAGTGGAAAATGTCTTCATAGTGCCTTTGGCGATTTTGTAATAATTCCAAAGAAGGGCCTTGTCATTGTGTAAAAACAAACCAAACCCGAGCACATCCATCACCCTGTATATGTGGAACTCCTCTTTAGAGTTTCCCTTCAAAGTGAGATTATGATCCGCAGGAGAAAACCTGTTTCATGGCTTCAGGGTTACACCTCATTTTTATGAAATACAGCATTACTCAATGTGATTACCTACCCTGTTTGGCAAGCTTGGCTCTGCATGCCTGCTGGTTGCTTCTCTGTGTTCAGTCCTTCAAGGTTGACAGTTTGCAGCTTCTGGGCTGTTGGGTGCCATGGGAGTCCAGAAGGCACCCTAGCAGGGAGGTTTAGTACGTCAGAGCAGTCTCCCTGGGCTTCTGGGGGAAGTGCTCGCTTCCAAAGACGACCATGAAGAAAGGCCAGCGCACTGAAATGGGAAATTTTTGAAACACTCAGTGTAAAGCAAAAATGTTTCACTCCCGAGTCCATGATTTGATTAGTGGTTGTGATGAAATGCCTGAAAGCTGAGGGGCTAGAGTTTGACCAGACAAGCTCTAACAGAGAGCTGGGTGACCTCTATGATTCCATCAAAGGGTGAGTGACCAAGGTGTGTGTGTTGTGTGTGCGCGCACTCATGCACATGTTCATGTGCCTCTGCTTGCACTTGTGTGTGTGTAATCCAGTTGATTTATGCTCTGCCCTCAGTGTCTTGGGCTCAGCAGTGCATGAAGGACGGGTGACTGCCTGGGCAAGGCAGGGCATGCTACATGAGGTGGATTACTGTCACAGCACTCCGAAGTGAAGAGAAAAGCTGCATATAAAGAATATGGCCTTTGCTGACATGAGGAAAAAAACAGTCAAAATATAGAGCTGCTTCCATAGCAACAATGCTATTTTTTAAGTATAGTTAGATCCTAAGTACGCCCTGCCCCCAAAGACATCCGTGTGTCAGGACAACTCTGACAGTGGTTGCAGCTGGAGAAGGCTTTTAATTAATCTCTTTTCCCCTAAGGACAGCCTGTTTATTTGATATTAAAATGGTTACAAATTATAGATCTCAAAAATTAAGACTAGGATTGTTACGTGATTAGAACCATTTAGTAGGGATTTAAAATGGGGGGGGGGGCGTTAATGGTTACCAGAAAATGAATTTTTGTCATTTATGTGTTATCTAATTTTGGACCTTTAAGCTCAAAATAGAGAATTAGTATGCGAGAGGGAAACTTGAGTTGGCCATGTATGAGAGATAATTTCTGATGCTGAAGTATTAGCTTCTCTTTTAACCTCTGCACCTAGTTTATGAGATGGCCACCATCTGTCTGGAAAGAGTAAAAACATCTATCTCCTTACATCGTGTCTGGGAGAGAAGCCATAGGCAAATTTTGGTGAAAAGATGAAGTAACTTATGGAAGAAGGCCAGGCCTGTTAGGTGACGAAGCTTGGTCCTATTTCTTAGTAGGGACTGGCCTCCCTTCCTTGGTCTCCACTGTCTTTGGTTCAAGAGTTGGGTGAGGTGGCACCAGTTGCCTCGGGCAGGGTTTGTAACTCTGTCTTCATGCCTAGCCTGTTCTAAGTCAAACAAGTGATTGACTGACTTGGATCCTCCCTCTCCCTGAAGAGTGGTCAGCCCTGTTGGTCGTTCTTGTTCATAGACTCTGTCTCCTTTGTGTCTAGATGTTGACCAAGCCCTTGACCTTCCACTGTGGTGATTCACAAACGTGACCTTCCAGTAGAGTCATAACTTTGTCTGCTGCTCTGTGGGACCTCCTAGACCCAACTGTCCTAGTTAAGTTAGGTTTTGATTTGCTGGGCTTGTGAACTGGCTGTCAGACTTCCCAATGCCAGAAGCTATGGCTTGGAAATAGCTGACTTACTGAATACCGTTTTTTCTCTTGATGCATCGATAGGCTTCTGTTATTGAATGTCAAGATCTGTAGGGACTACATTAGCCTGGGCAGCATGATGCCACTTTGCAAAGACTAGTAAAGAGGTTAAGGGGTTGTCCTGGCCACAGCAAGCCTTTAGGGAGACCAGGGCTGCCTTCAGTAGTCTGGACCGTCTATGTTCTATGTTGTCTGTCAGAGTATCAGTATGATTTTACAAGATGGTAAGCTATTTTATTATAGAAGTATAGCTTTAGTCAGGTATAGTGCAGTCCTATAATTCCAGCACCATGGAAACTCAGTCAGGGGGATCACAAGTTCAAGGCTAGCCTGGGCTATGTAGTTTGAACTTGGCTCATCAAACAATCAAGAAGAGTACAGTTTCTCTTACAGTATTCTCCCTGTTCTCTTCTTTGAGTCCTGCTTTTCTGCCTATCACTAACTGCACTCCAGAGCCCTTTAAAACCATGGCTATAGCTCTTACTGTTTGACGCTGTCGAAGATGTGAGTCAGTATTGCCAAGAGACAAAATGGGGCTCAGCCCTGGGTCTGCAGGGAGCTCCCCTGGGCATTTTCAGTGGTGTGTTCTTAGATTATGTTGTCTGTGTAGTCTGAGCCCAGTTTACTCCTGTGCCAAATGACGACAATAATGTCTTGTTTGTTGGCTTTGGTGAAGATGAAACGAAATGTAACACACCATGCCTAGTGCATAGGAAGTGTTCACTAAATGATGGCAGCCACACGCTTTTGTACTTTAGCGTATTTGTTCATTCTTTTTTCTTGTTGTGACAAAGTAGCCAAGGCAGAATGATTTAAAAACAAAAGATTTATTTAGCTCATGGTTCTCATGGCTGGAAAGTCTAAGCAGTGTGGTGCTGGAGTCTTTTGAGGGTATGCATCAGATGATAGAGAGCAGGCAGGAGCATGTTCGAGTGTGATGAGTAGGTGTGCGTTGAAGAGGCCGAATGATTGGGTAATCTTGCTTTAAAGTAATTTGCTCCTGAATGATTTAAAGGAGTCTAGTGGGGAGGGAGGCATTTATTGGAAGATTTCGGGTGAAGGTAGCCATATAGTGTGTGGGAGCATTCAAGGTAGTGCAACCCTAGGTATCAAGACCAGCTTCACCAGAGAGGTGATAAAAGGGAGAAAGAGGTTCAGGGGATAGAATATAGAGGGGCCCAGGGCTCCGATGTTTGCTCTCAAAGGAAGGGGAAGGGCTACCTGTAGAATGTGACATGATCCCCCCTCCCATCTGGGTTCACCCCGTTTTTCTGTCTCTCATTAGAAAACAAACAGGTATCTAAGAGATGATAATAAGATAAACAAAAACTTAACATCAGAATACAACCAAAATAAGGGCAAAAGAAGTAAAGAAAAAATAAGAGCCCCAAGAAAAGTCACAAGAAACAAGATGCAGAACCCCACTCCTTTGCACTCTGAGAAATCCCATAAATAATCCAAATTGGAAGCCTCTGTATGTGTTGAAATAAAAATAAGATTAAAAAAAGAGGCCTGACATGACATTATGAGACAAGGGACTTCCAAATATGCCCTTGTGTTCATTTCCTCTTGACCATCTAGTGCTGGTCATGTAGCCTACCCTTAAGAGTCATTTGCTTCCCCACTGAGACTCCCTTGGAGAAGACAAAGTTTTCATTTTCAAGTGTGTGTTATTTGGAGACAGCTTCTGGGTGAGGGGTGGGAAATGTGTTCACTTCTCTTTTCAGCTCTACAACTCCATCTGGTGCAGACCCATGCTGGTCCTGTACGTGTCGTCACAATCTCTGAGAGTTCCTGTGTGTGTTGATCGTGTTGATTTAGAGGGCCTTCATCCCTTGGTGTCCCCCATCCCCTCTGACTATTACACTCTGCCTCCTCTTCTGTGGGGTTCCCTGAGCCTTGGGGGAGGGGGATTTGATGGAAACATGCCTTTTAGGCCTGAATGTTCCACTCTCTGCATAATGTCTGGCTGTGGGTCTCTGTATTTGTTTCTATCTGCTGCAGAAAGAAGCTTCTCTGATGATGACGGAGCAAGACACTGATCTATAAAGTATAATAGAATGTCATTAGGAGTCATTTTATTGCTACTTATTTTTCTCCCCTAGAACAGTAGTATTTGGTTTTCCTCTAGGTCTCTAGATATCTAGTCTCAGATTCTTAGTCACCCATGTGGTGTCGGATATGGGTTCCATCTTGTGGAGTGGGCCTTATATCAAATCAGATACTGGTTGGTTACTCCCACAAGTTTTGTGCCACCAGCCCCCTAGCATATCTTCAGGCAAGACACCATGGTAGGACAGAGAGTCTGTGGCTGGGTTGGTGTTTCTGTTTCTCCTTTGGTAGTATCCAGAGTACCTTCCTGGAGCAAAGACACTGGTGTGCAGGGGTGAAGGTTCTGTGCAGGCTCCAGCTTGACTTCTCCATAGTCAATGGGTTGTATAGATGCTGTCTTAAGCAATAGGGCCTCACTCTCAGTTTATGGAGAGCAACTTCCAGTCTTGGCAAAAGTCTGGGTTGTTTGGGACCCCTTTGGCCAAGAACTCAAGAGCTCTGGTACTGGAAGCTTTATTTGGTGACAAGAGATGTTCAGGTGGGGCTCTGTCTTCCCCATTATTTGGCTATTTCTTTTAGATCTTCTTACATGAATATTTTAGGAAGCTTCTACTTTGTTAAGTTTCCGTACTACCCCTCAAAGAGCCTTAATTTTAGCTGTCTCTCCCTTGTTTCCTTCTTTGCTTCCCTTCTCCGCTTTATCCTCCTGCTCCAGCCCCTCCATCCATTTATAAGTTTCTAGTCTATTTCCCTTTCCTAGGGAGATCTATCACTTGACCACCCCCCACACTCTATACCTAACCTCTGTGGTTTTATAGGTGGTAGCTTGGTTATCATTGACTTAACAGTTAATATCCATATAAGTGAGTGCATACCATATTTGTCTTTTTGGGGTCACCTTACTCAGGCTGAATTTTTCTAGTTCCATATATTTTCCTGTGAATTTCATGATTTTATTTTTTAACAACTGATGTGTAAATATACCACGTTTTCTTTATCTGTTGAGGGACATCTAGTTTGTTTACAGTTTCTGGCTTTTGTGAATACAGCAGTGAACATAGTTGAGCAAGTGTCTCTGTTGTAGCATGAAGCGTCCTTTGGTTATATGCTTGAGTGGTGTAACTGGGTCTTGACATAGATCTAGTCCCATATTCCTGAGGCACTGCTGCGTTGATTTCCATAGTGGCTGTACACTGCTACCAGCAATGGATGGATGTTTCTCTTACTCTACATCCTCACCAGCACGAGCTGTTCTTTTTTTTTATCTTAGCCATTCTGATGGGTACAAAATGAAATCTTAAAATAGATTTGATTTCCATTTCCCTGATGGCTAAGGATGTTGAACATTTCTAAGTGTTTCTCAGCCATTTGAAATTCTTCTGTTGAGAATTCTCTGCTTAGATCTGTACCCCAGTTTTCAACTGGGTTACTTCTTTTCTCAATATCTAGTTTCTTGAGTTCTTTATATATTTGGATATTAGTCCTCTATCGAATGTGGAATTGGTAAAAATCTTTTCCTATTCTGTAGGCTGCTGCTTTGTCTGAATGCTGGTGTCTTTTGTTATACAGAAACTTCTTAGTTTCATGAGGTCTCATTTATTAATTGTTGATCTTAGTACCTGGGCTAGCTGTGTTCTATTCAGAAGGTCTTTTCCTGTGTCATTGAGTTCAAGACTATTCTCCACTTCTCTTCTGTCAGGTTTAATGTATCTGGTTTTATGTTGAGGGCTTTGATCCATCTGGAGTTGAGTTTTATGCAGGGCAATAAGTATTCATCTGTCTGGACTCTTCTACATGCAGCCATCCAGTTTGACTAGCAACATTTGTTGAAGATGCTATCTTTTTCCAGTGTGTATTTCTGGTTTCTCTATCAAAAATCAGATATCCATAGGTGTGTGGATTTATGTATGGGTCTTCATTTTGAATCCATTGATCTGCGAGTTTGTTTTTGTGCCAATAGCTGCTATAGCTCTGTAGTACATTTGGGGGTTGGGGATGGTGGTGATTCTAGCATTTCTCTTATTATTCGGGATCTGACTCCTGCACAGGCTCACTGGCCACATTGGAGTGAACAGAGGAGAGAGAGGGTGTGGATCGCTAAGGATACCTTTGACCCCCTAAGTTGGAGTCAAGTTTTAAATTGTAGGTCTGCCTACAGACCATTCTTTGTGTTATTCAGAATTGGAGAGATGTTGATGAGGTGACAAGGAAGGTGTGTAAGGTGCTTGTCACCAATCCTGACGACCTGCATTTTATCCCTTGAACTCATGTAGTGGAAGGAGAGAACCTGTTCGCAGATTGTCCTTGGACTTCAATACATGAGCTGTGACAGGTACCACACACACACACCCACCCACCCACACACACACAAAAAAAATGTAATAAACAAAAACAAATTGAAGGGACTCTTGAGGGAAATTGCAAAACTGTCTTTCACACTCTGAGAGCTAGGATTTAGGCTATGCAAGAGGAAATCTGCTGATTTTGTTTATTTCACTAACAATGTATCTTTGGGGATAAAAGCCGAAGCAGTTTTGTAGCCTAAAATTACTCTTGAGTTGTTGGCCTAAATTAGCTTGGTCTGTGTTTGGGTTATAGATGAATACTTCATGTAGGAAGCAGGAGCTCATTATTTTGGCTGTGAGATATTATTAAGAGTTAAATTCTCAGGGTCTGGCCAGCTGCGAAGTTAACCAGACAGTCATGGGATGACAGTGCCAGCTGTGTTAAAATGAGACCTGTGATCACCGTTCACTTTTACCTAAAGAAAGATAACATTGTGAAGTCATCTAATTTTAACTGTTAGGAGGAAAAAAACTAGTTAGTCTTGCGTTTGTCTGCCATTAGGCCATTATTTTTAATTGTTGTCAGTGCTACTCTAGCCCTGAAGCCTTTCCCCCACAGTATCTTATTGAAATGCACTTGTATTCTTCCTGAGGTTAAATTGGAGTTGTTATAAATTAGCTGGTATGGGGCTAGAGAGATGCCTCAGTGTTTAAGAGCAATTGTTGCTCTTCCAGAGGACCTGGGTGTGAGTTCTAGCACCCTCGTGGTGATTCCCAGCCATTCTTAACTCCAGTTCCAGGGGATCTAGGGACTGCTTCTGGCCTCTCCTGGTCAGAGGCATGGACATGGTACATAGACATGCATGCAGGCAAAACACCTACACACACAGTAAACTTTAAAAGTAGGCTAATATTTAAAATAATCCTTTAACACATTAATCTTCAGATGCAATTTTCCAAATATTTTAAAGTAATAATTAAAAGTGAGATCTGCAGGAAATAAAGATTAGTCAGTATACAGATAACAACTGAATGGTCCAGAGAAAGAGTGATTATCTAGTTTTGGATAAGTTTGTCTTCGTTTTTATTGTTTTGCTTTTTGCCTCATGATTGCAGATCTCTCTCTCTCTGTGACTGGGCTAACCATGAAAGTCACACGCTCACCACTGTTACGTTTATTTTCTTTGCATTTCCTCTGATGTCAGTTACCTTTCTCCTTAAGTACATTCATGTACTGTGTCTGACCAAACCAAAGCTTACCCAGGAGAAAAATAAGATTCCTTCAAACTTGGAAACAAAACTGCAGTGATGGTTGGTGTGTCCTGACACCAGGAAACTTTTTTATAGGTTTTTAATCATTTCACACATATTCCCATCCAGGTAGTGGTGGTATAGGCTTTTAATCCCAATACTTAGGAGGCAGGGGCAGGCAGATTTCTGTGAGTTTTAGGTCAGTCTGGTCTATAGAGTAAGTTCCAGGACAATAGGATCTGTACAGAGAGACCCTGCCTTGAACAAACAAACCACCCCTCCCCAAACATAGACCTTCCCACTTTGCTTTCATTTATTCCACTTTAATGAGGAAATCAAAAAAGCATATGGATCAGTTGCCAGTAAATGTGGGCTTGGCAGGGTGGAGTTTCTTTGGGTTATCTCTCTCTCTCTCTCTCTCTCTCTCTCTCTCTCTCTCTCTTTCTCTCTTACTAAGAGTGCCAGTTCTCCATAATGAATCACAGTTCCTCCTATTGGTCAGAAGTTCAAGCTGTCAAGTGGGAAGTACTGTTTAAGGTGGTGCTGCCTGCAGGTTGGAGATGCTTTCTAATTTCAGCCTCATAGTGGCAATTAGTATAACAAGTATGTTTGAGCTTGAGCCGGTGAGCACTGACTGGTGCTTCCGAAAACAAGCTGCTTCATGGGTATAAGAACAGCACCCCAGGATCCCCCTGGAGATCCATTCATACACTATGTAAGTAAACATGTATATGGACCAAAGTGTGTAAAAATGCCAAAAGCTTTAACTACTAAAGAGATATGCCAGCCATGCATGTGGGAAGTGGGGGTGGGGAATCAGTCTTGACGTCAGGTGGGTTGACACTCAATGATGGGTAGCGCATGCATGTCAGTCAGAGCACAGAATGAGCACCAGTATAGGGACAAGGCAGTATGGGTACTGCAGACTTTCGTCTCCTCCCCTTCCCTGTTGACCTTTCATTTGCCTTTCAAAACTTAGTTCAAACCTCATCATATCCTCCCTGAAGAAGACTTATGGTTTGGACATTACATGTTCCCCCAAAGAGTATTTATTGAGGCTCGGTCCCTAATTGGTGACCCCAATCGTTGTGAGGCAGTTATGAAGACTCTAATACACTGAGGGAGACATAATTTGATGGTCTGATATAGGGGTGATGGAGACTTTGAGAGGTGGGGCCTGGTTGTGGGGAGGAAGTCCCCTGGGCATGACCTTGGGGCCTCTTTCACTTACTGGCTACTATGAGGTGAGTGGGTCTTTTCTGCCACACCCTCTGTACCATGACGATCTGCCTTACCACAAGCTAAAAGCAGCAAAACCAACCGGCAACAAACTGCAGCCTCTGAGACCATGAGCAAAAGTAGGTTGTTGTTCCTCCCTGTCCCAGTGTTGAAAATCTGAATACAGAGGCTACTTGAGCTGTGTCTGGATATTGGAATCAGACCCTCACTTGCTGTACTCTTGGTCAAGTTACTTAACAGTGAGTGAAGTTTCTATCAACACTGCATGGTAGCAGCGTTGTTGGTCTTCATTGTTGGCTCAGTCTTTCATCTCTGAGCTATCCCATGAGGCAGGAAATACTGTCTGTCTCATTTCCCCGACCGAGGAAACTGATGTGTGCAAAGTAAATTGCGTAAGGACATGCAGCAAGAATGTGGGTGTACTGGGAGTTGGACCCTGGTACTTGTACGTCAGAAATGGCGCTCTTTACTGTAGCCAGCCTTGCTGCACCACCGTGTGTTTATCCACAAAGCTTCATGGCATGATTTCCTGCAGGGCTCAGCATGCGGAGGTTCTCAGAATTGGAAGGCATGGCAGTCATATTTTTCATCCCTTTGGTTTGAGAGCTTTTTCTTGTCCATTTTTCTCAGGTAGTATTTGATGCAGATTTCATATGTTAGGCTAGAAGCGTCTTGAAGACAGAGACTCCACACAGCCTGGGTCCCCTAGTAGTGCAGTAAATGCTTGCTAAATGAGTAAGCACATTAATTATTTTGGTCCTGTTATAGGAAATCAGCTCTGTGGAGTGGCTCCTATCTAGGACTTCCAGGCATGCACTGTGGGGTTGAAGACAGCCCTTGTAACCCATTGCCTTTGTGTCTTATGCACATTAGTTATCCTCCCTTAAGGCTCCACCTCCTTGGTTATGTAATGGGGGCAATAAATACATTTGTTATAAAAACCAAGGGGATAATGCTTGACTGAATGCTGGACGTATTATAAGTCAGCAGTTCACATTATTTTTAGTGAATTATTTCCAAAAGTAGATGCTCTGCCTCATGTTAGAGGTATAGAGATAAAGGTAGTTTTTTCATTCAGGAACTTCACATATCACAAGACAGAACTATCACCAGGTACATAATTCTGTACAGTAAGGTACAGTAGGCAGAGTTCGGGTAGACTGCAGGAAAAGAGAAGAATCGTCAGCACTTTGGTGGGGAGATGGGTGAGCTGGGTTTTGACAGATAAACAAACTTCATAAGACAGAGCAGGAATAGGGTCCTCAAATGCCAGGATTCTGGATTTAATTGAATAGGGAATGGGAAGTTGAATAGGGAAATTGAAAGTTTCTGAGTGGGAGGGTGACACCAACAGAGCTGTCCTTTAGGGAGATTAATCTGACAAAAATATGTAGGATGAGTTAGTGGGGAGAGAAGCTAGGAAATAAATACCACATAGACCTTTAGTGGAACCTCCTACACGGGATAGAATTCCACTCTGCAGCAGCCCGTACAGATGGTCATCCAGCTGATGCCTGAACCTTCCAGCAATGGGAAGTTCACTGCCTCATCAGACAGCTCCCTCTTTTCTGTTCCCCTCTGCTTCTCTCTTACCCATCCGTTTCCATCGTCCACCCATGCACCCATCCCTTAAATGTTTCCTCTGTGCCTTATGAGGCGAGGTCCTGGGAACGTAAAGCTGAGGATCAGGATCGTTGCCTTGAGAATCTCACAGCCCAGCAGCCATGTATTGGTGTTCGTTTTTGGTTTTGTCCATTGTTGAATAATCCTGATGACTGAAAATTGTTTTTTAGCTTGAGCCTGAATCTGCTCTTTGAGTCCTTGCCTTGCTTGTTCCATTTTTTTGTCGTTGTTGTAGTTTTTTGTTTTTGTTCTCTTTCCCTCATGGTGTGCCTTCATCTCCTTGCACACATCTTTCATGTTCACAAACTTGTGTTAGAGAACTTTCTTCTCTGGGAAACTAGCTCCTTTATGAAAGCCTCATATGGTAAATTGTAAAATTTAAGAAGCCGAGTGAGGAGCTGAGTGAAGCTTTGGAAGTCATTTGGAACCTCTATCTCAGCTCTCATCACTCTAAGGTAAGATTTGAGTCACAAATCAGTTGTGACTTGCCTAAGATCACACAGCTGCTGAGTGACAGAGCCAGGGCAGGCACTCAGGCTTCCCAGTGTCCAGACTTGCAAGGCTCTAAGCTATCTGTCTCACAGCTCCTCCCAGATGTTCTACACATTTTTAATATCTGTGTTCCGATCTGGATAGAGAAATGAGCTAGAGTTTTAACGACCATTAGTGCAGTGGCCCAGCTTCATGTGACCGACACGCCTATATCCCAGTGGCCCCTGTGAGTTTTGTTGAACCAGTTTCAAGATGCTGAAACTGAACCTCGTAGGAATGAAGTGCTTACTGACTCTTGGCCATAGAGCTAGTGTGTGGGCATGCTGGATAGCACTGACTTCAGCATCAGTTCATCGATCTCCTCTCTAGAAGAGCCCTGACCAGAATTTCTGACCAGTCATAACGAAGACGCACCGAATGAAGCAGAGTATTTGTGAGCCTGTGTTGAATGGCCAGCATCAGATTCTCTCCATTCTTCTACCTCTGGAAGAGTCTTAAAATCTGAATGGAGGACCATCACTTTCATTTAAATGTCAGGCCATTGGTGATACATGATCTCCTAGATCCAGAGTGGAGTAAAGGCTCTTGAGGGGAACCTGTTTTCTTGGCTCGGTCTTATAACTCTATCCTTTGTGGGTGGGTGGGTGGAGGAGGGGCTGCTAGCGCATTCATAGAAACCAATCGGGATGTGAGATTAAACAGGCCATGTGTGTGGAGTGACTTGTAAGCCAGCACGTGGACACTAATCCTGTGTTCTAAAATAAGGATGAGGCCTGCCTTGCCCTTGAACTCCTGCTGGATGTTTGTCCTCAGTTCTCACCTTCCTCAGGTTCTCCACGCTGTGAGGAGAGCCCTCCCTCCTCCTCTCCCACCACTCGTGATGCTACCAGCCTGTAACGGCAAGGCCAGAGGCCACTTTTGAAAAACAGCTCATATTTTCTGGATTAGAATTAACTTTTCTTGTCAGTACACGTTTTGGCAAGCATGTTTACAGCACTGTGGAAGCCCTTATCACAGCCTGGTGAATGTTTGCCCAGATGTGCCCCCAGCCCGAGAGGTCCTTGAGAATACAAGCTAGAGGGATTCAGTCTTATGAATTCCACCTTTGCCTGAGTCTAGAGAGAGGTCAAAGGATGCTTCTGCTGGATCTGGTGTTGAACATCCCTCCCAAAATTATATCGTGGGAGGCTTTGCTGTTTTCCCTCTGGCTTCGTCCCCATCAAGATAAAGATGTTGGAAAGGACAGGGACCAAGGGCAGAGCCAAGGAAAAACGTGGCCCCGAGGAGTGCTTCCTCCATGTTATTACCAGAGCATGAATGAACTTGGCTGTTGTTATGTAACTGTGAACCTTCAAACCTGGGAGTGATCTGCATCTGTTCATTCTAACTGAAGCTGCCAGGATTATTACAGAGACTCTCCTCACTGGGGGCTTCTATCCCCTCATCTACCCATCCCCCAGTTTGTTCTGCACACACAGGCAGAATGGTCCATCTCAGAGCCCAGCAGATCTTATCTTTCCCTTGTTGCCAGCCCTTCAGCTCCAGGCCCATTGCCCTTGGAGCAGGCATCACCCGGCATCCCACCCACCTCTCGGGCTCGGCCTTCTCCACAGCCTGTCTTCTGGGTAACTGCTTTGTTTCTGCTTCACGGGCCTTTGGTCCACCTGCTGATCTTGACAATCTCTTTCAGAAGAACTGTCTTCTTAGCTGTTAATTTTTTCACCCTACCTTGATTCTTGGCTTCAGTGCTATTTGGTGCTTAAGGACATCTTTCCGAATGTCTTCTCACGCAACATCCAATAGGATCCCTGTTTCACCTGATGTTAGCTGTATGCTTCTTAATTTATTCAATCCCTGCCTGTGTTTTTCTGATGTTGTGGTAAACACAATGGCTGTAAAGAAGACAACACTTCAGTTTGGCTAGAGCTCTAAAGGGCTAGATGTCCACAGCCATGGAGAAGGCATGGCGGCAGGCCGCAAGAGCGGAAATTCAGAGATCATATTTTAGTCACACACAGGAAGCAGAGTAAACTAACTGTAAGTGGAGCAGGCCAAGAGTTCTCAAAGCCTGTCCCCAGTGACATGCTTCCTCCAGTAAGGATCCACATTCTAAAGGTCCCCTAACCTTAAACAACAGCACTAACTGGGGGACAGTGTTCAAATCCATGAGTTGATCGAGACATTTCTCATTCAGACTACAACTCAACGTTCTCTGAGGAGAGGCCAAGACTTCGTCTGTCTCCTAGGCAGGATGTACTGTTTGCTTCCTACACAATGGACGTGTATCAGTTCCCCCACTTAGGCGACTCTGAGGTCCTCTGTGCCCTGCACTGAGTATCTACCTTGACTTGGGTGCTTCAGACAGGTAAAGCAACCATTGGGGGTGCTACCTTTTGCTCAGCAAGTGACTGGCTCCCCCGGGAGTGAGATGCTAAGATGTTCAGAGGGCTGCTGGCAGAGGGGTCTCAAGAAGTTTCTGTTTGGGCGGAGCTCAGCTCTTAATTTGCTATTTTATGCTTCAGGTGTCAAGCCTCTTGACACCCCAAGTGGACCAGACTTTTTCTGCTCACCAACAGCTCTGTCAGAAACAGGATATAAAAGTTAACTTGACATGATATTCTTAGTGAGTCCCCGTTAATGTCTTGTGATTATAAAAATCTCTGCTAAAACTCCATTTTAGCTTTGACAGAAACCTGGCCACTTCTTTAGTTTTCTGAATCTATTCCAGTTTGGAAAGAAAGACATAGAAAAAAGAAAGTTGACCTGTCTCCTCGTGTTTGCAGCTACTTTGTGGTCTCTGTGGATCCCCAGAGATTCCCAGAAAGGCTGGAGGCCAGGACAGTCATCTGTCATCCACCACCTTCTCCCCTTTTTAGATAGTTCTTGATATTTGTCCTTGTTCTTTTCCCTAGCAAACCCAGGGAGGTGTTTTGGGGTAGGAAACAGAGTGATGGCATCCGGAAGCCTGGTGTTCTCTTTGACCTGGTGGTCCTAGGCAGCCTTTGGCTCCCGACTGTTGATGATATAGTTGACGTGAATGAACTCGGTGTCTCCCTTCAGCTCTTGGCCCCAGGCAGCTCCACTTCCTGAATTCCAACCTTGCAAGCTCCAGAATGTAGGCTGAGCAGCTCTTTAGTTCAAGGCTTACATATCCGACCTTTCCCATCCTTTCCTGTTGTCCGTGGTTGGAAAAGTTGGATTGCTGTCTTTCTTCTCCTTTAACCTTCAAGCCCCTTTCTTCTAGATTTAGTTTATCTTGGGTGTGACCATCCTAACTTTGTATAGACTTGGACTGGCCTTGGAAATGACGTTGTCCATTCTACTCTCTAAGGCTCACTTACTTGATTAGAACTATATTGAGAGGCCCATGCTTAAATTCGGCTCCAGCTGTTTGGCTTTGGGTAGGACACTACCTTTCTGGGTTTCACCTCTCTTCCCTTATTTCTAAAACGAGAGCGATGGTAAACCTCACTTCTGTGGACACTGTGAAGTGTCAGTATCTTGGAGGTTAGTAATTTATTTCTGGTGAGTGACTATTCAACGATAGCCCCTTTAAATATTTGTCTCTTCAAATTTCAACCCTTGGAAAATCCCCAAGCAGAACTCCGTTGAATTCTTTATCTTATCATCATGTAGGGGACCATGGATGAAACTTTGCAGATCAACACGTTTGCTGCACGAAGAGGAACATGACCGCAGTGGGCAGCTTCAGAAGGAAAACTGTAGATGGAGACCAGGGCCCAGAAGGAAAGATTCCCTTTTCTAAGTAGCGTGAGAGACATGATCAGAGCAGCTGCAGATGAGGAGGGGAAGTACGTTGCTTGTACAAAGCTAGCTGTGCCTCAGGTGTCTGAATTAATAAAGTATATACACACACATTTAACTACATGAGCATTGAGTTGTGTTAATATTTTCCAGGCATCCAAGTAAGGATTTATTCATTTTTGTTGCTTTGAAACAGGGTCTCATGGAGCCCAAGCTGGTCTTGATTGTTTTATGGAGCCAGGGCTGGCCCCGAGCTCCTTGTTCTCCTGTCTTCCGGGTGCTGTTTGTTCCAGTATCCCTTTGTGTCTGAAGATATCGTTCCTTCCTAAAGACATAGGTCTGCTGGCCTGTGCCTGAAACAGGTGACAGTGAGGAAGTAAGAAGGTCTGAACAGAACGAAGAGCGACATCTGTTGGATGGGATCCAGATGCAGAGATTGATGAGAGGCTCTGTTTTAGCATTAGGGTGTCACAAAGAGAGGACCCAGTTAAGGAAGAGGACCCCCATACGCATAGGTCTACCCTCTTGGGGTGTTTTCCTCACCTAGGTTCCTCCATATTTGGTCTCAGTGACTCCAGACCACGTGGTCATTCAGTTTTCCTCAAGACACATCTTAAACACACCCATTGGGTGCCCAACACTCGGCTCACACCGATGAATTTGGTGCCCATTCAGTCTAGAGATGCTCATGGTCCATTTCTTTTCTATTGAAGACGTACTCATCAAGGTGGCCTCTAAGTTGCTGACACTGGGAGGGTCGAGAGAATCTGGAGCCGCAGAGGCCTGGCGTCTGGCTCCTCTGAAGTTAAACGTGCTGAGCACACCCGTCTCTTCCTCCGTGCTGACTTCGGTCATAGGAAAGTTCTTTGCATTTGCAAGTGACATAATTTTTTTCTTAAAAAAAGAATCTCCGAAGGTTTCCAATTCTAAAATTCTGTGATTATATGATTCTAAATTAGTTTAGGAAAGTAGGCAGACAGTTTTGAATGTGTTTCCATGGACACTGTGGATGTTGTGTTGAGGTGTCTGCTTAGTCACATTTGTTACCATCTGTCATCAGAGAATTGCTGGATTTTGGTCTGAGGGCAACTCAAGGCACTGACGGGGAATCTGCTGTCCTAATATTCAGCTGAAATATTAGAATATTCTAGCAGTTTAGCATAGCCGTCAGACAACATTAAGTTTACCAGCCAATGTACAGTATACAAAAAAAAAGCCACACTTACAAGCTTTTACTTATAACAGAAAATAATTTTTAGTGTAAGTCTACCCAGTATGATCTGCTTTAGGATATACTTACAATGTTATCTACCATAAATTCACCCATTTTTCAAATTAACTGGAGATTTTTGTGTATGTATACGTGTGTGCCAAATTTGGCAACCCCAGGCAGGATCAGTTTATAAACTGTGTCCTTGTGAATGTTTATCACATAATAAGAAACTTTGCAGTCAGTTCTAGTGGATTCATCCATCCTAAGCCCCTACTCAGAAATTGATAATTGTAATTCAAGCATGATATATTTTATTTGTAAGAATTTAGTATTTCTTTCTCTCTCACGCTAATGAAGTGGCAATCCTTTCATTAAAGTGACAATACATATAATGTATATCTCAAGTCAGTTATTTATGTTTTTAAAAAGCAGATTTTTAAATTAATATTTGGTGAAGTTTGAATTTATAAAGTACTTTATAATGATTCTTGACTGATAAAACAGAAATTGATAGGGGTTAGGACTTGTCAACTGAGCTACATACACACCAGCGTCTGTCCCCCAAACAGTGTTCTGAAATTGGTCTTTGACTCTCACTAGCCTTGGATTATTTATGTCTATGACCATTCATCATTTCTTCTTTTAAGATCTGGTGCCTGTGTGAGGAAGAAGGAAAAATACAGCCCCATGCCTTTGCAAAATGTATAGGCTTTTGGTGATTTAAAGTATGCACTGAAGAGGTCTGCCAAATCCTTGAGGTAACTAGGAATTCCCTGTTTCTTCTTTTGCTACGTTCAGTGATGAGAACAAGAATCTTGAGTGCAAATTTGATGTTTTCATGATCATAGTTGATATCCAAAGACAAGGTCTAGAATCTTTATTTCTTTTTAAACCTCCATTCAACCTCAGAATTTCTGCACTGAGGGTCAGGATCAGCACTGTCTGAGGCAGCCCACAAAGTGTGCGCTTCACTCGGTAAGCATTCTATCGAGCACATCCTAGTGGCAGGCACGGATCTCTGGGTTGGGAATACAGCTGAGAACAACACAGAGGGTGCTTGGTTTTGTGGGACACCTTGTCCTAAGAGCGAGTGGCAGCCATAACCAAGGAAAGAACTGTTTTCATACAAACATCTCAGATACTGGTGAGTGCCATTATTAAAGTCAACAAACTAGGTCAGTAGTTTTCTGGCCCAGGTGCCTTGGGAGATCCTTCTCAACCAGAAGTTTTGTATTGAGACCTGAAGAGTAGAGAAAAGCCAGCTGTGCGAAATTGACTACTTGCAGCCTCTTTTGCCCATTGTGGAAAAGAGGAGACTACATGGGGGTGTGGCAGTGGGATCCGCTTGAAATTTCTTTTTTCCTCAGAAGAGCAAGCTCTTTGAATCCCACCGTGGAAGGGATTTTGATAACCTCTCTCCTCCATTACACACAACCACACACGCGCATTTCAGGGTACAAGCATTGTCCTGTAAGCACAAAAGGGATTTGGTATTTGGATCAAGCTTACCCTACAGGGAACACAGAACTGACTTGAAGTATGAAACCAAGGCTCTTGTTCTAGTCATTTAAACACCAGGAGTAAATAAGGAAATCTTTGTTTAACAAGAGGTGTCTCCTACACCCTCCCTTGGCTTCACCTCATATCTCAACTCCCTGTGTTTGGATCCTCTGTTCCTTGAGAACCTTTCCTCCAGATGTCACACCCAGAGTGTAAAGACAGGGAGAAACTGCAGCTGAAGGTGGACAGGAGACATGGAGGTGTCAGACGGCATGCACGCTTGCTTGTGGGGGCCAGTGGGAACTTACATGTAATCTACAACACTAGCACCATTTTATGAACTTTCCCCAGTGGTCAAAAAAGAGGAAGGGTTAGGGAGATGGTTTAACAAGCCAAGGTATTTGCCACTAAGCCCAGTGATCTGAGATTTGATCCTTGGAACCCACATGGTAGAAGGCGAGAACTCCTTCCCTCTGATGACCTCTGATGGAATGATTCTTCATATGCACACACACGCCATAAATGAATGACTATATTTTAAAATTTAAACAAAAAGAGGAGGTTGGAGTTCACATTGTCAGTTGCGTTTAGGAGCTGACTTGTTCCTCCAGGTTAGTGTGACACGGGGCTTTGCTCTGTGCTTGCTGACTTTCAGGGGGTGCCACACTGAGAAGTCGATTTTGCTTTGTTTTCCAGCTGTTACTAATTGAAGAACTGGAAGTGGTCTCAGGGCTTCTGTAGTCACCCAGGGAAGCCCCTATTTTTCTCTTTTCGGATGACGTGTTACTGGAAGGGCAGATGGGTCCCTCTGCATGTGCGGCCACTTCTGCTCCCCAGCGTAATGCTTCTAGCTTTCCCCTCCCAGCAGAGAGAAAGCAGTTTATCCTAGCAAGACATATTGAGTAAGTTAGCAAAATTGCTCAAGGTCAGGCATAGATTGGCTTCCAGTACAAGGTACACGTTGCAAAGGGTAATACACCGGCAGATCTCCTGGTGACCCTCTGGTTGGAAGCATTGCTGATGGGATGTACCTTTTTATTAGATTGTGCACCCCTGGAGGATAGGGACTGTGCTTTGTCTGTTCTTGAATACCTTTGTGTTATTAAAAATACATACAACAATCAGTTTATGGAGAGAGTTATTTTGGCTCTGGGATGTTTCAGTTCACTGCTTGAGGTAAGCAGTACTAACCGGGAAGACACATGGTAAACGAGGCTCATTCTCCTTGTGCCTCGTGTGAGAGACAGAAAGGAGAAGGAGGTCTGATCCCACAATCCCTTTAGAGCCTAAAACCTTCCCCTGGGCCCCACCTCCTACTAAAGTATCCACCACTTCCCTGTAGTACCAAGCTGGGATTGGTTCTTTAAAATGTAGGTGTTTGGGAGGCATTCCAGACCCAATCTGTAGTCCCTGGTGAAGCTTTCTGCAACTGGAAGAGAGACACAAGAATACGGTCACCTTAAATGCAACAAGAATCTCCCCACTGACCAAAAAACCACAACAACACAAACAGATAACGGAAGCTACGTCGTGGGGTTGCAGTCATGACCCGTCATTAAGAATGTTATTTTTCTGTCCCTGGTTTGTTTCTTCACATCGGTTGGCCCTGAATCCTGGTGCTGACCCTGGTTCACTGTTTGATCTTGAGCAGTGCTGAGGTGGTTCTGTCAGAGAAGATCATGGAGCTGGTGGGAGGTAGGGCCTAGCTTATGCATGTGTCACTAGAGCTTGCTGTGACGGCTCTAGGCTAGTCTCACCTCTGTTCCTCTTCTCTGCTTTCCCATCCAGAAACAAACTGTTTCTTGCTCCTGTTGCCATGGGCTAACCTCTGCTACTGTCGTGCCTTCCCCAAGACAGTGAACTCCTTCCCCTAAATTGTCTCCCCTCCAGAGTGTCACAGCACTGAGAAAAACAACCAGTGCAAACAGGTTTGCCTCGCCTCTGGAGGCCCTGGTCTCTACATCAACACAAACGAGGGTGTGGGAAGGTTGCGTGTGATGGAGCTGAATCTACTCCAGACTGCCCAGACTTTAAGCACTGTTTTACCTGATTATCACAGTCCCCGGAAAAGCTTTTACTTTTCCTCCCTCTTTCCTCCCTTCCTCCCTCCCTCCCTAAACCTACTCTCTACCTGGATTACATTCTGTGTTTTAGTTAAAATAGAAACTGTTAATAAGATTTGTAAGCTACTTGAGACCAGTCTGACAGTTTGTGAGCTAGAGAGAGGACATTCATGATGTGATCGGACATCATCTTATGTGTTCAGGGTTGCAAGGACAGTTAGGGTTATGATGCAAAGATAGAATCTAATGATTCCTCAAGGGTTTTTGTTTCTCGTGGTTGATTTAGAAAAAAAGGAAATTAAGAGTTTGCTCTATTGATAGTCAATTGGTTTCTCCAGATAACATAACTTGAGGAATCATATTAGACATGTTTCCTGGTTCTGCTCCCCCAGTTCTGATGGAGCCAAGTCGCATGAGGGTGGGAGCCACTAATGTGGATTTTAAGATGATTTTGGGGGGATAGAGTTATAATAAGTGATTTCTGATTCCTCCAGAGTACATATTGATGGCATTGGGAAACTTGCTTCAAAGTCAAAAGCATTAGAAAACACTTGCTCTTATTTTTTTATTTGTTTAATTAAGGAATTTGTTTACATATTGCCTTAAGGAAAGTTAAAGATTTTTTTTTTAAGATTTTTTTAAGTACAATGTGAAAACTTGTGTGTGTGTATGTGTGTAAAAATGGGGAGTGGGGGTTGTGATCTGTGTGTCACTTAAAGGTACCCTTAAGTTAGGCATTCAGCAATTACCCTTAAGTATAGTAAACATTATTAAGAAACTGTCTGAGATTCAAACATTCCATCCTCCAGGGAAGCTCCTTAAACAGGAAGGTAAACAGCTCAAAATTGCTCCCGGAAGTTTCTGAAACTGACTAGATTCACTCAGCTCCTCCCTGCCAGAGTCAGAAATAGAAGCTGCAAAGAAGACTCAGCTGGGCTCAGAAGAGGACTCGCAGATAAGCTGTCCTGCTAAACTGTCTTGCGACCAACATTCCTATGAAAGTAGACCAGTCGCTTGGAAAGGATACATCCCAGCCTGTTGAGCTGCCTGCAGACTGTGCAGTGTGCCTCAGGTTTCCCAGCTTTGTGAGCTGTCGTCTATGCTGGGGTGGGCCTTGGTGAGTCATTTGAGTAATTTCTGCCCCGTAAGTAACCCCTCACCTATACTCCTGCTGTAAGTAACCCAGTGGAGCGCATTGGTTCACAGGACTTTGGTGGTATCTGTACTTTGCTCCGTTGTGGGATCCCTATCTGGGGTAAGTAGACATTTGGGTGTGTCTCCCCGAGGAAAGTTTTGTCATAGAACAGAAACCTAGTTTTCTTTGTTCAGTGAAAGATACCTGGCTAAGAGACTAGCCAGATTCCAGCTTCTCTTAAAAAGCTCCAGTCCTGGAGTGGCTTAGCAGTTCTGTTAGAATACTGATGCCAGAGACTGGGAGAGATGTCTTCTATGTTTGAACCTAAAGGGTCCTGTCTAGTGCCCGCTGGCTGTTTAGCTCAGCCTACTTGGGAGCTGAAGTTGCGCTTGCTTCCTTTGGAGTGGCATGGAGGGGAGAGGTACCTTCTGAACAGGCAAGTTGGTTAGTGAAAATTTCCATCCTGAGCTAACTAGACATTTCACCTCAGTACAGCTTCCTCTTAATTTTTGTGATGGAGTTATTTTTAGTGAGTTACCATGTTTCTCCTAGTCCCTTTTTGACTCTGCTTATGTCTGTTCCTTTTCTTTTACCATTAATTAATTCCCACAGCTCTTTCTTAAATCTTCCCTCTATTGAGAGATACTATATATATGTGTGTGTGTGTGTTCATTTTAGGAAAAGGTGGGAGGAGCATCTGTTTTGTTTGGAAATCAGGTATCAGCTCTTCCCTAACTTTAGGAGCTTGCTTCCAATGTTAGACTTTCACACAATTAGCATTTATTCCCTGGACTGTTTATTCTTTTATTCTCAGTGAGCCTAAAAGGACCTCGTTCCTATTTAAATCCAATTTCAAATGAGAAGGCAGTAGCAGTGCTGTGAGATTTTAACAGTTTTGAGTGATTATAAGCATCGAAGCTAAAATCATACATGACCTTCCTTAAATCCTGTACTGAAGCCCTGGGAGATAGGATTTTATGTTTCCTACTTTATCAATGATTGGGCAGAGCTAGCAATGTAAGCATTGTGGAATAAATGTATACTTCTGAGCATCTTGGAAACTTCTTAGTGTATTTAAAACTGCTGTAAACACCAAGATAATCTAAAGTTTGTCATTATTGTAGAAGGTTTACACAATAATTAAAGTAATTTGTATGTCGGCTTTTGCAGTATTTCATGTCCAGCAGGTCTGGATATTGGCCTGATGTTCTCTGGTAAGATGGAAGGTAGCCATGTCATCACAGCCCAACCTTTGGATTCTCTTCAGTTATGGTGTGATCAGTAAATAGAAGAGGCTGATAAGGAAGTGCTCCTTGGATTGTGGGGGTCACATGGCTCGTGAGTTAAGCCCTGACTTCCCCCTTACTCTTGGGTGATCTTGCAAGTTACCCAGGACCTAACTTTAGGATAGTGGTGGAAACAGTGAGCCCTTAAGTGCCAGTGATCGGATTAAATGGGAAAATGTCTATGAATTGCCTAGAGCTGGACATATAATAAACACTCATTCAGATACCAAGTGCTCATAATTCTTAATGCCATCATAGACTGTAAATTGGGCGAGGCAAGTCCTGAGTCTGTTGGCAATAGAACCTCCGTTAAGTCCCTTTATCTCTGAATTCCTTGATTTATATGAGGGTGATATTTAAAAGAGGATTATAGTAAACCTTATGAGAAATATAGAGCATTAAATGATCTTCATGAATGCTGATGACCCAACCCTCTGGCTAACAGGCTCTGGGTCCTGGCTGCTATAGGCACCTAGAAAGAATTACTGGGGTTTTATGTACACCGGTCATTAGTTTCCCCAGGGCACTTACCAGTTTGACTCCAATCCCATGTTTCTAGTGATTGACATATGCTTTCTGGGTCAAGACTTGGATTAGATGATCTTTAAATACTTTGAGGATCTGAACTAGTTTGATTGTGAAGATTAACGTCTTCATTCTTCTAGAGTTGATAGTCTTTGGAAAATCTTTTTCTGTTCTGTTTTAAATTAATTTTAAGTCAGGATACAAAGTAATTGGCTTCAATATGGCATTTTAATATGTATTTATCCTTATACCTTGTTTGTGTCCTCCTCCACACTGCCCTCCCCTGCCCTCTTGTTGGTTCCCTTTCCCCCAGCAAATAGCACCTTTCCCCTCTCCTTTCATGTCACCTGATAGGTGGTCCTTATTTGCATCTCTCTGGATATATCCTGTGCTGAAAAACTTTCTGTGTATGAAGAAGGAAGCTCTAAATGAAAGGGCTGTGACACGGAGTCTGCCAGTTTATCCGGATACCGTGTGAGTCGCATGTTTCCAGGTGTGACTGTTGTGAGTCAGAACTTGGTATTAGACCAGCAATGTTTGAAATAATTAAAAACATCGTGTGATTTTTTAATGTAGAAGAATTTGCTTCATTTCCCCCTTCCAATTCTGTATGAAGCACTGTAGTTTGAAGTTGGTCTTGGCAGCAGCGGTACCTGGGTTCGAATGTGAAGGGAAGGTGAGCCATGCCGGGGAAGAATGGCTCCGTGCCTTTTCCTGGAGAGCCCCTGCTCATAGGTACTTCCCTAAAGTTTAGGTGCAAGGTCCCGTAATCATTTCGTTAGCATGTCTATTCTTACCGCACTCCGTTTATTTCTGTAGGCCGTTGGTGCGCCCTGCACGCACCGCTCTGGGTGAGACTATTATGCATAAGATAAGATCTTCTTCCTTAGCATCTCACGGTTTGGGAACCGGGGATGACAGGAACTGCTCTGATGCGTATCATCATCTGGTTTTATAATCTGAAGTTTTGCTCGCCACTGGGTGTACTGGATTTCTGTTTCACCAGATAGAAGTCTATAAATACCGTAACAGCTTTCCTGTCTTCTCTCACAGAGGGCTCCACCTCCCGTGGCAGTTTTCATGAGCTCCTGCTTGGTTCCAGAGCTGAGATTCCTTTGTAAATACTGTCCCGTGAAAGCAGTGTTATGTCCACTTCTACTTTTGCTTCTTCTTCTGAGCCTGTGGTTTCTCTCAGTACCCCAGACTGGCCTCAAACTCATCACCTCCTGCCTCTGACTCCAAAGTACTGAGAAATGACAGGCCTATGCCACCACACAGGGCTCTTTAGCATATTGGGAAAATTGGGAAAGGTCTTTTCCTGTAATTTGTCTTGATTTTTTCCTTTGGGTGCTACAACCCTTCTTCCCAAAGCTGTCCAGAGCATCCCTAGAGGGACACTAGTGAAGTCTCTTGAACTTCATTGTCCCATCACTGCCATCTGTCTAGCTGGCCTTTCAGAGCAGCTGAAGAGATGGCAGGGCAACGGTAGGTTCCTGCTGACCTGGCGGCTCAGAAACAAATCCCTGGGCCATGATAGCTAAACAGAGTCTAAACAGTACCTGTTTCTAGTATACCTGGAGCAAGATGCCCCATTCCTGGTGGGGGCTGCACACAGGCAGGAATGGAAGCACAGCATGATTTTCTAGAATAAACAGGTATTAAAGTTTTTTCAGTCAAAGAATTCTTGTTTCTCGGGAAGTTCAGGCTCCTTCCGAGCCTTTCATCTGAAGTTGTTAGCCGTATCTCATAGGATGTTCTTTATTCCTATGAAGCCAGTTTGCATAGAGACCCCAGGCTTAGTGATCCAGATCTCAGCGAAGGAAGATCCTTGCTATTTTCTTTCTGGGTTTCCTCCCCAGGTTATGCTAATAATCACCCCAGTCTGTTATTCTCAGCATTATTTGCAGTGAAGTGGACTCCAGGACACCCTCTTTCTGCCTGGGAGACTTCGGGGGAGGTCATACTACATTCTAACCTAGTTCTTTATAATGTGAAAATGAAGGTGTCATACCTAGCTTTCCTGTGCAGGTCATATGATTGTTAGGAGGAGAATGAATGACATGCTCCATGCTGTCCCACAGGGAAAAATATTTAATGCTCTCAGAGAGGAGGTTAACCAGGAGTGGAGGTAGACAAGGAAGATAAAAGTAAGAGTCTCCAAGCTAAACTGTCATACCTGTTGAGTTCTCAGCATGGAAACACCTAGAATGATTTAAGCATTTGTTCAGCCGTCGCGTGGAATATGACTTGTGCTGAAATAGACAGGATGCAAATGAGAAAACAGCAAGGCATGGTGGGTTACTACTTCCACGAGAGCTGGGCCTTTGCCTTTCCTTTTTGTTCTCTACAGTGGTTGTCGTCTCCGGTCTGTGCACTGGCATCACTTGCTGGCTAGTTGACTTAACGCTCGTCCTAACAGAGTCACTTTTTAGGTGTGCTTACGAATGCACTGGAAGCCGGCTGGTTCTCAGATGCCAGTTTCTGGATGTGCACTTTTATAATGAAAAGTCTATTTACTTTTCTGGGTCAGTTTTGCCCCAAACTACAGCTCTATAAATAAAAAGTTGCCTTGTTTTAGACATGGTATTTATTTCTAATGACTGGGTAATTATAATACACAGGGACACTTAATGCTTTGGACCATATTTGATATAAATGTTGAAGGAAAATTTATTCTTTAGGGGTATAGACAAGAGAAAGGTCAAAGGCCTGAAGTAGGTTTTCAGAAGGACGGTTGATGTATTGAGTGTATTCGTGTGAAATCGGATGTCATGTGAGGACAGTGGTGGGAATTATAGTGTCACGTGCAGCCTTGAGTGACTGCATTATTTTATGTTAATAGTTACATTGGCGCTGTCATTGACTAAATATTTTTCTTGCAAGGTAAAGAAATGTGATTTCTTTATCTGTTTACAAGACTGTGTTTACAAGATAAAGATAGTTATCCCTTGAGTTGACATAGTAGAGAATTCTCTTCTATGAGTCTTCCTGGAAGAAAGCAGGGAAATGTCTAATTCTGACAGTTTTAATGGCAGACTTTTTAAAATTCATGACGTGCTTGAAAACTTCCTATGGAAGTAAACACAAAGATAGAAGACTGCGGGTTTTTGTTGTTGCCTGTGGTGTGTGTGTGTGTGTGTGTGTGTGTGTGGACGAGTATAGCACAGAGTGCCTCTGTAGGTCAGAGGACAACCGTGAGTATCACTTCTTGCTTTTTAACTTGTTGATACAGGGTTTATCATGACCCATGCTGCCTACCCTAGGTTATCTGGTCCCCACACAAGAGCTACCAGACGGTCCTGACTCCACCTCCTGCTTGCCCACCAATCTGTGTGCTACTGCACCCAGCCTTAGTGAATCTGCTGATTAGAACTCAAGTCTTCACGCTTAAGTGTTCTCTCTACTTCATATAAAGTTTCCAGAAGTAAATATTAAGAAACAGCAACAAATCAAAATATGACTTGGAAGTGAACTCTCGTTTCTGTGTCCTTCCCAGGATCCCCACGGCACATTTTTAGAAAGGGTGGCCTGTAGTCATAGTCTAGACTTCATTATTGATCCAGTATTTTCTTCTCTTGCCTATTTTTTTAAATTTTGTTTTTATTTTACGAGTATGAGTTTTGTCTGCTTGTATGTATGTGCACCACAGGCATGGTTGGCGCCCGTGGAGATCAGAAGATGCACTGAATCTTTTGGAACTTGAATGGAGACAGCTGTGAGCAGCCACGAGGTTGCTGGGTCCTCTGCAAGAGCAGCAGGCGCCCTTAATCATTGGACCTTCTCTCCAGTTGGCTACTCCTTTCTGAACTGCCATTCTATTCGTTTCGTGCTTTATTCTAGAATTCTTAATCAGTTCATAGTTCTTTAAAAAATAATTAATTCCTCTGAGGTGTAGGACTTTGTGTATGCAAATGTGCATTTTCTCAGAAGTCAGCCTTTGACTTTCATCTTAGTTCAGCAGTGCATGATTCAAGGACACTGTGGACTGCCTCACATTGTCCTCAGTTACTCGTTTCCCTTCCACTGCATGCTTGAGTCTTCACCTTTGGCCTCTGGCCTGCAAGTCCGCCCGCCCTCTGCATCAGCCCTGGGCACCTTTTGTCTACTTCTTACCTTCTTGTCTGCATCAACACTTCAGAGACTAGGTTTGGGTAATTTCTGCTCAGTGCCACACCTCTGAGTTCGCCTAGATTTTTCTTCCTTTCTTACCGGAATGTCTCTTAAGTCTGTGTCTGGCAGTGTCCTAGGCAGACCTTCACCACCCCGCACTTGCTCAGCCGACCTCTACCATGTACCTTGTGCCGATTGCTTTGCTTCCAGCCCCGTTTTGTCTGTTCTGGGAATGTGACACTATTCAGATTGGCTTGCTGTGCATTTTTCTCGATACTAGGGCTTATAGGGTCTCAGTAAAGCTCACCACTAACCAGTTCCTGTCTTCATTATTCCTCCCCAGAACTATTAGACCGTGGTGATTCAGATCCCCACCGTTTTCTGGTCCCCTGACCTGACCTGCCGTCAATGTGGAAAATGTCTCTTTATCCTTCCCATTTTATGGGAAGGCTCTGCTGGGCCCCTCGGGTGCTACTGTTTGCAAACATCACCACCCAGGACTGTTGTGGGTTTGAGTTTCCAGGGCTGTGCACTCACCTGTTAGACCTCTGTAGCATCTTTGAGAATGCCTAAGACTCAGAGCTGCTGAGTGCAAGTTGCCCTGAGCCTCCAAGGACTGTTCTTCCTCGCTGTGGACTTCACTCCCTGCTCAGCCTGGAGATGGAGGCAGGGACACTGCATAGCCCCTTTTCTGTTGGCTTTCATCTCTGCAAGAGAGGAGAGACGGGACGTGACAGTGTGTTTAAAGGTAGTTTTCTTTAGGGACCTGTGTGTGCTGTTCCACTTCTGAGTTCTCCTGTTTTCTCTTATTTTTTTTTTCAGTGACTTCTTTAAAATATGGGGGTAAAGCATTTGTGGTAAGACCATTCTCTTCCTAATCATTCTGATTAAATACATCTTTTGAAATCAGTAAAGTAGTAAAATATTATTTTAACTTTGCTATATGCTACTTTTAACAATACAAAGAGATTAACTGGATTATTTTTAATTTTTATTTTATTAATTATTTGTGTGTGTGTGCGCGCATGTGCGCGTGTGCACATATGTGTGTGCACGCACATGTATCCACACATTTCTTGGTGCATATGTAGGTCAGGAGACAGCTTTGTAAAGTCAGTTCTCTCCTACCTTTACACAGGTTCTGAATCATCAGACTTACGTGGTGTGTCACCAGCTCTAACTGAATTTCTTAATACCCATGAACCACTGAACTCAGCATTGATAGTAGACCCCTTTTTTTTCCCCAGAAACTAATAATTTAATTCTTCTGAGAACAATTTTAAACAGAAAAGGCTTTCCCAGTTATCTCAGCATTATACATATAATACCAGTCATAATTAAGATCCCTGTGTTTAATATATTTATAAGCCGAGGATTAGCAACTGTGAGCTTGTATCTAATTGTGTGATCATGCCTCTCTACATAGCTTCCTTTCAGTGCCTAGCAACTTCCCCGCGCCAGGAGGCGTTGAACCAAGAGGCAGGGCATGCTTACAAGTTCTGTAAGTGGGAAAGGAGGGCTTGCGCTGGCTGGATTTTGGAAATCTTAAGTCCCCTTAACTGGTTTGTAGGACATGGGTACAGAGCATGGAACTGAGGGAAGAATTTTGTGCTTAGACGGTGTGTTACAGCTCAGAGATGGTGAGCCTTGAAGACAGTATGGTCGGGTCCTGGCTGGATGCCTGATACAGCTGTCACCTTAGACTTTTTACAAAGGGTCCCCCAAGCTTTAGTTCAAGAAGTCCCATTTTATGAAACTTGCTAGAATCAGCCAAATGCAGAGCATGGGAGGTGTGGCTTTGCTGGAGTCAGCTGGGCCCAGTGTCCTCCAGACAAGCTGCTTCCTGCTATCTTTTCCTCTACTTTCCTGGGCCCATTGCAGCTTGCTAGGTAAATGGGATGTGGGGACAGTGCAGGTGGTAGAATGTGTGTCATTTACCCAGTAGACATGCGTTTAAATGGATGTTAGCAATATCTTAATACAGTGAACGAGAAGTCTGTGACCTTTACTGTGGTAAGTGATAGAGTGTCTGCATTGCAGGTTTGGCATACCGTAGCAGGGGTCTGCGGCCCCTAGATGCACCTCCCCCAATCCCAACACACAGCGGGATAAGGGAGAGAATACATCTAGATGGCCTGTTCTTTTGCTTTAACTTTTATATACTCTGTTTGTCCACATCAGCATTAAAATTAATGAAATTTGATGTTCATGAAAGGTTTTAGAAAGGTCAACTTAGAATAGAACCTGTTTTTTCCAGTTAATGAATTATTTTAATCTTTATGGCCAGCAGTCATACAGGGTGAAACAGAACAGCCTGTAGCTCCAACAAAGATCTGACACCCCCCCTAGCCTCTGCAGGCACCTTCCCTCAGCTGCACAGCCCCCTCCATAAACACACACATAATTTAAAAAAAAGTCTTAAGGTATTTATGATGTTAATCATTTTTACATTGTACTGTGCTATGTAAGGACATTTTTATACAAGTGCATAGTGCACATTAAGTGTAATTTTAAGTTTTTTTTTTTAATTCAGTTTTTGAACACTGTCTTCAATCTCAGCCAGCCCATCAACATTTGTTGAATGTCTTGTGACTCTGATGAATGGGTGGTGGGGGAAGAGGTCTCTTTAAAGATTGAGGAAGCACGGCTGCAAAGCATGCCCCCAAACAAAAATGTGTTGGGCCTGGTCTGGTGGCACATGCCTGTCATTCCAAGCATTTGAGAGGATCGAGAGTTCAAAGCCTGCTTCAGCTACACAGTAAGACAGTTTTTTCTTTAAAGCTCATTGTGTAATTTCCTCCCAGTGAGCATTTGGCACATCGAAGGCTCTTCTGCTCTGAGTTCACAGAGAGGGCAGGAGTGAAAGCCGGGCATCAGAAAACTCGGCTTCCCATGTTTATAAACGGGACGAGCGTGCGCTTTGCTGACTGGTTACAGCCTTTCTAAATTGTTTTGATTTGAGAAATAAATGTTAATGTTAGCTTGTTGTTGGACAGAAATTAAAGTGCTAATGAGTGCCCCAGTGATCTCTCAGTCTCCCTCCCTTCAAGGCAAATATTTTGTGAGGTTCAAATCCCAGGTCAAAGCTAAGGCTGGGTACTTAAATGAATGGCTCCCTTGGTGACATACGGAATTCTTCTTAAATCCCCGGACAGCCGCCGTGTGGTAGGGAAGCACTCTTGAGGAATACTTCCATAGAAAATTTGGGACCTTCTTTTTGACAAGGTAGAATGTTGGCTGATGGGAAAACTGTCAAGGAAGGAAGGATATCACTGCCTTGCCTCCTTGTCACTGCCTTACTTACTGTTGTGTTTTGAAGCAGGTGGCATTCAGGGTAGTCAACCTACCTTAGCCACCTGAGACTAAGATCACAGACTGGAACTGGAGTAGAGCGCCTCCCCCCTCCCCCGTTATTATTGAGGTCATCACCAGGGATGTGCTGACCTCTTCTCAATAGTGGGATCACCACTAGAGAGTCCCTGGGTCCGTTTTGGTTATGTCAAACAGCTGAGTTAGGAGTTGCTCTAGAAATGACCTGAGTTTTCTGTTTGTGACAAAGTCATGTCCCAGATGCCTCATGCAATAGCAGCGTGACCCCCATCATCTCCAAGAGGAAAGAGGCGTTTCGGCCACCGTATTGACTGGACATACCTTTTCGCTGATTGGTGTCTCAAAGCAAGCTTTGGTTAACCTCTCTAAACAATAAATATCACAAAAAGTTCTGTGAATCCCTTATTTCCCATGTCACATAGAATCGGTGAAATTGTATTCTCTGGGGCAGGAACAGAATCTGTGTTGTGTCCTTGTTTACACCCTGCCTTGACCCCCTTGGAGCATTGCCGTTCTGTGACTGAGTATCGTTTTACTGGAAACTGCCCTGTTTGATGAGGCATTTTTAAGACCTTTAAAACATTTAGTAGCTTTTCCTCATCTCCATTGTCTGTCCCTTAAAAGCTTTCAGTGGCCTCCGGGGTGGAAAAGTCACTTAGAAGGAAGCTTGAAGCCTCTGCCAGGAGGACTGCCGTCTTCCAGAAGCTATTGATTGCATTTCCTCAGCAGTTCCCCTCTTAAACAGCGAGCTGACTCACCAGAGCCATGGTGGACTTCTAGAATGGCCTTCTGGTAGGGGAAGCACACTATGAAATATCTCTAATGGACGAAGAAGCCATCGTTTTGGGGGAGAAGGAGCCAGCGCTCTGTTCTAGCCAAACCATCCCTGTAGAACGGCCCCATTCCATTCTGTAGGCTCCATGTGGTAGGAGCTGTAGGGTGCATGGGGCGCCCCAGGTCCTTGCAGTGTTGCCTTGGGCAGAGGGGCAGCCGAAAGCACTGCTTTTTTTTTTTTTTTTTTTTTGGTTTTTCGAGACAGGGTTTCTCTGTGGTTTTGGAGCCTGTCCTGGAACTAGCTCTTGTAGACCAGGCTGGTCTCCGAAAGCACTGCTTTTGACAGCCTGCTTTTGTTTTGCAGTTTTTCCTCGGCCATTGATAAAATTCCAGTTTGAAGTATTGCGTCATGTACAGTGTAGTAACACATTTGAAAAATCTAGACCCAGCTTTGTCAGGAAACTGATGCTTCTTGTCAGAGAGAAACAACTCAGTGTTCCACTGTTGTGTTGCTTCCGCCTGTCCATTGGCCTGATTTTAATGCTCTCTCTATGCTCCAAGGCTTCATGAGTGGCTGGCACCTAATTTTGTTTTTACTCTCTGAAGAAATTTCAGTTAGAACTAATTTTTAAAATGATTTTCTTTTTTCTTTTTAATTTTTTGGATTGAGTTATTTTCTGCTAATTATGTTTGGCCTGTTCTTAGAGAAATAGCTGCTTTTTTTCTGAGATGAGGGGCAGGAAGGGCCAGATAGTTCTGCCTTTGTCCATTTAAGTTAGAGTTCCTCTAAATAAAATCCTACCTTTGCTTTGCCTAGGATGAGACTTAGAATTATGGTTTGATTGTGGCCCACAGAGAAGACTAATTTAATTGCAACGAGTCTTTAGAAAGGTCGATGGAACTTTTGTTTCTGAATTTAAAAACAAATACATTTCATGGATGAGAATTTGACCTGTATAGTGTGGGCACCTACAGATTTTGGTAAAACATTTATCTCACAAAGACACACCCTCTCACTCGTACAGAGAAGCACAGACATACACTGACACAGAGACAGACAGACAGACACACACACACACACATGGAGTGAGTTCATTTCTTCTGGAAATACAGTAAGTAAGGAATTTTGTATGTTAGAAACTTGACCTTTTTGGTTACTGGAACTGAACACTGAAGGAAAGGATAGGAATGGTTCAAATGTTCCACATGTTTCTACTTCGGTATGATACAGTTGGGACAGATAATTCCTTTAGTTTGTATGGATAATTATTGTCAGGTTGGGATAAACAGGATCAGTAATCACAGTCATGGATTCTTAGAGGTAAGTTTAATAGTGTGTTCAACAGCAGCAGGCAGCATAACCTACTAGTCCCAAGCTTACGGAAGAGTCTAGGTCCTTTAACAGGTACCTGGAATTGCAGTTTGCTCTCCCTAAACTTCTTTGAAGACGTTGGTCCCAAGTAAGTGCTGTACGGTCTCAGATATCTGCATTCTTTGGAGGAAATGGAGAACAGTACTTATTTTCTCTTATATAAAGAATTTTAAATGAATTACGTCCTTGTTTCAAAACAGTCTAGATTTTGAAAGTGGGAATTAAAGTTTAATGAGGTGTGATGTGTCATGGGTATCTAATAATAGATCCCTTCTGACATCTGAATTTTGGCTTTCTCAAAGTTCTGTTGTTAAAGATGGTGAGGATATTTGTAGGTTTGTCCCCAACCTTAAAATCTGACTTGTGTGAAGGGTACTTGGGCTTCCTCTAGACTTTTGGTGACATTGCCATGGTACTGGGTTAGAGAAGAGATGTGGAGCTGATCTTGGGTGCTTTGGGAGGTCTTTCAAGTTATTTTTTCTTTTGTAGAAATTAGCCCTCTGTAGAGACCTTCTCACCACTTTATTAATAAGGAGCAGATCTATTCAAAGAGAATCAATCCTCGGAGCCTAATCAGGATTAAGCCCAGTTAAGAACTCAGCACTGCTCCTCCACTGGTGCTTAACCTCACCAGAGTCAAGTTCTCCGACCCTGGCTCTCCCAGAAGTTTGGAAGGAGGATATCTGATTTGCCACTTGCTAGGGAAACTGTTTAGCAACCGAACTTATAAATAAACCCAATTCCAACAGCATTTCTGCAACTTCGGTGTGCATGTGAGTTTTTTATCAGTCAGACTGAGTTCTGGGTAAAGTCCATCATCTGCATTCCTAAAATAATCCCAAATCCTTCTCGGTCTTGTTGGTCCCCAGATCACACCTTGACAAAAAGTCTTAGGAAGTGTCACATCATGCTCTGTGTACCCCACAACTGGTGTAGTGTGCCCTTTGGGCAGCAATATTTCCCCCTTTGGGGACAGCAATGAATATAGTGTCACACGTTTTGGACTACCCTTTCAAAGCGATTGCTAATGTTAAGATTTACTAAGTAGCTACTTTAAATTTCTGTCTTTTGGTTTTCCTATCTATTCCCAGCATCTACAATACCTACACTGCAAGGCCTTGAGTAAGTGTCTGCCGAGGAGTTATGAATGAATGGCCACGTGGCTCTGAGACTGGGGATCTTAGGAGGATTGCCAGTGTCACGTTGT
This sequence comes from Chionomys nivalis, assembly GCF_950005125.1. Taxonomy (NCBI): domain Eukaryota; kingdom Metazoa; phylum Chordata; class Mammalia; order Rodentia; family Cricetidae; genus Chionomys; species Chionomys nivalis. The sequence goes on from NC_080090.1 coordinate 68,810,414, forward strand.
CAGTAATGGTTTCTGGGATCAAACACACCGAGAAGCTCTGTGATTCTTTGAGTAGAGATGAGTATTATATGTGCTGAGATCCGGTTCTTGTCTGTCGCAGGATGTTGACCCCTGCTCTCCTTCAAGGATTAGTACTTGCGTTTACTTACTTGATTACCCCAGATAGCTCAGCAAAGCCAGTAGGGCTTACGTTCAAGATATAGAAACGTGATCCTTGGGAAGGTTATGCATTTCCCGTGTTCTTTTATGGTACTCCTGGCTCCCATTCCTCTGGAGGAGCGAGTGTGGTGGGTGGTGCATGCTCAAGATCTTAGAATTTTCACGCTAAAACTCTCCACTACCAAATCAAACCCTCCGTCTTCTATACAGCCTTCCCTGACTCCATCCAGATGCACCTTGTAGCTTGATCTTTGATACCCATTTTTCTGCTAATTCAGCCAATTACCTTACTGTATCACAGGGTTTTTATTTTTACTAGGTTTTTTTATTTATTTAGAGTATGTAACATGATATTTTGATAGATGAATGCTTAATGAAATGGCCATAACATTCTAACAAAGTAACACATTTGGGATACCTTCATATCAGTTATTTTCTAGAGGGTGTGTGTGTACATGTGTGTATGTTTGTGTATATGTTTGTGTGTGTGTGGTACGTATATGGGGTATATATAAGGTGTATATAGGGTGTGTGCATGTGTCTAGCAACAGTACCTGAACTCTACTGCCAGTAACTTTCCAGTGTAAAATACTTATCCTCCGTAACTGCAGCCCTGTGCTCTTTGAATTGCTTCTCCCCAAGCCACACATCTCTTTTTGGTAATCACTATTCTAGTTCCTGTTTATGCATATTTAACTTTATTTTAAACATCTATCCCAGTGCATTTAAAAGAGGTCAGGCAGTATTTGTTTTTCTGTGCTTACCTTATTTCATTTAGTTTGATACCATCCAGTTTGATCCATATTTTTGTACGTGTGGGATCTTTCTTTTATAAGACTGAACAACACTCCATTTACTAGTACTGTCTTTAGTCATCCGTTCAGACATGGGCTCTTTCTATAGGATAGCTCCTGAGAACAGTGCTGCAGACAGCTTGAGAGTACAGGCATTGATATGGAGTGCCCATTCCACTGGCTTTGAATATGTATTGAGGGAGAGGATTGCTGGGTCATATGGTAGTTCTAGTCTTAATTTTCGAGAACCGTCCATACTGCCATTCACAGTAGCTGCACAAAGTTACATTCTCACCAACAGTGCACAAAGGTTCCCATTTCTTCACCTTCACCAACACGTGTTGCTCAGGTAACTGTTAAAAATGGCCATCCTAGCCCATGTGCCGTGTATCTCATGGTTTCCATGGGCTTTTCGCAGGAACCAGTGATGCCAACACCTTCTCAAATACCTGTTGGCTCTTTGTATGTGCTCTAGAAATAAGTTTGTTTGGGTCCTTCTCCCCATCTCCCCTTTTAACTATAAAGTTCTTTTTATATATTTGTTTTTATTCTTTGATATTTTCATTCATAGAGATAATGAATTTAATTTATTTGAGGCCTTATTATCCTGTCTAATCTCCCCTCTTTCTTCAACTGAAACCCTCTTCCAGGCAAGTCAGCCTCTGACTTTATGGCCCTTTTGTGCATGTGACCCACTGGATTTAGTTACAGTTGCCCGTAGAAGCATCAATGGGAGCTTGTTTACTGGAGCATCATCAGTTTATCAGTGGCTACACCACTGAAGAGAGTGACACTCCTCCCACCATAGCTTCTCAGTGAGTGTGGCATTTCATGGACCCTTCTCCCATGATGTAATGCTGAGTGGCCAGGTGCTGTGTAGATAACTACAGCTGTGGTCAGGTCATAACTGCCTCAGCCATGTCATATCCAGTAGATGCCACCTCTCACACTCTGCCCGAACCTCTGGCTGTTGCTTTCTCTCTAGCTCATCCTCTGCAGTGTCCCTGAGTCTTGGGGAGGAGGCTAGATGTTCTACACATAAGCGCTTCACAAGTCTCAGTCTCTGCACTTTATTCAGTCTCTGTGTTACCCACCATCCACTGCAGAAAGGGGCTTCTCTGATGAAGGCCCAAAGCATCACTAATCTGTGGATATTGAGATTAAGTATTTAGAAGCCGGTTTGCCTTGCAGCTCTCATCACTCACCTTTAGCTCTGTGAAAGTTGCTCCACTGGAGTCAGATATCTATCATTTATTGTTAGACTAGCATAGTATAAGTCATTCCTGGACTTATACAGGCATCTGTGTAAGACATCCATTAGAATGATAACATTGCCTTTTGTGCTTTAGAGTTGTAAGCAAATTCTTTACAGGATAGTATTGCCTCGTGTCCAGTGATCAACACAGCTCTTAGAGTATTTTAGAAACTCTTACTTGAAGGTGTTGTTAGCTGCTTTTACTCTTTACTCTTTGGCAGGCCCATCACCCAGCTCCCAAATAAATACACATGGAGACTTATTATTACTTACGAATGCCTGGCCTTAGCTTGCCTTGATTCTTTGCCAGCTTTTCTTAACTTAAATTATTCTGTCTACCTTTTGCCTCTGGGCTTTTACCTTTCTCTATTTTTGTATTTCTTTCTTTACTTTTCTCCGTGGCTTGCTGGTGACTGGGTGACTGGCCCCTGGAGTCTCTCTCTCCTCCTCTTTCTCGCTCCTCATTCTTCTTGTCCTAGATTTCTCCTCCTATTATTCTCCCTGCCTGCCAGCCCTGCCTTGCTATTGGCCATTCAGCTTTTTATTAGACTGATCAGGTGTTTTAGACAGGCACAGTAACACAGCTTCACAGAGTTATACAAATGCAACATAAAAGATTGCAACACATCTTTGCACCATTAAACAAACATTCCACAGCAGAAACAAGTGCAATACATCTTTAACTAATATTCTGCAGCATGAAGGAAGGTATTCAGGACATAGAATGACTAGGATTGCATCTGTCGTCTTGAGAGGTAAATTAGTATGCTCAACACACACTGAACAAGGGTGAGTAGCACTGTACTTGCCTCCTAGGGGTGTATGCTGTGTAGTACATAGACCAACGTAGATGGCATTGACCTGTCGAGACAGACAGACGCAGAATGCTATGAAAATCTAAAGGGAGGAGACCTGGGTCCTACCTGAAGGGAGCTGAGGATAATAGTTGGAAACATTCCTTTATTTTCTGTCTGTCTGTTTGTCTGTCTGTTTACCAACTCTCTTTCCGTTTATTTTTGATAGGGTTTTGCTATTTAGTCTTTATTTTTTTATTTTTTTTTGGTTTTTCGAGACAGGGTTTCTCTGTGGTTTTGGAGCCTGTCCTGGAACTAGCTCTTGTAGACCAGGCTGGTCTCGAACTCACAGAGATCCGCCTGCCTCTGCCTCCCGAGTGCTGGGATTAAAGGCGTGCGCCACCACCGCCCGGCTCGCTATTCAGTCTTGATTGGTCAGAGATTAACTAGGTAGACCAGCGATCCTCCTGCCTCTGCCTCCTGAGTGTGGAGATTAAAGTTGTGTCCAACTAAGCCCAGCTAAAACCATTTTTTTTAAAAAAAAAAACATGGATTCTATTTCTCTTTGCTTCTTCAGCAGACTCAGTCGGTTACAGACAGTCTGATGTCTGTGAATACAGTATCATGACATCCTAGTTAGTATTTTTGTCAACTTGACAAAATTTAGAGTCATTTGGAAAGAAGAACTCTCAATTGAGAAAATTCCCCCGTAAGACTGGTGTAGAGGCAAGTCTTGATTAATGATTGATGTGGGAGGGCTCAGCCCACTGTGGGTAGTGCCAGCACTGGGCGGGTAGTCCTGAGTTACATAAAAGCAGGCTGGGTAAGCCATGAGGAACAAAGCAGCAGCATTCTTCCCAAGGCTTCTGCTTCAGCTCCTACCTTGAGTTCTTGCCCTTACTTCCCTCAGTGATGGACTGCTACCTGGAAATATAAGATGCAGGAAACCTTTTGCTCCTCCACTTGCTTCTGCTCATGGTGTCTTATGACAGCAATAGAAAAGTAAGTAAGACACGTGGGCTTTGGAAAGACACTGAAAGTCACTGCCCCTGTTCTTCACGGACGAAGCTCTTGTGGCCTCTTGCGCATGCTTATGGTTCTTTTGTTCTGCATCCATGAGTATCGTGCCAGCTACCATCATGCTTGCATCCACATTCTCTTTCCTCTGATTGGCTATGGGCCTTAACACAGATACAGTGAGCTCACATCAGCTTTGAATTTCCTGAGATACCTTTCCTGGGAATAACAGGTAGGATAAAGGTCACTAAGGCAGTAATGGCCCCCTTTATCATTGAAGGGTGTGTGTACTTCCTCATAGACAGGCACATAGTTTTAAAGGGTCCTTACCGCCTTTAAAAGACCTACTAAGTTCTTGATAATATACCTTTGCTTTGCATATTTTGCCTCAAATCCTCAGGAGGATCCTACAATGTAAATACTATTTTATCTACTTTATGGAAGAGGAAGTATGTTTAGAGAGATTAGCTCTGCCTTGGTTCTGTCCACTGTCCAGTTTGTCTGTCTGTAGGTAAGGGGAAAGAGCTGGGGTTCATGAAGGTTCCCTGTTCCTGCTGGAAACCAGTTATTTGAAGCATAGAGGGGAAATGACTATTGTTTTGATTAGGGTTGTTATTGAGGTACAAACTGCTTTGTTCAGCATGGGGTGGTGCTGGGCCTCAAACCCGGGTGTCATGGCAGCTCCATGGGTGTAGTACTGCCCATCTTCTGCAGGGCTGGCTTCTCTTCAGGAGTTCAGCCAGAAGTTGGGAGGAGTTTGCCACAGTCCCAGAGTCGCTCATTTGACCTTGCTGGGCCCTGTGGAAAATAGATTAGAGGGCACTTCTCTAAAGAAGTTACCCCGTATAATTAAAGACCTAGACAGTAAGGAACTGCATCTTATGCCTGACCCATGTGTGCTGCAGTCAATGGCTATGCTGTCTAGTCCGCTATAATTTGAAACAACTCTATGATAATTGAATTTAACATCTCCATTCACTTGCAGCAAGTCTGACTTTTACAGTGATCTGGCTTGCTGCCAGATTATCACAAGAGATTGGAAATTATCTCATAACAAAGTTAATTTTAATTTGTTGTTAAGTATATGCCACTAAAGGAACTTTAAGAGTCTCAGGCTAATTCCACGCTTGAGCGTTAGAATTTGTGTCAGGAGACAACGATGAAACGAGGGTGCGAGGGTGTGTCGGACACAGCAGGACAGTCATGCCTTCGTGAAGGCTCTCAGGCTGAATGACTGGAAGTCAGAGTGGTGCTCATGTCTTTATTAAATTTCTGTATTGTTGAGGTCATTTTCCTTGAGGAAAGTTGGGGTTTTAAGAAAGCAGCCTAGGAGTAGTTTTCAGACGGCTGTGCTACTCAGCTGCGTTTAGTGTGTCACACGAGGCTGTTTGTTAGGCCACATCTTTTCTACAGTGTGTCAGCCAGTATTTAACTCCTGTTCTAGGCAACAGTGACAGCAAGGACTTTTCCAGAGGCCCAAACCTCCATGTCAGCTTCCATCATTGTCACTGGCTAAGTCGGCGTGTTGCGGAGAGTAAGCTATTTACTGAACAGCCAGGTGTCCAAGGAGGGAGTTCATAACTAACAAAATAAACTGTGTTTCTCTAATTATGTTTCTTTTGTTTTTCTTATGTTTCTTTTGTTTGGAGAGCGTAGACGCTAAATCAGACTCCTAAAACATTTTTTATGAATGTTTTTGGTGATCAAACCCAGTTCCTCGTGAGTGTAAAACAGTCACCGACCGTCTAGCTACCCTTCCAGCTCCCCGGCTCTGTCAGGCTCGTCTGGTTTGCTTTCATGGCTTTGGAGCAAATACCATCAAGTATTAAATTTGTACCAGTAAGGACCTGGCAACGGTGGTAAAGTGCCTAATTCGGCCTCACAGAACATTGAAACAGCATGTGGCTTTCTTTTTTTATTTCCCTGTGAATGAATGACTCCCTGAATTTCTCATAAAAGAGATTTTATTGGTGTTCCTTGTGCTATGTGTTGGCTTAAAAGCCCAGCACTGCCCCGGGATCGTTGTAGCCTGTCCTGTGTATTGACCTCGTCTACATTTTTTTAAAGCCTTATCGGATACTTAGGAAGCATGCTTTGAACACCTGTGCCTCAGTCACAGTATGCAGCATTCTTTAAAAGTGAGGAGAGGCGCACTGGCTTCCGTCCCTCACTCTTGGCTGGAGGAACAGACGTTTAGCAAAGCCCTAGGAATGGTGGACGGGGAGTTGCAGTGTGAATACTCTGGAAGGGTGGAGGTCACCGAAGTCCCCAGGAACCAGATGCTATGCTTGGATCTGAGTATACGAGGTTGAGGTGAGCTGCTTAGGCAATCTTACACTTGTAATCGCAGCACTCTGAAGGCTGGGACAGGAGGATTGCCGTGAGTTTGAGGGGAGCTAGGGCTATATAGTGAGTTCTAGGTCAGCTGCACTACACTGTGAGACACTATATCAAAAAGTACAGCAAACAGAAAGAATTGAGATGACAGGGAAAGAGAGCATCCCCAAAACCTTCGCATCCGCTCACTTCTGCATTTCATTGGTCCCTTCCTCTGGTTTTCCCAGTCTCCCACAACCCCTTAGCACATAGTTAATTTTTTTCAACCCATTTGTAGCCATTTCAGACTTTTTTTCTACCAGAACTCCAAACATGGCTGCTCCTAGACCCGAGATAGCAAAGCCAGCAAGTCCCTGGGAGAAAACAGTTCCATCGTGGCTAGAAATCATTATTATTTCTCAATAGATATTTAATCACAGTTTTCTTGGTCTGCGGTGATCAAACTCGATAAGGGAGATGAGTAAGAGGTAGAAGAAGGTCACTCAGCGAGGCCTCAGATGCCAGTATTTTCCCCCTTACTTGAGAAGCCACTGCCACTGTCTGCTGGGTCGTGGTCCCTGAATGGCTATGGGCATTGCAAACAGTGTGCAGCTTCAGTGGACATTAAATAGAAATGGATTTGTGTGGAGGTTGCGGATGTTGCTCAGTGGTAGGACACATGCTTAGCATGTCTAAATCCCTGTGCTCTTGTCTTAGTTAGGGTCCTACCACTGTGATAAAAGTAGCATAACCAAAAGCAACTTGGGAGAAAGGGTCTTTATCTACTTACAGCTCTCAGATCATGCTCCACCATTTGGGGAAGTCAGGGCAGGAACCTGGAGGCGGGAACTGAAACAGAAGCCTTAGAACACTGCTTACTGGCTTGCTCCCCATGGCTTGCTCAGATTGCTTTCTTATAGGATCCAGGGCCACCATCCCAGGGTTGCATGGCCTACAGTGAGCCAGACCCACCAACACCAGTCATTAATCAAGAAAACGTACTACAGACTCTCCTAGAGGCCGTCTGGTGGGGAGCGTTTTCTCAATTGAGGTTCCCTCTTCCCAGGTATGTCTAGGTTTGTACTAAGTTAACATAAAACTGACCTCCAAAAGAAGCTCCTCTCCCAAAAGAAGATAAAAAGAAATTGACTTATATTTGTGTTAACAGGAGAAACTAAGGTTAAAGATGTTATAAATACCATTGACTATTATCCAATACTGATTAAAAAAAAAATAACACTCCGGTAGAGATCAAATTAAGGTAGTTACTCCCCTTGTAAAAGTATGTTTCTCCCTCACTTTGCCTGGACACCTGCCTCTGGGTTAGCTTTCCTGGCATCCAGAACATACTCTTACTTGTCCCCTATGTTGCCTGGATGAGCCTGGCAAGCTGACGGGGCCGGCGTGAAAGGCACTGCTTGTGATCAGGTGCTGCAGAAATATGAGTTTGTAACCTTGCCCCTGAATTTGTAGTTGTCCATCACCATGTGATGTTGAGGAAGGGTAGATATCTTTCCTCGTCTCCAGGTGTGGTTGGATTACCTGCTGCCCTTGGGCCTCACTGCTGGAGATGGCCTGGTGTCCACACCTCACTTTCCGCTGTGACCTGGAACACCCATCCACTCATTCCTTTGTTTGTACCTCTGGTTAGAGTCAGACAGGCTCTGAACTGGCCTGTTCCATGTGGACTGTGTGTTCCATCTCTTTCAATAACAGTGGACAGGACTCCCCTGTGGCTTATATAACACACCATCCTCTTGACAGAGTTATATGTGGTTAGCTTCTCATAATGAAGTTTACAGGAAGGAAGGTACCACAAAACTGACGTAGGATTTGGGGCCTTAAGCAGTACATCCACATCCCCGGTACCTGACCTCAGACACCTTGGCAGATTTGAGTCTCAGTTTCCAAGGCAGAGCTTTAAACTTTTCCCATTCTTGTTCTTTTTTTACAAATAAATTTTGACTTGACTTGATAGGTTTATAAACTAGACATTTAGCAATAACAAATCCATCAGAAAATTTATTTTAAAACAATTCTTGATATACATAAACAATTGATATACATAGAATTTTACCGTTTATTAAAGATGAAAGCAGATTTGTTTACTAATGAGATCGGCATGATTGTTTTTACCCAGAGAGTTAAATCTTGGCTCAACATTGGATTCTGTAGGAAGCAGAACATCTTCAGTGTTTTTCAGAGTTGATGACTTTGTGGTTTTAATCATTGTCAGTGTGCAGAATTCCGTGTCACAGAACTACAGAGCATAAAACAGCAGATGTTTAGAAGTATTTACTTCACAAACTGTTGGAAATTCTGTTCTAATCTAAACCAAAGTTCATTTAATGATCTTTAAATGAAACTCAAGCCAGCAACCCCAGCATCAACTTGTACAGTCAAACGTTTTAACACAGTGCAGTTCAAGATACACTGACTTGATACATGCTGGGCAGTGGTGGCTGGAACAGTCAGAGTCTTTGTTTTCCAGCCCCAGGAAGATATCTTAGTTTGTAAAGTACTTTTTGTTGCTATGATGACCACCATGACCAAAAGCAGCTTCGGGGGGGAAAGGGTTTATTTTATCTTATAGCTCATAGAAGGATCTTCTAGATCACTGAGGGAAGCTAGGGCAGAACTCAAGTGAGGACCACAGAGAAAAGCTGCTCACTGACTTGTTCCCAGACACATGTTCAGCTGCCCTTCTTTATAGCACAGACTTGCTTGCCTTGGGTTGGAATTGCTCACGGTGGATGGGTCCTTCCTACATCAGTCAGCAATCAAGAGAATGCCTACAGATGTGTCCACAGGCTAGTCTGATGGAGGCATTCTTCCAATGAAATTCGCCTTTCCTGGATGTGTCAGATTGACAGCCGAGATCAGCTGTCACACAGTACAGACAGGAAGATCAGATTTTAGATTTCTAGCACACACACAAAAAGCCAGGTGTGGTAACATGTGTCTGTAATCCATGTACTGGGGTTGTCAGAAGCAGGAAGATCCCTGGAGCTTGCAGCCAGCCTAATTGGTGAGCTCCAGGTTTAATAAGGAAGATGCCTGACACTAATATCTGGTCTGCATACACACACACACACACACAGACACACACACATACACACACACACACACAGACACACACACAAACACACACACACCCTGCATGCACATGAACACACACATAAACTCTCACATACAGAAAACCTTTGTCTTCTTTAAGCCATGCTTCTGTAAGAGCAGAAGACTTCGTGTGATGGTAAAATAAACAAATCAAATACTGCACTGTAGTCTTTGTTCTGACCCAGGCCATTTCAGGCAGCACTCTTACCACGGCATGGCGTGATGGCACATGTTGGATGGAGTCCATGTGTTGTATGTTCGGAACCCCCATCTTTAGTTGTTTGACCCCGGGTGGGGTGCTGAGCCACAGTTTAAGAAGCTGTGTCTTGGGCACTGCCACCTATATGGACTGTGTCTGATCTTTGTTGCCTCCCAGTGATGGGTCTCATCAGGAGCCCTTCCTGCATTTCAGAACAGAGCCCTAATGTTTGAAAAGGCTGCAGGTCTGGCTGCAGCACTTCCTGTCTTACAGATTGATGGTGTCTAGCTGTTCTGCTGATGTCATTGTGCATCTGTGTTTCAAAGTGAGTGCAACAAGGGAGGAGGGCGGGTTTAACCTAGCAAGAGCTCATTACCCCTTGAGGGATGAAGGGTAGGCTCCTGGCTTACTCCCCTTTGATGGCTTCATTGGGGGAAAACAAATGACCATGTCATCCTTTCGAGAATTCCACTTTCTCTCTGACATAAATAAACAGCCTTCCACATTTGATTTATTTATTTATTTGTACCACTGCTGGAACCATTAGCTTTTAAAGACCACATTGCCATGTTGCTTTACCATGTTTTGACCTTCATTTTTGGATGGGAAGAAAAAAGAAACAATATATAGGTCTCTAGATGTTATTATATAGGAAATGAAGGGCTCTTAACTACAAATGACCACTAGAAACCAGAGTCCTCTCAAGTCTGCTAGATGAGCAGATAAAGCAGACCACACCACAAGGGAGGAGCACAGGGGTAAATTGATTCAGCGTTTATCCATTCATGAAAAGAAAGCATTAGAACGCCCTCTTCTCTCTTTCTTTTCCCCTTTATCTGTCAGAATGTAGGTAGTAATGAGTACATTTGGAGTGCACATCAACCTACAGAACCCATAATATAAAAATGTTAGGCATTGGCCCTTAAGAACTCTTAGATTCTTATTAGAGTTGTGCCAAGGCAAAAGTGTAATTGGCAACTGGTCCCAGGTAGTGTGTGTTCTTCCCCTTCCTCGTCTTGATGCTCCGGTTTCTGAAGCCTGGCATCGAGGCTCCTTTTATCTTCCAGTTGTTTTTCCCATCTATCTGCCAGAATCAATTCGTCATTAGCCAAACCTGACTTGAGCAGTGGGTTTCCAAGTCTATGCCAGGCAGGTACATAGATGTAGGCACAGTTTAGGAAAAAAGTCTCTCACTGCTCTGTTGCTAGGTTACTGAACCCTGAAGTACTGAACCCTGAACATACCGTCTATGCTGCAGATTTGTTATTTATGGTTGCAGGCAGCTGCTGCTCATATTTTGGAGGGTAAACAATGAGATACAAAATGAATAAGACCAAATCGTTAGACACAGCACCTCATCACATAACTACAAGCAGATGTCTAGGACATGCTCGGTGAAGGAGACTGATTTGAAGTTACTGTTTGTGCTCTGGGAGTTGGAGGCTACCTTTGCAGAGCTGTGGTGGTAACTCAGTCACGAACTTGAGCCCTGGAGTAAGAGCTAGATGGTGAGGCTGTGGTGGCTGCTGCAGTCCGGTGCTCCTGGGCTAGAGGCAGGATGAGAAACATCAGTCTTCGATACAGGGTCTTTAAAGTTTTCCCCGTTTATTCTTCCCACTGAAACTTCTCCATATTTTTAATCATATGGGCAATTTTTTTAAAATAGAAAGAGCCTTATTCAGAGAGTACGTTTACCAAATTGTAGTATAATTATATCAACATTTGATGACTTTAAACAGTCTGGGATGGTGATTTTGTTTAGCTATTCTCATAAAAGTTTTTAAAGCTGAAATTACTATAGTTTTCTCATTCTACACACTTCTAACCAGCATATAAGGAAACATGTCTGTTAGCCCCCTATGTTTTGCAAAGATCTACAGTGTCAGACTCATTGAAAGCATCTCTGGCCCTCAGAATTTATAAACGACACCAAAAGTTCACAATACAAAATGACAGTATATCCATATGTGCCCCAAGGCTGTGTATAATTATATCCTAAATGAGAGTTAAATACTAACTCCAAATGGTGGGTGGAGATGGAAAGATACGCGCAGACATTTCGCAATGTGGAGGGTGATGAGTGGGTCCTGTAGACCCATACTGAGCCGGTCCATAGATCCATACTGATGACATAAGGGAAAAGGAAGTGCTGTGGCCTAGAGTGGCATTTCCTAGAGATGCTAAGATGTGTTCTGGCCTTTGAAGGGTGGGCAGGCTTGGCGGAGTTAAGGGGATTGCTGAGAACACGGGCTTTTGTAGCAAGGCACTAGGCTTGTGCATCAAGGCAGCTGTAAAACCTAGACGGGATGGCATATGTGTTTGGACAACCTTCGGTCCTGTGACAAGGAATTAAGCTTGCTCTTGGAAGAAATTCATTTATTTTTGAGAAAGATGTATTTCATTATGCACATGTGTGTTTCTGTGTGGGATATATGCTATGTGCAGGTGCCTCCGGAGGCCAGAGGTATCTGATCACCATGGATGCTAGTCACCAAACTCAGATCCTCTGCAGCAGGCTCTTAGTCACTGAACCATCTCTGTAGCCCTTACTACATTTTTAGTACGTGTTCTAAGCTAAGCTCTATGAGAAACCAAGGTTAGCGTGAGGTGATAGCATGTGACTCTTGACTATGACCCAGCACTCAGGAAACCGAGGCAGAGGATGGCAAGTTGGAAACCAGCCTTGGTTATGCAGCAAGACTCTACCTTTAAAAACACACACACACACAAGAAACAAGAAATGCCACAAACTGTGTCACTCAAGGAGTCTTATACTTCCTGTTTCTGGAAATAATAGACAGGTGAACAAAACTATTTGGGAACAAAAGCTGCTTTGCCCATTTGCTGGCTCTGAGGTGGGTGACCGTCATTGGCTCCAGCCTTTTGGGAAGGTTTGCTTACACCAAGAGTCAGGCAAAGGTGAGGCAGGAGAATCCTTTTCTCTGCAAAGTGGAGTGGCAGCAGACACACAGGTGGGAGACACAACAGCCCGTTGCCTGGCACTTGGAAGACTTGTTGAGTTTCTTTTCTCGCCCAGTGAGAGCTTCCTACATAGCAGCAGGAAAATGCGGAAATGGAGTCACCTTCAAAGGACTACTGCTCTCGGTGTGTCTGCTAGACTGGCATGGCTGAGAAACACCACAGTGATACACATCCAGGCTTTCTCCGGAAATGTGCAGGCCTGTGATGAACGGAGGGTAGGATGCTGAGGGAGAAGGGCACTTGATGAGTCCCGTGTGACGGGTGCTGGTTATGCTGGGACAGCAGGAGGAAGCGGTCGTGGTTTAACAAGTCCAAGTGAGGGTGAGCAATCCAAATCCCCAGCTCACAGTATTCTCATTGTAGTTCCAGAAACCTGGCCTTCGCTAGCCTGAGGATGTGGCTCGCTTCAGAGTCCATACTTCTTAAGGTCTTTACCCTGGAAGCGTTGGTGAATATTGGTTGGTGTGAAGCCAGAGAAAGGCCTTAATTTATCTCTGCCATGGAAAGTTGATAAGGTTCTTAGGAATTTATGGGGAGCAGATTTTTTTAGTAAAAGTTTGAATCATTTTCTGATGTTTTCAGAACTACCATCCTGACATCCATTGGCCATGATTATGCAGTTTTCTCTCTCTCAGGCAAAGCAAACTGTAAACAAAGGGAGACGACATCGTGAAAACTGAAGTTTGAAGGCCAGGTCTGGAGATGATATGTAAATAACTAATTTGAATTTGTATCCTAATTTTTAAAAAGCATTTTCATTGAGATCTTGGAATTAGAAACATTGTGTCTTATTTTCTTCCAATCTGGGGTGGTAATAACAGGGATGAAATAGAACTAGGGGACAGGGTGGTGGCAGTCTCCATAGCCCAGCAATAATAACAGCTTGCCCGGTGTATATCTGTCAATTTTAGGCATATCTATATAGCCACTGCAGATGAGTGAGCCATTGGTAATTCTCCAGATACCTCTCAGGACAAGGTCTAGCTGGACTAGAATGCTGAGATCCTCATTTCACTTCTTCAAGACCTCTCTGATAGAATAGTCACTCACTGAGCCCAGGTTGGAGCGCTCTGTTTCAGGTGAAGCCTCCTCGTCTCCGGTGGGGACTGCTTATAGCCAAGCATGTCTTGATGCTACACTAGGCCTTCCACTCGTGTTGTGGAGTCCTCTTCAGCTTGTCGCAGGGTCTCTTTCTGTAAGTACATGCTGTGGACCAGTAGGAGAGAACGCCATGAGCACAAACAAGAACTTCAAGTAGGGAACATTGGATAGATTCAGAATGACTATTTCAGTCCCTAGCAATTTCTGGTACCATTTACAAGGTCGTCAGGGCTTGAGACTTTTAACCCTACATGTTCTTTAATAGATCTTCAGCGGCCAGAGAAGAGCACCCAAACTAAAGGGGAGCATCACTTCTCTTTGTCCTCTCTGGCCACAGTGACCATCAAAGATGAACAGCAGATGCAATGAAAAGACCCTTCAGCCCAGAGTTACGGGCTGACCGCTCTAGGGCATAGTCATCACTCTGGGACTTTTTCTCATCCTCTCAGATCTGCTCTCCAAGCTTCTTATAACAGTGATTGCGCAGAATGGCTTTTTGGCTGAATGCTGCAAAATCAGTGCAGTTTCCCAAAGCCTTACACTTTCCTGGAGAAAAATAGGAAAGAAAATTGAGATACTCAAAAAACAAAACCCAGCTTAGTAGGTGGAAGGGTCTGGCTTACATTACCTGAAAATGATGTTTATCATTTAATCTCCTGAAAATGTCTCCTTAAGTCCATCTCTGCTATGGTAAACCAAGGACTTAAATTCCAGCGAGAACAAACAGTCGAAGTCTTTGATCTATCAGATGGGTCCATTTTGGAAGTGCTTCAGCTCATGTATTGATTCTTATTAACAATGGGTGATACATGTGGGAGGCTGGATATCTTATTTTGAATCTCTGGACCCTAGAAGAAGGTGGACAATAAAGCATGTTGTCAAAAAAACAAAAATTGTCAGAATAATAGCACATTTTCTCAGGACAGATTAGGGCCAGCATTCTAGTGCCAAAAGCTTTGAAAATTCTTCACTAGTCTTTCCTGTCTTTGGGGGGAGGAATGTACTGAACATTTTCAGTTCTCTGTGATGACCCAGATGAACATTTTGAACTTTGATCATTGGTGTTATGGTAAAGATGTCACTGTCCATTAAAGTAAAGAAAATAGGGTTGAAGGTAGATTCCCTTACTTAAAACGATTATGAGCCATATCTCTGGGAAAAGAAATTTCCATGATATTTCGTTCATTGGCCATTGATTTACCCACTGTTGGCCTGCCAGTGTGGTGGGAAGAGTACAGAGAGAAATTCCTCAGACAGGCTGTAATCCTGGGAATCCCTTGGTGAAAGAGACATAAGTTGGTAAGAACAAGCTTCATGCTCACTGGAGCTGAGACCGAGTGTGGCTTCCTGACCTGTGGTGTGTTTGCACACAGCCTTTGCCTGTAGAGCCTTGAGACATGCTACACAGAGACTGGCTGCCCCCAACCCAGCACAACAGAAACACTTGGTGTAATGGCTGGTTTTGTGTGTCAACTTGACACAAGCTAGAGTCATCAGAGAGGAAGGAGCCTCAATTGAGGAAATGCTTCCATGTGATCCAGTTTCTCAGTTAGTGATCAATGGAAGAACCTAGCCCATGGCGGGTGTTGCCATCCGTGGGCTTATGGTCCTGGCTTCTATAAGAAAGCAGACTGAGCAAGCCAGGGGAGGCAAGCCACTAAACAGAACCCCTCCATGGCCTCAGCATCAGCTCCTGCCTCCAGGTTTCAGTCCTGCTTGAGTTCCTGTTCTGACTTCCTCCAGTGATTAACTATGATCTGGAAGCATAAACCAAATGAACCCCTTCCTCCCCAATGAGCTTTTTGGTCATGGTGTTTCATCTCAGTAATAGAAACCCTAATTGAGACACTGGCTGGGGCATGCGCTTCTGAAGAGAGGGTGCTCTCCCACTTTCTTCATGTTGGGTCAGCCTGCTAACCTTTGTTTACTAAAACCAATAACCTGCCACAGCTTACTGACCCTCTGTTTATTCTTTCCAATTTTCTTCCTCAATGTCCCGTTAATAGTGAGGACATTTCTTCATGCCAGGCAGGTATCCTCTTAGGTGCTTGCCATAGGTCATCTTTTTGTCTCCATTCACAAGGCCTGTTCTCATCATACAGATGAGACCCAAGACGTGGTGAAGTGAGGAACTTGCCTACACGTCCTTTCCCACAAGGCCCTGGGTGTAATTTCCTAGCTCATTAGGATGATGTCTCTGTGACAGAAACATCTTCCCATCCATGAGGAGGTTTTACCTGTTAAATTCTCCAAGCTTTCAGGGCCCTTCCAGATCACAAACAGTAAGGGAAAGTATAAAGGTTCCAGAAGGTAGGATTTGAGGTAGCCGAGGCTTTCCTATAGCAGTGTGTGTCTCAGTGAACAGCCACCTGCCCTGCAGTCTGGGTTTAGTGAGTCACTAGCCCTCCCAGACTCCACACATAGTTGGATGTAAGGCTGAGATCTCAGAACGAGCTCTTAGGTCAGAGGGAAACACCAGCCTCTTGTTGTGGGAGCATTCTGTTTATTTTGGTTCAGGCACTAGAAGGAAGAGGGGAAGTTATTTCGGGAGGTAAGATGTAAGAGGTGTGTTTATATTTTTATTTATATTTATTTTACATATATATTTATAGGAAAACTGCAATTCAAGATTTTAGGACAATGATCTTTTCAGTGTTCCTACTTTATTTAAAAGTAATACTGATTCTGGCCAACTTAAATATATCCATTCTGAAATATCAATATCAAATTAAGTTTTCAGATAAAATTCATGTAGTTCTTCTTTGTTTTCAAGGTACGAAGACTCATTTGTTTCTGGTTCCTGCTTGTTTGATTTAATTGTTTTAAGATTCATTTTATTTTTGTGTATGTATGAGTGAGAGAGAGAGAGAGAGAGAGAGAGAGAGAGGAGAGGAGAGGATAGAGTTTGTGTGTGTGCCCCATGCGTAGGTGGAGGAAGGTCTGTAGAGGTCAAAGGGAGTTGGATCTTCTGGAGCCAGAATTTATAGGCAGTTGGACGCCACCCAATACGGAAACTAGGAACAGAATTTGGGACTTCTGCAGGACTATCTTTGAGAGTCCACAATGCTATAGGTGTGTGGTTTTAATCAAGAGCTCTTTGGCTGGCTGCCTTCCCAGAAGTCATGTCTCCTGCTCACAGACTTCAGTTTATCTATACAGGTAGCACAGCAGTAGAGTTAGGAGGGACACTCTAATGGCACAGAGTTCTTGTCCTGAGCTCGAAGGACGGTCGTTACACAGCTTTTTCTAACCAGTTCCCTGCAAGAAGAGTTCTAAGAATTAATTTTGTTGATGAAAGCCAGAATAGAGAAAGGGGAAGGAGCTGAGGTTTGTTCTGTTTTCCAGTTTTTGCACATTGAAGCCATAACCTGGACTTAAGCCAGCTATTATCAGAAGTAATTTTACTACCCTGTACAATTCTGAGAAATCCAGGCTTACAAGCAGCTGCTAATGAAGAAAGTGGTTTTTTGATTGTTTGTTTGTAGGAAGGAGGCCACTTATTGGTTCCCAGCCACTTAGCCCTGAAATAATCACACAGAAACTGTATTAATTAAATCACTGCTTGGCCTATTAGCTCAGGCTTCTTATTAACTCTTTCTTACATCTTAATTAGCCCACAATTCTTATCTGTGTTAGCCACATCGGCGAGGCATTCTCATCTTGCTTCCTCTGTGTTTGGATGATGACTGCAGACTGACCATTTCCTCTTCCCAGAATTCTCCTGTTCTCATCGCCCCACCTCTGCTTCCTGCCTGGTTGACCACCTATACTTTCTGCCTGGCTACTGGCCAATCAGCATGTTATTAAAATACAAGTGACAGGGTATAGACCATTGTCCCACAGCAAAAACAGAAGTCAGAATCCACATGTCTTGGGAGTTAATAGCATATTGCCAATCGCCGTGATGCCAGATGAGTGTGAGGGGATGGGTGAGAATGTTCTTTGATGCTAACAGAAGATTTGACTTCCAGATGCCTTCGTGTCAAACGTGACATCTTTGTGTATTTTTAGCAACCACAATGATGTGAAAAGGTGTTAACAGTAGCTCAGGGATAGCAAAGCTTCAAGATTAGAAATCACTTTTAAGTTTCCTTTTGTCTCCCCCCAAGTGGGCTTTTGTGTTAGCAGTCATTATTAGGAGACATAGCAGATGGGCAGACAGACTGATTAGTTATATATTTGTGTCTGTGTGTCTGTGTGTATTTTATGGTGCTTGAATGCTGACTCTTCAGTGAGAGAGGAGCTTCTAGATACTGTCTTGTCTTGCTTTTCCTTTTTAATCAAAAATACAAAAGGGACCACTTCACCCTGGTCTATTAATAATACAACTACATCCTTTTCTTAATTGCTAACTTCATAGCCCTCTGTGTGCCCATTGCAATCAGAGTTTGGTTTCTTTCCAGTTCTGCAGGCCTTGTGTGGGCCTTTATATCCATGTTCTTTCTGGCCTAGGCTTTCTTTATGGGTTTTACTATTTTTATTTATTTATTTTTTTCCAGATGTGTTTTTCTTCACAAGAAAATTGTCTCCAACATTTTTATCCAAAATGAAAAGGTTTTTGGTCAATTAGTGGGAGACAAGGTTACCTGTAACATTGCATAATCCAAAATCTTTTTTTGTTTAAACAAAGGATTCATTTATTTCTTTGATTTTCCTCAAAAATAGAATTTTTCTTGCTTCATTTTTCAGTTTTATGGAAGTGATTTTTAAAGTGAAACCCCGCCCTTCCTTTAATAGGGCTGAATTATGCGGTATTTGGTAGGGGTGCATATGGACAGAACTTCCCACGCTATACCGTGAGTTAGTGTGGAGTAATCATGCTCCTTAGGATGTTGCAAGAGGCGTGGAAAGGCAGGGAAGGGATGTGCACTCACACGGTCACACATCTTTAAAGTCCTTCATAAAAAATTGAATTAGGTTTATAGATTTGCTGATGCATTTTATAAAAAAAAAAACTGGGGAAATGGTCTATAAAGATGACATTGGATTAGGTTAGTCCGTGGTATTATGGTTTTCACGTTGTGAGGACATTGCGCATGTTATGTCGGTTCCAGTCATCTGAGGAGAATTACACACAAAGCCATAAGCAGTTATTTTGGCTCTGTTTTCTGAGCTGTCTGACGGGCCTATCTCATAGATTATTTAGCTTGAAAACAAACCAGCCTGTCAGTCAGTGTTAGAAGTGTCCATCAGACTTCAAAGAGATGCTTCAGTTCAGCTTCCACCCTGTGATGTGCAACTTCAAGCAGCGTGCTGTTAATCACGAGAGGTGGAAATGTGGGCTCTGCAGGCATGTGTGCACCCTGCGCCTTGCCTCAGAGCCGTAAATGAGTAGGCCAGGCGGGGGTTGGGGAAGAACCCCAGCGAGCTAAAGGGGACAGGGAAGCTGAAAGGAAGCCAGTGTTTCTGGGAAGGCACAAACCGAAGGGGAGTTTTCGCAAGCAGGTGATTCTGGCAGTCTTCCGGGGAGACATTTCTGCACGTTTGTGCAGAAGGAAGTCTCAAGTTGAATTCAAGTTGAGTGAGAGAATTGTAAGTGGAGATGAAACCTTGACATGACACGCTAGGATGAAAGATTATGCAGTTCAAAGGTGATTCAATGATGGCTCCTTAGTTGTGGTCTGGTCTCAACCCCAGCACCTCTCTAGACTCACCTGCTCAAAGCCGAGCCAGGTGCCCTTGCGGTAAACTCCCTGTTGGCTCTGTACTTAATCTGCAGTAGCTGGACCACAGTGCTGCAAAACTGGTCTAATTACCTGTTTCACTGATCATTTATATCCTATGGGGGCAGAGGGGAAAATCGTATCTCATCTTGCTTACAACTGTGTGCCTGGTACCTACCAATCACGGTGTATTACTAAGGAGTTTTCGATTAACAACGGCTAATTAAATGAATGATTGGACAAGCGCTTATGACATTCAGAACTTTTCCTCGGTGATCTGGACATGATTAACTTTAGGAATTGGAGATCTGCCCCTCAAATGAGTCCATCACCACCAACCAACGGAGTGATCTTACTAAATAAAATAGCTGTAAACCTTGAAAGTGTCAGTTTTAAAATCAAATTAATGCTACAAGCTATGTAATATATTTAAAAGTAAACTCTACACTGATGATGGCGAGGGAGTGCGTATTGAGTGACTGTTTATGGAAACATGATGGGCTGGGTGTGGCGGTGCATGCCCATAGTCCCAGCCACATGAGAGGCTGAAATGAAAATCACTTAAGCCCAGGAGTTCACCGTCTCTCGCCCTTTCTCCCTCACGCCTTCCCCCTTGCCTTCCCCTTTCCCTTTCTCTCTCTCCCCCCCTCTCTGTGATATTACATGATATTACTTATATATTTAGAAGTAACTAAACTTCTAAACTTCTCTGTGATATTACATGATATTACTTATATATTTAGAAGTAACTAAACTTCTAAACTTCTCTGTGATATTACATGATATTACTTATATATTTAGAAGTAACTAAACTTCTAAACTTCTCTGTGATATTACATGATATTACTTATATATTTAGAAGTAACTAAACTGAAACTTCCTATGGAATCATGTAATTGGATACAGATTGATCCCGTGCCTGTTAACCTGACCCTCACTCCAGTACTTGAATAACAAAGACATCCTTTTAAGAAGCATCTTACATTGTTGTCTCATCTTTGTTAGCCTGAAGCAACGTGTTCTTTTCCGTATCACTAGCTTTTTACACCCAAGTAAAATTTTAATTGAAGCCCAGCTTTTACGAATGAGGAGCATCATGAAATGCTTCTCTCTGGGTCAGAAGCTTCGTTCCTGTCAGATTCTGGTTTGAATCTCTCCGCGCCTGTGGTTACAGCTTCCATGGTTTCAGTGACTTGAAATCATTGAAGGTTCTAAAGTTCCTGACTCATTCCCAGGAGAATAATACATGCACGCGTGTTTTAGTGCCGCACAATGGTTCTGTTTTGTTGCCAGTCACCAACACTCTCTTAAGTGTCTAATTTGTAAAATAATTGTCACGGATATGTATCTAAGGACAAACTTAGCATATGCAGGGTTAGCTCTGTTCTGCTATCATCCACGTGGGCAGGTGTGCGGCTTCAGTCTCTTCACAAGAAGCATGAAATTTCAAATGTGAACTTAGCCTGGAAAACAAAACAAACTGAGGTGAATGGGGACCGGGTAGGACGTTGTCTCTCAGTTCTCAGGACTCCTGGGCGATTGGCCTAATTCCTTCCCATTTCTTTCTCCTGGTTTCCCTTCGTCGGTTCTGAAGAGGTGACAAGAGGCAAGGACGGGTTCCTGCCGGAGTGGTTTGTCTCCCTGTGCCTGTGTGAGGCAGTCTGCTTGTAGACTTCCTATTTGGAAAGGAAGGGGCTTCCCTCCCCACCTGTGACCTTCCCCTTTGCCACCAAGCTGCGGATGGAGGAGATGCCGTCCTGAGAAAGGGCTGACAGAAATCGGAAACCATGCAGCGTGGGCAGACAGAACAGCTAGCTGCCGTGGGCCAGGGAGGGTTTCTCACCTCCTCTCTCCTACCTGTAGAGACCAGTCCCATCTCTTGTTTCTGTGATGATTCATCAGAAACTGGACAAGGGAGGCAGAGTGGGTAACCATGTTGCTAGTCTAATAGTCTCACAAGAAGCCCTCCTGTGATGACGATCCTAGCTGTGTTAAGCTGGATGGAGTTGGCCCGCCTTCTGAGGCTCTTCACAAAGCATGTGCCCTGCAGCCTCTTCCTGCCCTGACCCCTCGGGAGCAAGTGCACAGGCCTGCTCTGTCTTTCCCTAGTTCAGTTCCTGTTCATCTGCTCCCCACATCTGTATGCCGTCGCTGTGTTCGCAGACTGGTCAGTTTCTACTGCGTCTTATGATGGCACAGAAATCTCACTTCCTCTGTCTAGTCGCTGCCCCCCACCCAGTCAGAATTTGACCGCTTTTGGATTCTGCGTTCTACCACATCCCTTATTGTGTGTGTATATCCTTCTTCATTGTCAGAAGCATGTCACTGTCAGGATCCTGAGGCATATAGTTATTTCAAAGACAGAACTGCTAAGTCATAAAATGTAGTGGGGAGCAGCGGGCTGCGTTCCGCCCAGCTCCCGCATGGCTAGCTTATGCCCTGAAATAATTACACGGAAACTGTATTCTTTTAAACACTGCCTGGCCCATTAATTCCACCCTCTTATTGGCTAACTCTCACATCTTGACCAACCCATTTCTAATAATCTATGTAGCACCACGAGCTGGTGGCTTACCAGGGAGATTCTTAACCTGTGTCTGCCTTGGAGAGGAGAATCATGGCGACTGACTGACTCGGCTTCTTTCTCCCAGCATTCTGTTCTGTCTACTCCGCCTACCTAATTTTCTGTCCTATTAAAGGGCCAAGGCAGTTTCTTTATTTAACCAATGAAATTAACACAAAACAGAAGATTCTCCCTCATCAATAAAATAGCGCCTGTGTATGTGTATTAGTACATACACCCATAGACCTAGATCTCATGTAGCCTTAGATGAAAATGTGTTGTGTGCGGTAGTGGCGCACGCCTTTAATCCCAGCACTCGGGAGGCAGAGGTAGGTGGATCTCTGTGAGTTCGAGGCCAGCCTGGTCTACCAGAGCGAGTTCCAGGACAGACTCCCAAGCCACAGAGAAATCCTGTCTCGAAAAAAAAAAAAAAGCAAAAAGCAAAAAGCAAAGAAAATGTGTTGTGTGAAGGAGGTGTTAGCATCAACTCTCTAAGAAGCAAAGTGTCATGATTTGTAATATTTCTTCAAGCAGCCTTATACTTTTTTCTCATGGTCCATAATAAGAGAATAATCTGAGGTAACATATGTCATAGTATTTATTGTCATATATGTCATAGTATATATTATCACTGTAGCATTTACTGCAGTCATTATTTGAATGATCTAATTTAGATCATTATATTTACATTTAATTTCATTTATTAAATTAATCAGGATGTTGGGAAAATGCTCTTTGCTGAGGTTTATGGCTTAAACAATCAGATTTCTATTGATGTCCTTTGCATTCTAAGAAGGGCCTAGGGTCCAGTAGTTTTGTTGAAAAATGAGGCTTGCACTGTGTTTTGGTAACACCATCTGGGAGACTTGACAGGCTCAATTGTTCGTAGCAGAAATGGTGGGATGTGGGTGTTGGTGAGGTTGAAAGAAGAACGGTGCTGTGTTGGTGCTGCCAAGGGCTTGAGAGGTCAGGGCTATGTTGGTAAGGGGTGTGGAAAGGGGGATTTCAACAGACAGCTTCGAAATTGTAGCCGCTCATTTACAGGACTGGAAGGGCTGCGTAAGACTGATGGAAATACGGCATGAACAAAACAAAATGAAAATATCAGAGCACACTGGGCACAGCAAACCCTGAGAATCCGGGGCAGCTCCTATCAGTGTTGCAGGGAAGGGCATTTCACTCTAATAGAATGGGAATTAGCTCTGAGTGACCTATTCATTAACAGTCCTTATGCCTGTACAAGAGACCAGTTGGCACACAGAGGCCAAGCCAGGAATTAGACAACTAACTCAGCGGTGTTTTTCTCTATCTCCTTACATTTTCTCCTCAGTCCTTAAAACAGTGAGAGCTAAGCCAAAAGTGAACACAGGGAAGCCTAATTCTCGACTCTAGTAGACTCCAAATGCATAGCCTACTCCAGATGCGTAGCCTACTCCAATGCATAGCCTAGTCTGGATGTGTAGCCTAGTCCGGAGGCATAGTTTACTCCAGGCCCGTAGCCTGCTCCGGATGCGTAGCTTACTCCAGATGCAGAGCCTAGTCCGGAGGCATAGTTTACTCCAGGCCCGTAGCCTACTCCCACTGATGCATAGCCTATTCCAGATGTGTAGCCTAGTCTAGATGCATAACCTAGTCTACGTTTCATTCTGAAGAAGAAAATGGTCTCCTGAAACAAAGAAAACTTTTGAGCCCCGACCTGCCCAGAGGGATGGCAGAGAGGTGCACTGTGGCTTTCCCTAGTGTTTTGTTTACTCTAAATGTTTTGAGGTTTCAGAACATCAGCAAGTCTGTAAGCCTGTGGGTGCCCGTATAGTAGTCGGTGGTTCTCATTTCCTTGAATAAATATATACATTCTACATCTCTTTGAAAATGCTCCTTCCCAGCATGCATTGTGTGTGGCAGGCCTTTCTAGGTTGTTTCTGAGCAGTGGTGGAGAGGGGATGGCCACACTATGCCGAGTGTGGAATTGGGCTGTGTAATCCCCCACCCAGCATGGAGCAATCCCAGGTATGGAGTCTCCCCTTCTCATCGAGCTTTCTATGCTTGCAGGTGCACGCACTGTGACCAACGCAACGACGAAGTGGATTTCCTTTGTGTTTAAAGAGAGAAGAAGAAAAATGTCCCCGTGTCTGTAGAGATGATTTGCAGTTCAGCCCGGCTGAAGCTGACCGAATGAGACTATGGGCTGTGCCTCTGCCAAGCATGTTGCTACTGTTCAAAATGAAGAGGAGGCTCAGAAAGGGAAGAACTACCAGAACGGAGATGTGTTTGGCGGTGAGTGCTTGCACACTTTGCTCTTGGCCTGGCAGTCCCAGGCCTTTCACTTTGGTGGCAGTGAGTAACCTGATTGATTCTTCTCTTCCGCCGGGTCAAAGTGGTGGAGAGACTTGAGTGAAATCATTGCAGGTCTTTTTTTTTCCTATCGTCGGTTTATACCATGTGTACTTAGGGAGGCTTGGGGAGGGAGGATCACAGAGGTGTTTATACAAGAGTTTCACATTCAACCTAAAGAACTGAAGAGGTTTAGTCAGTTTACATCAGGCAATGACGTGTGTGTTAAGGTGGGTGACAACTGAAAATACAAGCTGGGAGTGGAATGAGTGGAGGCTTGTAAATGAGAATGTGGGTGTTGTAGGGTTAGTAGCGTGAATTCATATTAAAACATATAACGAAGAGTAGTTATTGTGTTCCTAGTACAAAAGTCACACAAATCACAGTTTCGTGGCCCCTTCTTTTCCCCTCCTTCCCCCAAAAAAGCAGCCTTTAAAAGTGAATATGCTCCACATAGAAACTCAGCTTTCAGAAGCTCTGGGAGTCTGGGTCTTCATTACTTGGGGGGATCAGTGGAGTAGGGTGGTGTTTGCCGCTGCTTCAGTAGCCTGTGGACTCTGTTGACCCACAGACTCTTCCCTGTCCATATGCACCAAGCCTAGGTCACTCTGTGGCGTTCATTACCTGCCTGACTACTTACTGGATTTTGAGCTTCTTGACCTTGGGTTTGTCTCTTGAAAAATCAATTTCTGCTCTGATGGAATGTGAATACTTGTATACAATTCAAGCTAGTACAGGGCATCTGGAACAGCTTTTGCTAAATGACTTCAATAGTAATATCTACTGACTGAAAATATAAATAAAAACAGTTCCTTTATTTATAAAATCTTTTGCTGGAAAAGGACGCTTACTGAGAAATGTCTCATCCCGCAGTCACTCTCAAATGATGCTGTCACTTATACAACAGTTGTGTGTGTGTGTGCACGCACACAAGCATGCAGATGAATACATGTGTATTATCCAGAAGTCAACCTTGGTTTATTTATCCTCAAACATAGTCTACCTTGTTTTTTTGAGACAGGATCTCTTTGACTGGACAAGATCCAGGGCCCCAGCCCATCTCCATCTCTCCAGTGTTGGGATTACACTGGCCTCTTTGTATGAGCTCTGGGGAACAGAGTCAGGTCTTTGTCATATAAAGCAAGCTCTAAACTGACTGAGCCATCTCCCAGCCCTGGAATTTGAGCCATTGTAATGATTGTTCTGGAGCTGGAATTTCTACTGTTCTATTAAAATGTATTCTCATGAATGAGAAGTTCTGTTCCTGTGACAAATTTGCCTCTTGTGGTGACTATCTGGAGGATTTAGAAATGTAAGGAAATAATGGATATTTGAGCATCTTAACAAAGCCAGACACCAGCTCACTGAAACTGCAGATACTGGGAAAGCAGCTAATTGTAACTGGAGTCATTATTGTGACCCTTAAGAGAAGGGTGCTAAGAGAAAATGATCCACCATCAGGATTTGTTTAAACTAGCCTCTGTGTGATGGTCTGTCATGATCAGTTTTGTAAGGGAGCTACCTCAGATGGAACTGCCACCATATGTCAACACCGGGAGGCATTTGCATTCATTTTCGTGTTGAATTTTCACAACAATCCTGTGAAATATGTGCTGTCTCAATTTGCATATGTAGAGGCTGAATCACAAAAAGCTGACTGCTTCAAAGCCTCCTGGCTTCAGCATCAGCATCCGCATCCTGGGGCCCTTGGTCACCTCTTCATCCCTTGCCTTTCCCTAGTGTATGGCTGCTTCCCATCGCTATCTACTGTTTAAGGCCTTTTGCTAAGCATCATGGGATTACAGAGGTAAATATCCCACAGATCTAGCTGTCTTCTATTTTGTGAGAGGATAGGGAAGTACTGTGAGGCAGAATAAGTCGAATATCAGAAGATACTTGTCATGGTAAGACTCAGGCAGGGGCTGTCTTAACTTTAGAGGCAGAATCAGAATGAATTCTTTACAGAAGTGGCATACGAACCTGGCCTGGAAGAATCTAAACTTGCCAGGTAAGAGTTCAGGAGAGAACTAGATGAGAAAAGGCTGGAGGTAGTGGCAGACATACTCAGAATTTTGAAGACTCCAATTTGAATGGAGAATAAAATGCAGGTGAAGAAATTCAAGTCAAGGTTAAATTATAGGAAAAATAATATCAAATAACAATCTTTAGAAAGAACATCTTAGACTGCAAGGACAAAATTTTGTGATGTTAGTAAAGAGTATTTATATTCTGTGCCGCCTAACCATCTTTTTCCTTGTTGAGTTGCAGCTTGCACATGCACGAAGACAGCGTTTCTCTAGTGTACAAGAGTATTTCTCAGAAGTTAGCATTTGCTCGCCAACTGTTGCTGGGTAGACTCTCAGCCTCAGGGTTGTGCAACAGCCAGTGTGGCTTTGCTTGCTGGGTCAGCTGGGGTGGTGCTTTACTCGTCTCTCATCTTCCTGGTCCTACACGCCCTACACACCTTGAGCCACTGAAGGCAAACCATCCTTTCTAATAACAAGAGTGTGAACCACACATAACTGGGTCCTAAGGATGGATAGGCATGTATGCCACATTTCACGAGCCAAAGCAGGTGACAGGCCCGAAGTAAAGACGTGCCTGACCATACTGCAGGCATGCAAGGACAAGCATGCATACTGCAGGCATGCAAGGACAAGCATGCAATGAGCAGCTGGAATTTGGGTAATGAGACTGTCCCAGGTCTGCCTAGTCCTCAATGGCTCTATGCATCCTTGTGGTCCAAATATAGGAAGTGTAGTTAAAGACTCTGCTGAGGTGACCTTTGTTTGTTTCTTTGTTGTTTTTTAATTACCCTAATATTCATTGAAATTTTATTCCCCCCAGTATTTACTATCTTGTTAGTTTTTTTTTTTAACATAAACATTTGCAAGTTTGTGGTACAATGTTAATTAAAGCAAGAATATAACGGTGGACAAATCACTAGTCATGAAAGATTTTTTTTTTTTTTTTTTTAAAGTCCTACCAGGGTCTGGCAGTAGAATTCTAGAAATTCAGTATTGAAGAAAGGGCTGTTACTGAATGCTGTAGTTTAAATTTGACAAGATACATCCTACCTGTTTCTCTACTTAAATTAAGTTGCAAGGAGAAGCCCCCATCCCAATATTCTCACAGATAGTACAAGGTTCCTGGTTTTGAGACAAGGTTTCTCAGTAGCTTTGGAGCCTGTCCTGGAACCTGCTCTATAGACCAGGCTGGCCTTGAACTCACAGAGAGCACCTACCTCCCGAGTGCTATGATTAAAGGTGTGCGCCACCACCACCCGGCTCTCCTGCAGTTTCAAGGTTCTGTTATTGTACAGTACACAGCCTCAAACTCTATCGCACCACAAGGTACTGATGCGTTATTTCTCACCGTTTGGTGGATCCCTGGGGCCTGGCTGCTGTCCTCCCCACGCCCAGTCACACAGTTTCACTTAGCGAGGATCTTCCGTGAGCTCTACTGTCCAGGATGTCCTCAAGCCTCTGCTGCAGACCCTTGTTTACATGTTGTTGCCTAACTTTTCAAATGGTGCCTCTCGTCCACATGAGGAAGGTGAGGCTGCCGAGTGAATTTTCTCCTACCTTCTTCTCCTCAAATCTTTTTGTTTTCCAAAGGTAGACTGCTGTCTGAGCCGTTTCTAAGGTCTCAGGAAAGCGTCTCTTTCTTGTCATCCCAGGAATTTTTTGGTTTTGGTTTTTAAAGTAAGTCGTATATTTGTTGATAAATCTAATCTCTCTTATCAGTTGGTTAGCAAGCTGTGGGCAGAAAGTGCACGCTCTTCAGAGGACCCAGGTTTCCAGAGAGCCTAGGAGCAGGATGCAGAGGGCATACCCAGAGGTCAAGTTGAGCACTGACCGTACCAGCCCCCTTTTGTAACGAAACTGGCTCTAAGTGCTGCTAAGTCTGGTTTAAGGAGCACCTGATGTTTATTCCAGCCTTTTAAACAGAGGTGCGTAGATTATTGTAGTAAAATTTTTTGGATGCCATTGTAAGATCAAAAGCTGGCAAGAGAGTCAGGAACCTGGCGGCTGTCCTTTATGTGGACTTAGATATACTTTCATTCTTGGTGGTACATAAAGTAACATGAAGTGTGTGCGGGAGGGAGGGAGGGAGGGAGGCAGGGAGGCAGGGAGGGAGGGAGAGAGGGAGGGAGGCAGGGAGGCAGGGAGGCAGGGAGGGAGGGAAGGACATACACTTACACCAGTCTGTAACCTGTCTAAAACTCTGCAGGGACCAATTTCTCAGGGCAGTGGTGAAGATTAAATGATAAAATGCTTCCTGATGTATTTAGAAATGCAAATCAGTGGGAGGCAAAGTAATAATTCATTGTGTATCCCTCATAACTTTGATTGTACAAAGTGAAGCTTCATTAAGGACACTTTGCTCCTGCAATAATTACAGAGAGGATAATTTGTATTTGTGTGATACAGTAGCCATTGGCCGCACGTGGCTCTGGTATGTGGATGATGTCACTAGGACCGAGATGCTTGTACATTTTGTACAAAATGAAGAATTAATGTGGAAAATAATATAAAATAGCTCATTAAATTCTACTATTGCTCACGTTAAAATGATGATTTAGATCTTACAGATTAAGTAGATTGCATTATTAAAATTATGTGCACCTGCTTACTTTTCATGCAGCCACTAGAAATGCTAAGAGTCCAGGCCAGGAGTGGTGGCACACATTAATCCCAGCACTCGGGAAGCAGAGGAAGACAAATCTCTCAAGTTTGAGGCCAGCCTGGTCTATATAGGGAGTTCCAGGACCTGCCAGAACTACCTAGTGAGAGCCTGTATCCAAAAACCCAAGAACCACACAGCCAGAATGTTAAAGCTGGAGGTGTCCAGGGGGACTTGGATAGAGCTAGGTTATGGTTGTGGAAGCTGAGAACTCAAAAAGCTAAACACCAAAAGATCTGAGAATCCAATCAAAAAGTGGGCATATAAATAAACAGTTGTTCTTCAAATACATCATTTGTTTTCTATGTGTGGATTATGTTTTTTAAAAAGACACTAACAAAGGAAGAGGGAGTATTGGGAGTTGGGGGTGGTATAAGTGTGGGTGTGAAGGGTTTATTAAAATCAAAATACTTTATACACATGTATAAAACTACCATGAAACTCTTTCATATATTACTATACATTATTACTAGTAAAAAAAACACAGGTGGCCAGTATATAAAAACATGCTTTTTTGTAAAATTGCAGTCTGCTTGAGTGCTAAAGCCTTTGAGAGGCAATACTCTTCTGCCTGAGGGAAGCTGTTTCTGGAGACTTGACGATATTTAATTAATTCAGTTTTTTTTTTCAAACTGCTTGTGCCATACCAAGTAGCTAATGACAGTTGAGTTTCCCCAGTGTGCTGGGCACCATACTAAGCACATGACACCTGTATAATCTTACTTCATCTTCAAAAATGCCTGCAAGAAATCAGGGCCTCTAATGTGCCAGAGTGATCTAGTGTCCAGTGATCTCACACACAGAGAGAGACAGAGACGGACAGGAGACAGACAGACAGACAACCTGTCCTCTCTGTGGATTCCATGATCATTTTTAACCAAGGCCTTATTTTATCCAGAGTCACACAGCCATTGATTTTCTAATCTGGAACTCTGGCCCTCAGTTCCCATTTTCATGGGGTTACTGTCAGAGCCCTGGGGGTCCCCGCAGTTTCCTTTAGGTACTCAGTTGCCCCTCCAGGAGTCTTGTGTTTCTGCAGCTGCTTGGATCCCTCTGGCTGCAGCGAAGTGAGCTCGGCCCTGTGCAAGGCAGAAGAGAAGCTGCTGGTGCTTCTGGCAGCTTCCAGTGTTGTGCTGGAGCTGCAGCCAAGGCTTGCTTGGAGCTGGGGGAGTCTAAGACTCATCAGCAGGAGTGGAAGGGGAAGCGTCTCCTCACCCCTGGCAATTCTCAGTGTTTCCTTCCCAAATGACATCAAAGGATTTGAAACTGGCTTCTTCCTGGAATCCTGGCTGGTGTAACAAAAGGAAGTTTCCGAGGCATCTGCCTGTCTCTAGACAATCTCCACCTAGCATCGCCCGCCTGGCAGGTTGGCTTCAAGGAATTTTTGGAGTTCCTGTGTAGAATCCGGCCCCAGGGCTCGAGTGTGGCTGCCGCTTTTGCCACTGAATGATCGCACGGCATCACATACACAGTGTGGGACTCTGGCCTTACGGTTGATGAGGCTTGTTCATGCAGCTGTTACCACTATCGCCTCTGTGTAAGAGAGGAGTTTGAAGCTAAGAGCCCTCCTTGGTCATTTGACTAAAGACGTGGCTTTGTTTGTATAATGAGGAGGGTAGCTGGACTGAGGAGATTCCCTCTTCACGAATGAGCTTATCTGTTGGGAGGCATTAGATCTAAACCAGCCTTTGGAGCTTTGGGGGAAGTAATTGCTAACTGCTTGCTTTAACTCAGCCTTGGCTGTTAAACGAGGATGTCTGGAGAGTCTGTTGTGGTAATTAGGGTAGTTTCGGAGGACCTGAAACACCGTCACGTCATCCACAGAGCTGTGAAATCTGGTAAACTGGCTCCCCGCAGACACGCAGACTTGTCAGGCTAGCGACTTAGGTCCTCCTCTGTGCAGTATGTGGGGTGCCATGGAGTTGTGGGCCTTAGACGCATTGTCGCATGGTGACACACGGTAAGCATTGAGTAGGTGCCAACTGCAGTCCCCGTCATCCTGTAGGCAGCCTCTTCTGTGTGCAGCTGTAACTTCTGAAGTTGTCAGTCGGTCCTCTGCGATTAAACTTGGGAGAATACTTATCAATTTTCTTACAGGTGACAGATTGACCCAATTTGAGCAACTGATCCAATAGCCGGATGATCCTTATCTTTTATTTGAGATTTCTACATATTTGTGTTATGACGGTTTGTTCCCTTTCTGTCCTGACCTAGTCAGAACTTCTGTCTGTGTATGTATGGTGTGTATGTGGTGTGTGTGTATGTGTGTGTGGTGTATGTGTGTGTGTGTGGTGTGTGTATGTATGGTGTGTGTGTGTGTGGTGTGTGTGTGTGGTGTGTGTGTGTATGGTGTGTGTGTGTGGTGTGTGTGTATGGTGTGTGTGTGTGGTGTGTGTGTATGTATGGTGTGTGTGTGGTGTGTGTATATGTGTGTGTGCGCGTGTGTGTGTGTGAAATGAGACGAAGGATGTGACTCAGAAATGATAAAGATGATAGGTGACACAGGTCTGTGAAAGTGTGGTTTTAAAAATCTCCCATGATACAGCTTGATAAGTGTGTGCTTTACTTATTGAATTGACTTTTTATTGCTGTGACAGCACACGAGGGAGCGGAGGGTCTAGGGACTTACTGTGGCTCACAGTTTCAAGCGGTGCTGGCTGGCTGCAGCTCATTGGGCCTGAGAACAGATACACGTCATGGCAGTGGAAGCGTGTGGTAGAGAAGGCTGCTCGTTCATGAGAACAAGGAAGCAAAGAGAAAATGAGGAAGGACCAATAGCCTACTTCCTCAGACTGCGCCCTGCCCCATAGTTGCCACCACCTCTCAGTAGTTTCATTGAATTATAAATAAAAAAATTATGAGTCCATAGATCACGGCCCAACCACCTTCCACAGGCCCCACCTCTTAGCCGAGCCTTCAACACATGAGCCTTCAGAGGACTTCAGTCCATATTACCTGGCATAAATGAAATGTGTGTGCTTCCTAATCTGTAACTTTCCAGCTCTTCATGTGCATGTGGACCAAGGATGTTTCTGAAAGGATATTTCTTAGTGAAGCACCATAGAGAGACCAGGAGGAAGCAGGCACTAATGCCGCCTGTGGCTGTCACTAGAGAACTGCATCCAGAACTAAAGGAAAATTTAAAACGATGTACAAAATAGGTATTATTTCAGTTCACATTTTATTTTCAAAAGATATTATTCCTTGAATTCCTCACTTTTGTATTAGGAATTTCCAGATGACTCTATTACAGTTTTATTTGCCGTGTGTGTGTGTGTGTGTATGTGTGTGTGTGTGTGTGTGTATGTGGGTGCTTGTGTATCACTGTGCACACATGCTATGGTGTATTTGTGGAAGCCAGAAGACAACTTGCCGGAGTTGGTTCTCTCCTTCCACGGTGCCACCATATGGGTCCCAGCAGTAGAACTCAGGTTGTCAGGCTTGGCTGTGGGTGCCATTGCCCTCTGAGTCATCTCACTGGCCCTTCAGATGACTCGAACAATTTAAATGTAAGATAAGAGACCAGGAACTAAAGAAACCATCCCAGTCCATAAGGCATTTACCATATAAGCATACAGAAGGTTCCATCCTCACGACCCATGTAAAAAGTAATATATGTATCATCCCTCCAAGGCTCAGAAAAATCACAGAAGAGAGGGTGAACAGGATGCAGGAGTTGGAAGAAGGGGTGATGCGTTCCAAAAAGACACTGGGTAGACAGGGCTTGCATGCATGAGTTCACCATAGCTGTGTTTACTCCGCAAGTCAAGTCATGCGCATGATTGGGCCGGTCAGCATCTCACCATGGAAGTGGGAGGAGCTTATGAGACCCCACCGCTCCCTGAGATTCTGTTGGCACTTTCTTTAGTGGTGTAGCTACTAGTAAGTTGCCCATGCCCCAGTAATAACCTCTTAAGTATGCTCATACAGGACACCTAATTAAACACACACACAAAAGACATGAAGTAAGGAGCGAGCCTCTGGGAAGAAGTGTTTCAGAGAGAGATGGGGATAATGAAGGATGGAAATGAACAAAGTCCACTCCATGCATGCGTGAAACTAAGAATGAAAATAAGTTTTGAAAAGTGCTTTTTTCCAGAGTGCCAGCTGTGCTGGCATGTGCTGAGGAGGAACACTGGGACTCATTGGCCGGCCAGCCAGGCTATAAAGATACTAGTGACTGTTTTTACAGTCTTAGGTTACAAAATGTCTTCCATATAATGCTGTGAAATCTGATCTCAATAAAACAAATGGGTAAATTTGGCTGCATAAAAACCTAAAACTCTCCATGTGGAGTAACTAAACAAACAACTCTTCGGGAAGTTAAAGGACAACTGTCAACCCGTGAATATTATTTGCAAAACAAATAAGGTAAATGTGAGAAATAAAAAAAGACATGAATTCTAAAAGCAAAGAACGTGCTGATTGAAAACTGGGCTGAATTTGTGACCATGCAATTTAAAGAAGAAAAATTTACAGAAGTCCAATAAAAGCAGACAGAAAAATAGCCTACTTCTCAGTCATAAATAACCCCTAACCTCACCCCCTCTTCTCCACAACACATACCAAAATAAAGCAAAACAGAGCAGTTTTTACCCCCTCAAACTGGGCAGGAATAGACATCTGTCTCTTGTTCTGATGAGTAATGCCAAACCAGAGCAGTTTTTCTGGAGCACAGAATAGCAGTATGCATATGGGATTTTAAATAAGTGTGCCTTTTGCTGCTGCAGCATTGTTAGGGGCTAACTAGACGGGCAGATGTTGTACACACCTGTATGCCCAAAGGTCTTCCTCATCAGCAGGATGTTTGCAGTAGCACCACCAAAGATGAAGTAATCCTTCCGCGTGTTCTAAAGTGAGAAGGGGAAAGAGACGTCTTCACACAGCTTGTCTTAGTTATAAAGGTACACCAAGAGTTTTTGTTTTCAATTATATCTACTGGTTTATTTGTCTGTGTGCTTTTTGTTTGATTGATGTGTGTGCCACAGTACACGTGTGGAGGTCAGAGAACAGTTTGTAGGAGTCCATTCTTCCCTTCTACTGTGTAGGCCCTGAGCTTGGACCAGGTGATCAGGCCTGGCAGGAGGGTTCTGAGTCTCACAGTGTAGCCCAGGCTAGCCTACAGCCCATTGATCTCCCCAGTTGGTCTCATAGTCATAGCAACCCTCTGTCTCTGCTTGGATTAGAAGCCTATGATGCCATACCCAACTGGAAGTACTGTTTGTGATGCCTCTAAAATTCCGTGTCAGTGCATAAAGAAGGTGCTTAGGAGTTTCCTGTCAACATTAGCAGTAGTTTCAGGTGATGTGGATTTCCTCTTTGTATTTATAATTAACTCGTATTATCCAGCGCAACTATTTATTCTGATAAGTGTAATTTAAATGTTTCCACCCTCCAGAGGGCTTCCGTTGGATTTTCTGGCGGTGCAGATTTGCTCCCCAAGGAAAGTACAGTGTGACTGGAAATAGCTTTGCGCCATGGGTTTCTGTATGAAGGCATGTTTGCTCAGGTAAACAGGTGGGGTCTGATCCCTGGTGTGTGTTTCATTCAAACATCAGTATGTCTTATCAGTCTGCAAAGCATTTGCTGGCTGTTCTGCGTGCTTTGGACACCATGCTAGGCATCACGGCTCATACAGACAGGCCAACCTAATCTCTGCCTTCAACGCATTGATGAGTGACAGATGGCTGTCTTAGTGTCAAGTGTCAGTGTCCTGTGGTGATACTGCAGAGGGGGGCTCGTCACAGGAGCAGGGGGGACACACGCAGAGGGTGATTAAAGTCTTTGCTTAGAGATGAACAAACAAAAGAGCTGGTGGGGCTGAGACATGGCAACAGTACAGGCGGAAGGCTCAGAGACGGTGCGTACAGCCGTGTCTAGAAGAGCGAATCGGCAAGAAATCGCTAGGAAATCCCACATTAGGAAAGGAGCCTAAAGTATTTGAGAATTTCACACCAGTTTTCCCCCAAACACTATAAAGCTCACACAGACAATATCAGAATCATGTTACAGATTTGGAAATTTGCTGAAAACATTTGGAACATGCTAGGAAAAGAGGCTATAGAATTGGAAGCTAATTTCTCAGATGGTCACCCTTACCTCAGATTATTATGGACCCTGAAATAATTATTTTAGAGTTCGGGCTCACATGTATGCCAGAACTGCATTATCGCTAACCCACGACAGAAGCAGAAGAGTCAGGCTATGGCAGGATGGCCTTTGTCTTCTGCGGGATTGGACCTGACTTGGGTATTTTTGTGAATGGCTGGTGTCTTCAAGGAAGTGATGCTTGCAGTCTGTGCACTGTATGTTACATGCAGACCTTCTTCATGAAGACTATCAAGGGAGCTGGTGAGACAGCTAGGTAACCTGATGAAATGCCAACATGTGCACACAGTCCAGGAATAGTGCTGGAGAATAGAGACAGGTGGGTCCCTGGGACTCACTGGCTGCCAGTGTAGTCAGAACTGTGAACTCCACATTCACGGATATACCCTGTCTCAGGAAATAGGGAGAGAGTGATTGAGAAAGATACCTAACATTGACCTCTGACCTCTAAATGCATATAGACACATGTGGATGCACACCCGTACACATGTGCAAACGCGCGCACACACACACATACACACACACGTGCGTGGCTGTACATGCATCAAGCTCTGGGAACTGTTGCTGCCTTAAGATTTAAGTTGCTTTCGTTGCTGCAGGTAAGCCCTGAATCTTCACCTGTCTGCAGAAGGGAAGATCAGGACACGGTGGGTGATGTCTGTAGTACATCCATTCCCGCAGGACAGCAGAAGAAGAGGCCGATAATGCAAAGTGTTTATGAGACATCACCTCCGTCAGGCAGCAAGAGTGTGGTGCAGCAGACTAGCTTTAAGCCACCTGCCCTCCCTCCCCTCAGTGTTCTTCAGCTATGAACCGTTTTCAGCTGAGCAGTTTGTGATCATAAATTAGTGTCACGGTTTAATTGTGTTTCTGATAACAGTGTTCTAAACTGTGAGGG
Source organism: Chionomys nivalis (assembly GCF_950005125.1). Classification (NCBI taxonomy): domain Eukaryota; kingdom Metazoa; phylum Chordata; class Mammalia; order Rodentia; family Cricetidae; genus Chionomys; species Chionomys nivalis. The sequence continues at coordinate 68,846,397 of NC_080090.1, forward strand.
AAATTGCCCCAACCAATTAAGTGCTCCTAAACTAATAATCCTCTGTGAGGGGTGTTGATTGGCTAGTTCCAAAGTTAACAGTGTTCCATGGGAATGAGTATCTATGAGAAGGCAATGTGTGCTTACTGGTAGTGGCTACCCAAGGTACAGATTCCCCTTAGTCTTTAAACTGTTTTTACCAGAGAAAATGTCCAATGTGAGAAACCACTCAGCAAGAAACTGAGGATCGAAAGCTGGCACTAAAGGGCAGCAAGTGTCCTGTGGACCAGACTTCCACCAGGTACCGTGTCCACCAGTGCCCTGATGCTGTGCTCTGAACATTCTTATCACCTCTCCAAGTTAACATGATGAAATTTGAACTCCCTGTTTAATGTTGTTGAGAGGCAGGTCTTGGGGAGGCAGTTAGGTCCTGAGAGGCAGCACTCGTGAACATTCTCAGCACCCTTACCAGAGAGTCCCAGGGCAGCAGGCCTGTGTTGTATGCCCTGTATGACACAGAAGAAGGAACCGTTTGTGAGAAAGCAGGCTTCACCAGACGTCTGCTGGCACACTGATCCTGGACTTCGCAGTCTCCAAAGTCGTGAGGAATAATGCACACAGAAGTATTATGGTATAACAGGTGAGCTACCTGGGCTGGGAAACCGCAGTGTCTCCTGCGCAGAAGTAGGGAGAAGAGTAAAATGAGACGAGATAGACTCCCCTGCTTAGAGAAAAACCTAGCTCCGGGAATAGCCGCGCTGCTCCGCTCCTGTTCCTAGAGCTGACCTCCTGTGACTCTTTAGATGACAGTGCCATCAGGGCTCTGAAGACACAGCCTCTTATTGTAATTTCCTCCTGAGCCAACTCTGGCTGCGGTACTCTAGGCAGTTTGATCCCAAGGAAGAACCAAAGGTACCTGTGGTTGGAGGTTGATTGCTAGAGTCACGTCTGCATGTTAGGCTCCACCTGGCTTTTGAATTCCTTGGGCCAAATGAAAATGTGTGCACCAGATAATTAGTGTCACAGTAGTAGCATGTATATACATGTCTGCTAACATGTAACTAACAGTTACTGTTTAAACATGGATAGAAAGTATCTTTGAATGTTCTTAAGGTTTTTCATAACAAAGCTTAGCTGAAAGGGTCATAAGCAGGGAAGGGGCCCCTGTGAGGGTGAAGGCTATGAGGGACAAACATAACTTTTGCAGTCTACTCCCTTTTAACTCATATCCCACGTTTGAAGATATAGCATATATGAATATCTAAATTTTCATTTAAAATGTTTTCGCAAGCTTTTATATATGATCATTAAGAAATAAAGTGGAGCTAGAGAGAGAACTCGGTAGTTGAGAGTACTTGCTGCCTTTACATAGGATCTCCATTCCCAGCACCCATATGAAGTGGCCTACAATTACCTGAGACTCCCATTCCAGTGGATGCAGTGCCCTCTTCTGGCCTCTTCGGGCACTGCACTCAGGTGTTGCATATACACATAAACTATAAAAGTAAGGGCAGAGTAGAAATAGCAAATCTACAGACTAAAACAATTCCCACAAGGTGCAAGCAAAGCCACACAGGTTCAAATCTTTATCTAGACCACATTGCATTTCCATTTTGAAAACCACATTCAAAACAAACTAAATTATATTTGAATTCCCTTCCAGCCATGGATATCTAAGCTTTACTATGTAAATGTCACTACTGATCTTGATATGTAACCACAGAAGAAATTCTCAAATTATATATGAGTATGAGTTTAGTTTTAATGTACCAAGCACCCTTGCATTCATTATGTCATCTGTGTGGCAGTATTTTTCCATTAATCTTTTACTTCTGATTACCTCTCTTCAAGGCCTCTCTTCACAGCCTTTATATCTTGATAGAATGACTCTCCTCCGTGTGCCTTACCAAGTTTCCTTGGTGCAGCTGTTAGATTGCCAACGTTTAAGAGAGAAAACAGTGTGCTTTTAGTTCTAACCAAGCTCTGAAAATCAGGATTACCCATTTAAGAAATACTAACTGAACAAATATTATTAAAAGAAAGCCTGGCTTTTGCTAGCGGATAAAAGATGTCATTAGACAATGGCTAGCTGTTTTTCCCACACCATCAGAGATGAGCTAGGCAATAGTTGGAAAGACAGACGTGCATGGTCAGACAGGTACCAGGGCCACACAGAGAGAGAAAGAGGATGAACAGATGACAGGATGGCTTGTTTATATTCATTGGTCAGGAAAAGTCAAGGAGTTAGCCCCTGAGCAGAAGCGAAGGACTTCCTGGTGTGTCCCAGGAAGGAAGCTTGAGACCCTGGTGGCCAGGTGATAGATAAAGAGGGGCAGCCAGGCCCAGTAGCTGAGACAAAGATGCAGGATTCTGTTCTACATAAGGTAGAAACGCTAAGGAGAGGGTTTCCAATGGATGAAGTCTGACTTTGTGTTAAAGCTTAAAGAATTGTCTAGGGTAGGAAGGGAATGTTTTTTTACTGTAAATAAATGGTGTTTAGAATGGACTGATAACCCTCATTTGATATTGCATAGTGCAAATATTCAGGAAAAACACCTTGTAAATGTTTGCAAGCATGGTATGTTAATCAAGACAATTATAAAGAAGTTTTTCAAAAGCACTGTCCTAGCTGTTGTGTGGGGAAGGGACCGCAGAGAGTGGGGAGTGATACAGTCTGCTTTCGATCTCTTCTCGCGGTACAGAGACAAGCGAGTGTCTCTCTGGGAGTTGAGGCAAGCCCAGTCTACATAGTGAGTGAGTTCTAGGCCAGCCAAGGCCATGCAGAGACTCGGGTGTGTGTTTGTGGGAGACTGAGAGCAAATGAATGGTTAGCACTGTACCCCATCGGTCTAGGGAGGGGTCTGAACTAGTGTTGTCAGAGGAGATGGGGACCCCAGGGCAGATTTAGGGTTCGTGTAAAGAATGGTTAAGCCTGGACTTCCTCATTGCACCTTCTCCATGGCTTTCTCCATGAGGATGGGAATGGTAGAAGTTAGCACCAACAAACTCTCCCCACCTTCCCCGAACCAGTGGCATCCTCTGAAGCTTCATAGTGTGGGATGACCAAGAGCCTGAGCATTTAGAAAGTGTATCGAGCCAGGCTGAGCGATTAGTAGGATCAGAACTCTCATACATTGATGTTTGTGCACTTTTCCATTTGTTTCTGGCTGAGAGCAGAACTAGAGATGGTGATGATGTGCTTATGTGAGTGTCCAGGTCTCAGCAGTGCACACACCCAAGGCGAGCGTCACTTCTGGTCTCAGAAACCAGTTGTGCTTCCTTGCATTCAATCTAAGCATGAAAGGGGATTTTCAGACACGCTCTGTTGGTTTAATCGGAATGTATTCCTTGGTTAAGGGGTGGTGCTCCCAGAGAGGCATGTTGCTGGTCTCGCCCCACCTCAACAGCATCAGGAGTCTTTAGGGTGGGTACTCAGCAAAAAGTGTACTGTGCTCTACAGTCTTACAGTAGGAAAAAGTGTCCCATAGCAAGATACAGTATTTGTATACAGATGTATACAGATACATCTGCATAGATGCAGTGACGATTGTGTGAAGGTGATCAGGCCTGGTTGGCTTGACCTCTGCGGACTGGGGAGCAGTTGAGAGAAGATGAATCTTGGAAGGTGAGGCAGTAGATCGCCAAGCGGAGAGGGTGGAGAGAAGGGAGCAGGAGACAGACGATTAAAATGGGGTAAAGTAAACCACAGCCAGTCCCCCCCTCCATAGAGCATCCTGAAGGAGAACAAGGAAAACTGGAGGTGACTTCTGTCTTATGAGGGTGCCGTCCCTGTGAGGAGAGTACAGACTTGTCAGAGGGAAGGGTAGAGCCAGCAGGCCTCCCTCATACTCCAGCATTGCCCTCCACTCATTTCCAAAACACACGGGTGAGGGCAAGCAGGGAATGCTTTTCAACAGCAAAGAATTGTATTATTTGACCATGAAGTATCGTTTGGACGTGTTTTCCCATTTTAAAAATCCAATCACACTGCTTGTATCTGGGAATTGCTTCAGCCGAAAATGACTCCATCTATTTTCTTCCCGTTCTTTCTAATAATGACTTCGCGGCTGCCGAGGTCTTTTTAATAGTTCTCTAACCCAGGTAAAGCCAGGCTCCTGCAAGCCAGCGTCAGTCCAGAGACATATTAAAGGAACACCTGACACCATTGAAAGACTATTTAAACTTTTGCTGAATGACCCCTAAGACCTGAAAAGCATCTCATTCATGAACCACACATTGAAACTTATTCCTCCATGAATTTCTGCCATTGGCTGTTCTCATTCTTCTTTTGAACTACCTCAAAACTCATTCTTCTCTTGAATGCCCTGCAACTTTCCCTCTAGACCAGCCTATTTAGGGCTTCCTGCTTCTCCTTACATCTGTCTGTTTTCTTCTCTTTAGCCCTGCAGCTCAGTGCCATGCAGACTGGCCTGGTTCCTGGGGTCAACCTCCTTACCCCGCTCAGTCTGTACCACAGATCGCAGTAGCCCATCTGCGCCAAATACCTAGACAAATGAGACAAACATTTCTCTGCATTCTGTCAGGATTATCTGAGAGTCTTTTCTCTACCAGAAGTTCACTTAAGTCAGGAGCTAGTGAAAAGATTTGAGTCAGATGGACATAGTCATTAGATTCTGGTTCTTCACAGACATACACATACAGGTGTGCATGCATACACACACACACACACACACACACCTTTACCAGAACAGAAGGTAGCCACACTAGTTAAGCAGAGTGTCTAGTGTTGACTCAAAATACAGTGCCTGTTCCCGAAAGAGTAAGAGATTATTCTGAAGCAAATGAGAGTGACTGTGTCTGTGGCGCAAGGATCAGGTTACCCTGAGTGATATTTTCCACTGGAGCAGAGGCTGCTTGAACTTCTTTAGGCACAGAACAAAACAAAGCTACTCATCAATGTTTGACAAATTCACTGAGGGGGACATCAGGTAGGCTTGTTAGAGCAGGCAGGGGAAGGGGTGTCTCAGATGCTACCCTTACTTTTTAGAGTTCATAGAAGCAAATGGTCCATATTGCAATAATGACATCTCAAATGGTGTTACCTAATAATTACAAAGCTATTCAGTCGGATACTGCGGAGGATAGGGTTTATTGAGAGGACCCATGGTGATTTTGCGGCACTCCATCTTACTATAGTCACAGTATTCTACATGGTCTGTAGCGCCACCAGCTTCAGAGAACGTCAACTCACCCTAGATGGCATGCACTCCCCTACTAGTTAGGCATCCTGTAAATTCGTGAGTAAGGTTGGCAGAGGAAGCAACTGCAGATGGAACAGCCGAAATGGATTAGAAAATCAGCTCGTGTTTCTGGCCTTCCAGGTAGTGGTGGGGTTAGCAGTCTTACATACAAAGAAGGACGTGTGTGGTGCTATAACAGTGTCTTTTCATATTTGTCTGTCATTGCTCCATAGTGCACCTAAGAAAGAATGTTAGTGTTTGTATTTATTCTAGATTTTATATAAAACCTATATACATGTATAAATTCTGTTACAGGCCCATATCTGAAACTCTGCCATATAACAACCCAGCCAGTGTTCCATGAAATTGGACCATTATTGCCACTACGAGGAATTTTACTTACTTTTTATTTAAGTATAAACAAGCATTAGGTTTCATTATTGAATAAACACGGAAACGGCACAAGGGGTTTGTATCTTAGTGACATTCACTTAGGTTATGTGGTGTCTTAATAGGCATCTATAAATACGAACAATCTGTACTTTCCCTAGTAGACTTCCATGTCCAATCTCTACAGAGTTTACGTCCAAAAGCAATTCTCCTTGTTACTTTTGAACAACTGAGATCTTTAAATCATTAAAACTTAAATGCTTTCATTTTGAAAGTAGTTTTATTTATCAGGATTATTTGATATAAGCTCTGGAAAAAAAATAAAATCTTTCTATGACTGTGCAGAAGCCTTGTGTGAGGGATTTTCTTGGGAGCAGGCCACGTATAACGACCCTAGAAAATTTCCAATAATAACCATCATATCTGAACTGATGAGATCACCTTCCGCAAGTACAGTTACAGAAGCCACGGCGAGGAGCTGCCTGACTCGGGACTTGCGGTTAGGCAGTTCTCCCGTCGAGTCTGCTTCATGCATAGTGTTCCAAATTTAGCGTCCGTTTGGCGAATTGTGGCAGTGAGATGCTGCCAGACTCTGAGCTGGAGGATATGCCCAAACAGGAGATAGTTCTCAGAGCCGGAGTCATGTGTCATTCCCCATTGTCGGGGTTTCTGTCCTGCCTCGTTTCCACAGTCGTTAAGTCCCAAAGAAATCACACAGAGGTCTACAGTAACTATAAGCTGATTGACCCATTAGCTCAGGCTTCTTATTAACTCTTATAACATATATTAGCTCATTATTCTAGTATATGTTAGCCACATGGCTCGGTACCTTTTTCAGTGAGGCAGTCACATCTTGCTTCTTCTGTGTCTGGGCCAGGACTGCAGAGGAATGGGTTTCCTCCTTCCCAGAATTCTCCATTCTCCTTGACCCACCTCTACTTCCTGTCTGGTGGTCTCACCTATATTTCCTGCCTGGCTACTGGCCAATCAGCGTTTATTTAAAATATAATTAACAGAATACGGACCATGGCCCACACCAATTCCCCCCTACACACACACACACAGCTATTTTCCTAGGGCACCTTCTACATCCACTTCCCCCATCTCCCCTGCATCACTTATCACACAGGCCAGAATGTAGTTTATATTGATACTCATTTCCAGATGAAGAATGAGTAAAAGTGAACTTAGATATGTTGACATAATCAAAACCTTCATTATTCTGTGCACTTTAATACCTCTGCAGTTAAACATCTGTCAGTCCAACGGATGTCACTCACTGAAGAACACAGTGTTGTTAAATTGCAGAAAATAGGATGATAAGAGAGATAAGCTTAAAAACACAATGATAGAAGAAATATCTGGGTTCCAGCTCCACTGTTTATAAGTGTGTACAAAATGAAGTGGGAGGGAATGGGCAGTGAAGAGGAAGACAGAAAGAAGAAAGGGAGAGAGTATGGTGTATCTAATAAAAACAAAATTCAAATTTAATTAAAAGCAGTGACCCAGGATTCAGGAGGCTCAGTAGAGTACCCAAGACATAAGGCCAAGTAGGACTGGTTTATCCTTGACTTCCTCCACTCCTATTCTTAGCATACATCTAGCCTCAGCTTCTCCCTTTGTGGTACATACTTTTGAATGCACCAATTAAAGATCCTTCTTTGGCTTGCAGGAAAGGAAGTTTGAGGAATGGTCTTGTAGACCTGCCTTTAGTGGAATGCCGCAGTGGCGGGGCAAGGCAGGGGTGGGAAACAGCACGCTGGAGGCTTGCAGAGTGACAGAGTGAAGGAAGACATTTGAAGAAGAGGCTGTTTGACATCAAACATCCTTTTTGCCTGCTTATACTATTGGCTCAGCTCCAGCCTTCTGCCCAGGACCAGGAGAGGAAATGCTTCATGTCTCCTCCGAAGACCTACTGTGAGGGTTTCTGAGCGAGTTGTGGCCTGGCTCAGTTCTGTTAAGTTGAAGGGGCTTCGAGGGAGGAAACTGAAAAGAAAACCATTTCTTCTGTATTTTGTGTGCAGACCATTGGTGCCTGCGCAATGTGTGTGTGTGTGTTACTGTTGTTTAGTTTCAGTTCTCCTTGTTAGAAAAGGTTAGCTCGACTGCCATGCTGCACATCCCTGTGCTTTCAAATTACACTTCCTGATGATTGACAGTCATTAGAGCCATAAGGAAGGATCAACCTTTCTTTTCTTTTTGTATTTTTTTAAAGATTTATTTATTTTTATTTTTGTGTATGTGTGTGCGTGTGTGTTTGTGTGTGTGTGTGTGTGTATCCCATGTGTGAGTGCCCGCAGAAACTAGAAAGAGTCATCAGCTCCCCTGGAAGTAGAGAGAGTTAAAGGCAGCTGTGAGCTACCTGCCGACTGGGGGTCTTTAGCTAGGATAGTCTGTGCTTGTGACTCTGGCCCTCCTCTTCTGCTGTTGCTTAGCCCTTCCCAGTTGCTGTCCGTCACATACTCACTGCTGTCTCCTAGGGTTTACAGATATTCTTGCTAAAGGTTCCTTAATAGTAAGAACAATAATTTTAAGACCCTGGGTTTGGGACTAGAGAGATCAAAGGACCCAAGTTCCATTCCCAGCACCCACACAGTGGTTCACAGCTCTCTGTGACTCCATTCCTAGGGGACCTGACACCCTCTTCTGCTTCAGAGGCCACTCATAGAATTAATATGGTACAAAGACATACTTGCAGACAAAATACCCATACGTATAAAATAAAAATAAATTAACATCTCCAAAAGAAAGTTAACACCCCAACTTTAATCAACTAGAAGGATATGGGTGCTTTTCTAATTCCAGGATTATTAAAAGTCAGAAGTTTCACAAGCTTGCTAGACTGAGGAGGAAACTCTGAAGCTGTCTGGGAAGGGCACTCCAGCTAAGAAGGGCTCTTACCATAGCTACTTTCCAAGACAGTGAAAACCTGAACCTACTTTGACACCCATTTCTCCTTTTCATCATTGGCTGCTACCACCCTTCTGCTGTTACCTTGAATAAGATGCTAAAAATCCCATCACAGATCTGTTTTGACTGGAAGCCTGAAACTATTTACTAGGGAATAGTCAGCTTCCTGACTTGCATTTAATGAGGCACCTGACAAGACAACAGAACGACAGGAAAGATGGATCAGGTGTGCACAGGAAGACAGCCCGGCTTCTGCTCTCTGCCGAGCGGCCTCACTGTTCCGCTCTCAGGACTCTCGGCTTGTAGCAGTGGCTGTCCACAGTGTGGGTTCTGATAAAAGGAGACTGAGGCCACAAATTAATTCCCCTGTGCCACTGACAAAAGGAAATAGATTTCGGTTGTGACTGTCCTGCTGCTGTAACCCAAAATGCCGGACTCACCTACCCCGAGGCCTGAAGACTTTCCAGGCAGCCACATCTCTATGGAAATGCATGGCATCTTCATTGCTGGATCATCTGTCTCCAGATGGACTCCATCTTCATTTCAGGCACCAGGCTTCACAAAGCTGGCAGGCCTTTTTATTTTATTTTATTAAGTATTGTTTTAAAGAAATTTGGCTTCTTGGAGGTCTTCCTGCTTTATGCTAGAATAGATTTTACATTGTGTGTTGTAGAGGTAGTGGTGATAGGCGAGACTTGTAGTCTTAGGTGGTTGTTTGCTCATTCTATGTACTCAGTCACATTGTATTGTCCTGACAATGCCCTGACCAGACAGCAAGGATCATAACGACACCGGCAAAGTTATCTGCTGTCTAAATTGATCTGGATTCAGTCTCCATGAAAAGATAAGAAAGGAATAGAAAAGAAAGGAAAGGAAAAGAAAAAGCCTGAGTTTGAAGTAAAGCTCTGTTGAAAGTCGTGTCACCAGGAACTTTTCCATCTCATTGGAGAAAAATATTAATAATTTGTCTGGAGGGCTGAGAAAATAAAGAGTGAATGTTTACTTTAACACGCTGCTCAGAGTGTGATTTCACTGTTGTATGGTGGATGAGATGGGAGAGGGAAGTGGGCAGGAGAAGGGCAGCCCTTTCTGGGGCACCTGTGCTGTGCTGTGCAGTGTGCAGAGGGCTGTCTGCTCTTTCAGAAGTCTCTGCTCATGTTCTGTAATGAGGTGTGATTACGTGAGGTTTGGGGTCCTGGGTAGAACGTTATAGAATCCAGATCATCACAATCCAGATTGTGATATGTTATATTTATAACATAAGTATGCATATGTTTAGTTAAGCTGTAGCAATTATGTCATTGTGCCTTGATTTATAAACACTAATGCCTCAAACTAAAGTTGGGCAGCCCATTTTTAAGTTTTTGTGTTTTTACCTGTATTTTGATCTCTGTATTATTAAATCAGGGACATAATTATATCTATTCTTTTAAAATTAGCAATTGTTTCACAACTTATGAGTAACCAGTACTTAATATGTTGGTATTATTAATTTCCTTTTTTTATCTGAGTATCAAATCAGAGTATGGTATTCTCTTGTTTGTTCTTTTATTTTGAAATAGTGTTTACTGTGCATCCCAGACTGGCCTCAAACTTAAAATGTAGCCTAGCCTGGCCTCAAAGTCAAGACCTTCCTGTCTCAGTCTCCTGTGTTCTGGGGTTGTGTGAGCACATGGGTCATCATAAAGGGCTGTGAAATACTTCTACTTTGTAGTTGACGATTCTGATCCATCTATTAACTTGATAATTCTAGATCTGGGGCTCCTGAAAGGCTCATAACTGTAATTGTATACAGTCTCTCGAGTTTCTTTAGAAAGAAGTAGAAATGGGGCTGGGGACATGGCTCAGATGGTGAAGTGCTGGCCTGGGTTCAAGTCCTCACACTGGTGTAAAAAGCCAGGTGAGAGGGTTCACCCTGCAATTGCACTGCTAGGGAAGCAGAGATGGGGTGACCCTGGGACTTGCTGGTCTGACTGAATCATCAAGCTCAGTTTCTGCAGGAGACCCCGTCTAAAACAATGAGAGATACAGGAAGACAACAGAAATTGGCCTCTGGCTTCCACATATATGCACATAAACCCAAACACTCGTATACACCATACTCATGCACAAACATACATTAGAAATGTAGGCAGGTTTTTCTTTGTACTGCCAGCGAACGCCCTCCCTACCCCCCCCCAAAAAAATGACATGGAGACTTATTAATAGCAACAGTCCAGCCTTAGCTTAGGCTGGTTTCTAACTTGCTCTTATAACTTAAGTCCCCCTTTATTTTTACGTTTCCGTCCTTCCACACGCTCGTTTGCCACGCCTTCTCCGGTATGCTCGTCCTGGTTATAACACATCTGACTGGTGACTCCTCCTTTCTTCTTCCCAGAGCTCTCTCTGTCCACAAGTCCCACCTACACCTCCTGCCTAACATTGTCAATTAGCTTTTTATTAAAGCGGTCACAGTGCACCTCTTCACGCAGTGTGAAGGAACATTCCACAACATAAGAATAAAGAAAAACGAATAGAACCTTTATCTACCTTGAATTGGCAAGTGGGGGCTAAAACACAGATGGCCTAGTCACAAACATTGGGTCTTCTCATACGCAGATATGCAAATATATTAGCTTCTTAAGAAGGAGAGAAGCATTTGACTAGCACACTGTCTTGGGTGTTACTATAGCTAGTTTTCAGAAATACTGTGTTAGAGGCAGGATGGAGAAAGTACAACCACATTAGACAGTTGTATCATAAATACTAGAACAAGACATTTGAAGGAATATACTCATTGTACTCAGTCAGTAGGAAATTGTTATGACCTCTTAGCCAGAAATACAAGCCTTCTTAGTAATAGACACTAAGTATGAACTTAGAGGTGAGTTCATACATTTTCAAAGCAGTTTGCAGATGAAATTTTCTAATTCCATAATTTCTGTGATTTTTTTTTCTCCCTTCACAAGTTAGGCCAAAGATGAGTCAAAATCACACCTGTTTTTGAACTTCATGTACCAAGACATTTCCTGTTGATAGGAATCTGGTGGAAATGTCATTCTTGTCTTCGCCAAATCTCTGTCCTACAGGAGAACATTGGCTGCCGTCTTTCCCAGTTTCGTCCCACGATGGATGTTGACATTGTTGACAAGGCTAGGTTCCATCTCCAACCTTCTGTACTCTACAGCCTTGGGGCCTCACCAGCCCACTTCGAGCTAGTTGGTCTTCTGCCTCAGTGCATGGAAATTTACAGAGGTTAAAGGTTACAGAGTAGTAGCCGACCACCTACTGAAAGGGACCCAAGATGCCCACGCATGCAGACTGTTCGAATTTGACGTAAGAGCCCTAAGAAAGAAAAAAATTCAACTTCCAGTTGGTTTTATTTGTTCATCAGTACAACTCTCTAATCATAAACAGTACCATATTGCTCAAAAGGGGAAAAACTAAGGTGCAAACATAGAACTGGAATTGCTGCTATAGGCACTCGGGACAGATGGTCTCTAGGAATGAAGGAAGACATTCTCCCCAGTCTCCTGATGTGTGGTGCTTTCCAATGTCTGGATTCTAGAGACTTCCATCAGTGGAAGAGCCTCCTTCTTATCTAGTGTTTGCTCACTGGATAAGGTCTGCGGTGCAGACAAGGCAGGACACCTACTCAGAGGGACCCAAGATGCCCATGCATGCTTCTTCCAGATTGTCCCAGATGAGCCACATGTAAAGGCTACAAGGGTCTAATGCATGGCTTTGCTGACACTTTTCTGCATTGTATTGAATTCCTCTCCCCCGCCCCTTTTTTTGTCATTCAGATGAGTATAGAATCAAACCCGTGGAAGAGGTCAAATACATGAAAAACGGAGCAGAAGAGGAGCAGAAAATAGCAGCCAGGAACCAAGAAAACCTGGTAAGAACTGAAGTTCTCTGTTATCAATGACTTGTGGTGACAATTGGAAGAAAACCTGCGTCGCACATTGAGCTGAGGCTCACACCCTGGGACAAGATTTCTTGAAAACGCTGTAGCTATTCTTAGCTTGCCTGGAAGCGGCACCATTGCCCTGTATCCTGTTTCTCTCAGAATGGGTCCCTTTTTAGTCCTGATAAGAAATGCTCCAGGGAAAACACAGCAAAATTATTAATGTTTCTAAAAGTCAAGTTGAAGGGAATTAAAAAAAAAAAAAAACACACACACACACACAAAGAAGCCCGATGTAGGATTGAGATGTCCTGGAGATGGATCCCACCCCCAACTCAGATTCAGGTCAGGATGAATAGTAGCGTTTTGTTATTCAAAATGTGTAATGAGGAGGTTGCCTTTCAAAGGAAAACCACATGCTTTTAAAGTCGGTCTCCATCCAAAGATCCTATTCCTCACATTCATGATTTTAAAGGCATCGCACATCTGAGTTCCTGTGGGAATTGTAATATAGGAAGTTAGAGGGCTTCCTGCTCTGTTACAAATCACTGTGCACGTTCTTCCCCAGCAACCCACCTCTATAAAATATTTAGGCACTTATCATCTTAATTGACTTTTAAGAGGTTAAAATAATTAAGAAAGTATATTTATTCAGTTGTATTAGTACCAAATGGGGTTTGTTTATATTTTGCATATATTTTATATGTAGATTATTTGCTTATATTGTTGAGTGGATGTATTTTTTAGAATGTTGTGTAGCATTAAGTATTTCTGCCTCACTGACATTTTTTTTTAATGCATGTTTTGTTCTTACTTTTGTGACTTCTACTGTGGCACAGAGATTGGAACAGTATTAATGACTGTGGCTGTCATTTTCCATCGGATTCTAGTGGATATTAGAGGCTTTGTTTTTTGTTTCGTTGTTGATGTTTTTGCTTGTTTACATCATTCTCTCTATACATGTGAACAACAGCCCTAAATAGTAAAATGTCAGTGAATAATTTATATCTTAAATAGTGAAAATGAAGGACTGTTCAGTGGAAGGACGCTTGCCCAGGCGCCCTGTCCTTGGCTTCCTCTTCTGGACCTCTGCTTGATGGTGCTTGTCTCTTGGGATCCTGAGGAAGCTGGAGACTGAGTTGCCCTCACTGCTCTTCCTGCTGAGGTCAACACAGCCCCACTCCCCCTGCACCGCCCTGCTCACTGCTGTTGTCCTTGCAATTCTTTGACTCTTCTGATAGATTCCTAGTTAACTCTGTGGTCAGAATTGGCACTAGACACTTGAAGAGAGAGACTTCTGGTCATTCTGACTGATTGGTGTGACATGTATACCAACCCCCACTCCTTTATGTGGCCAGATGCTCAGGGTCCATACTCCAATGGCAGTTTTCCAGCTTTTGCATGGGAATGGGCAGGAGAAGGATGTCTTTGATTCTGATTGAGCAGGCTGCTTTCCAGAGGGAAAAGTGGTTTCCGTTATGTTAGTTTCTAAGTCAGTGTCTGGTCTCAGCAGTATATGTACCCAGTCGTTGCTCAGGAGATGCTTAAGTTCTCCATGACTGATGAATCCAGATAGAAGTATATTCTGATTTCTAGCATTGTTTACATCTACATATCCCACTTTCCTTTTAACTATTTGAGGTCTTTGCGAAGGGACCCTTGCTTAATGAAGGCAAAGATAACAAAATCTGTAAAGAGAGAATTTTCTTTCCTGACATCAAAGTGAAATACTTTTGTAAAACAAAATAGTTGCAAGACATAGGTAGTGGATAAGGAGAAGACATAGTAGCAGATAAGGACAAGACATAGTTAGTCGATAAAGAGACATAAGTAATAAATAAGGACAAGACATAGGTAGTCGATAAGGAGAAGTAGTAGATAAGGACAAGACATAGGTAAAGGATAAGTAAGAGCCCGGAGGAAAACATTTGTGATCATAAACAGTGAAAGGACTCCTATCTCAGATACATGAAATATACCTCTAAATAAACAAGAAAAGGGATTGATCTGTTAGAAGTATAGATAAATAAATAGGCTTACAGTAAACCGAACGAGGCCATCATCATACAGAAGTTGTTCTCCATCGCTTGGACTGCGCACTCTCTCAGAGACACCAGTTTTCCGTGTGTTTCGGAAAGGTACTGTCCCCCCAGCCATGCTTGCCTGGCTCTCTGGTGGGCTGCTCTCTAAAAATACTTGTGCTTTTTATTTCATTTGATTTTGTGTTTCCAAGAGCCAGAGGTGTGCTGGTTCTCAAACTGGTTTGTGCTGGTTGAATGTCATTGTAATTATGTAATTTACTTAAATAATACTCAAACCAGCGAAATACCAGCATGGAGAGAGCTGTTAACGCTGAAATTTAAATGGAACGCTTTGAAAAGTTCTGATAAAGGCAGGTTATTAAAAGCTCACTGTTTAATTGACTTCTGCATTCAGACTCTTACAAGGTCTTTTCTTTCTCACTTCACTTAAGAAACCAAACAGAAATCACAGCTGTGCTTTGAGGACACAGTCAGTGAAAGAGGTCCTCTCTCGCTGTCCCTCACAGAAAGGAGAAGCCATGTTTTGGTGACAACGGTTGGGCAAAGAAATGTGCATCTTGGTATTTTAAGATAAAATAATATGTTTAGCATACATATACATTTTATATGGCCCCTGCTTTGACTCAGTGACTCTTAACTACCAGTAGGGGTGGTATCACCTATGATATGACATACCTTAATTAGGAAAATACAAATTAAAATATGATACCATTTTTTCACCCATAAGATTGGCAAAACCTTAAAGCTTGATAATATCCGACTCTGGCATAGTTGTAGGGAAATACTTGTTCACGTACCAATAATAAGCATCTCTCTCAGAGGACAGTGTGGTGGTTGGTGTCTGTGAAAGTTTAAACATGTCTATCCATGGACCAGCGCTTCCACATTTCTGTCCAAGGACCAGCGCTGCCACAGCCTTTGTGCAGTGGGCAGCTCTCCAGGAGCACAGGGAAGCTTGCACAAGACGTTCACCCATAGTACTGTTTTTATTGGTTAAAAAAAAAATTGAACAAGGAATTTTCTTCCTGTAAGTAGGAGAACAGTAGTTAGTCTCACACTAAGCAGCAATTAGAAAGAATGAGTCGGAGCTGTTACGAGGAAAATCATGCCGGTTTCAGTGTTGCTCTGTATACCGTGATGCCATTTCAAATATTTAGAAATGAACGCAAAACAGCAAAGTTCTGTGTTTTCCCACAAATCTCCGTGTAGATGGAAAACCTCATAGACATTTCAGAAAGCTATGATAGATGTGTTCCAGGCTAGCGGCACACAGAGTTCAGCTAGCTGATTGCAGAATGGGCACAATCAGGAAACTCACTTTAGTGAGAAGTTGCACAAATTACCTAAGATTGGTGTGGTTCCTGGCAAAGAACATGCTGTTACTGGCTACTGTTCTTTTACTTTTGTTAATGGAGTTGTGTTACTTCGGAGCAGATGAGAAAGAATTAATTATGTGTTCAAGGGAGATTTTTGTTATTTAAACTTTGATTTAAAAATTCATTTATTCAAAGGAGGTAAAATAACAAATTTCGAGTTCTGACTACTTGAGAATCTTAAGTAGGACCATGGCATTTTTCTCGTTGTCTTGGGTAGATACAGTTCATGTGGGGAGAGCTAGAAGTCAGCCAGAAAGAGACATGAGATTGATTAAGTCTTATGCTATGGAAGTTCATCATATTGCATGTAAATAATTTAAACGTGTATTACTCTATACTTGGCAGTACCCAGCCCTTTGCCTCTGCTACTGTCTTAACAAGGAACATTCCATGTATGGTTTGGAAGCCCTGCTCACTGTTTAATAAAACATTGTCTGGTTTGCTTTAATTAACACTTGCCGTTCTGAGGACATCCTCCCCCAGAGCTGTTAAATCGTTTTGTGCCAATGTGTTTATTTAGCCTGTTTAGGGTATGCGCTTCCTAGATTTACATGTTTTGTTTATTTGCATTCACTCTTTGAAGATATCTTGTTGAAATAAGAAGATCCTTTTCTCTCCAGTGATACACAGTATGAGCTTTTGATGTCTGTCTTGTCCTTAGCATTGAAGGATGATCTAAAACACGTCTCTATGGTGCTGGAGAGATGACTCAGCGGTTAGTTAAGAGAGTTTAGTATATTTGGAAGAGGTCCCTAAGCTTGGCTCCAGCAATAGTGTCAAGCAGCTCACAACCAGTTGTAAGTACAGCTCCAAAGAACCCCACGCCCTTTTCTGGCTCCTTGAGAAACTGTACTCACGTGCACATACCCACACACAGAATGTACCCGTGCACATAAAGATAAAACAAAAACAATTAAAAACCAAAACAAAATACCACATCTGAATCACCAGTTTCTGAGCACAGTCAAGGAACAGAGCTTTTTAAATGAAATGCTCTAACAGGCTTCATCAGGGAAGCTGAAGTGCAATTGAGTTTTATGCACAACCACACACACCCCTCTTAAGTCTGTGAGTTTCCAAACATACCCCTAACGCATTAAATTTTTCCCAAAACATCAAGTCATTTGATTGCAGAAAAGACTTGAAATTAGGAAATATCATTGACAAGACACAGTGCACTAGAAACACATGAGAGGCTTAGGAGCGGCGACATCTAGCTGGTAAAGTAAGAAAGTGCCTGGCAAGAGGGCTCCTGTTCCACAAAGTTCTGATGTGAGGAACAGCTGGAAATATCTGTGACTCCACTGGGTGATTTACATCAATAGGAAAACTTAGTTCTCAAGACCACAGCCACCAAATCACTCTGGAAGCAATAAAGGGCATGTGAATGAAGGTTGTCAACTTTCAGGTGCTAACACAATGTTTGTTCTAATCAGATAAACTCCCCCATAGAGATGTTCTCATCATTAGCAATGGAGAAGTCCTGTAGACTGCATTTGTGTAACGTGTAGCCCTGTGTTTACCTTTGTGACCTGTGGAGCAGCTAATACAATAGCAAATTGACTTCTGTTTCAGTGTGTGAGTAGAGGGTGTTGCTGATCTAGAGATGACTATCTTTGACCGCTTGTCCTCAAGTGAAAGTTTAGATCATTCTTTTTAGAAACCAAAATAATGCAAAAACACTGTGACTTTGAATTGTCTCATTTTCCCAAGCCATTGAAACATGGCTAGTACTTTTTAGCATGAGGTAAGTGAACTGACAGTGGCAAAGATGGCCCTAGCAGAGAAGTGGGAAACTGTATGGACTGTCTCTGATCCAGTTGCAGCTTGGATTTTCCCCAGATTGGGGCTTAGCTGACTCGTTGGGATGGAGGTCTGAACTTGGAGGGACTTGTTTTCTGGTTTAGGGACCAACAGAGACTGAAAAATTCCTGCAACAAAGTAAAGGAATACATGCTTGGTATCTTATTTACACGAGGAAATTAGTGACCTGTCTTGATGTGACCAAATACCCAAGAAGAGGCAACAACAAGGGAGGGGCAGTTCATCCTGGCTCCCAGTGTGTGGGGATAATGTCCATCATGGAGGGGAAGACCCTGGACAATTCCATGGTGAAAGATGGGTCCCATTGAGACTCTTGCATTCTTGATGCAACCAGAAGCAGAGATCAGACAAGAAGTGGGCCAGCCCTCAGTGATTTACTTCCTTCAGCAGTACATCCATCTTCTAAATGGTCCAGCCTTCCAGAACAGCACCACCAGTTAAGGGTGTAAGTGTTCAGACACATGAACCTGTGGAGATCTCACACTTAAACCATAATGGCAAGATAATACTTTCCTGCAATGTAGTTATTGCTTTGGCTTTAGATGTAGCCCAAGTGCATATAGAGTCTAAGGATGAGGAATCCTCTTCCTCCCTCGTCATATAGGTTGATATTAGCCTGAAGTTCTTCCAGGGAATCAGCTAGAGGAGGGCAGAAGGTGTGAGGAGAGGGTGCTGCCATGCATCTCTCCCGCTCGGTTTGCATAGGAGGAGCTGGAAGAACTGTACCTCTTCATCGATCTGGGGAGATTTCCTGTCCCCCGCTGGCAAACACGTTCAAGCTCTTAGGGGTTCTACTGGCACTGTAGTCATTTGTTCTCCAGTAGCACAGAAGGAGAGTTTAGTCTCTAAGGAGGAGGGGTTTGCTGACTCAGCCTTCTGAGTGGCCGGTGATTAGCAGAAGCCTGGCTCCTCATTTGGGAACAGCATGTTATGGGATTCAGACAGCACTCACAGGTGTTCTGTACCGTACCGACCAGCACACGCCATCACTGCCATGCCTGGTTAAACAGTCACCTGGATCCATGGCTGTCAATGGTATTTTATGGTAGAAACAAAGGTAGGTTCTAAGGAAGCATTTTACCCACCACTCTTGAAGAAAGAGTTATTATCATGGTTTATTATTTATTATTTGCTTCCAGGAAGCAAAGGGCCAGTTAAACACATCATTGCACACATCGTACACAGAAATCCGTGACTCAGATGTTTCTGGGGAATAGGGGGTGCTGGGTATTGGGCCCAGAGCCCCTCACATGTAAGGCAGGTGCTGTACCACTGAAGCAAACCCTAATTTCTCACATATGGTTGCTGAAACAACAGCAAGACCGTACCAAAGGGAAGGCGTGGGAGAACCTGACTGAAATCCTATCTCAGGTCGTGTTTTCTGTCTCCCATACGCCATAGCATCAACAAGGTGAGAGTGAGTTAAGTGTTTGGGTCCCAGAACGTCTGTCTCTTGAGTAAATCCTGTCTCAGCAAACTCAGTTCTGCCCATCAGTTAGGCACTCAGGGAACAGAAGGCTTGACAAGGTCAGGTGGTAACTCTGAGGCAGCTTACAGGGTGACAGATGTGCACAGCAACCGGGTGCAGGAGCCTCTTGGAGAGACCTGGGAAGGCTGGGGAGAACCAGCAAGGAATGGTGGGTCCTCACTTGGGGTCCTAGAAGAATCATAGTGGGCCAGCTTTGTAGCAGGGCCGGAACAAGGCCAGCTTGTCATTAGCAAAGGAGACTGGAAAGATGTTGAGCAGAAGGGAAAGTGTGAGGCCATCGTGGAAACTTGGCAGGGATGACCAGCGACTGAAGTGGCTGATGGCGTACACTTGGCAGGAATAATCAGTGACTTATGCTGATGGAGTATGTTAGGGGGTTATTGTAACTAGTTGACATATCAACTAGTTTGATGTTTTTAACTTTCATCTCTTTCCCTTGGTGGCACATTAGTTCCTGGTTTACTGGTAGTCACCCTGTGTAGTCCACTGCAGCGTTTGTATCTACAGATTAAACAGGGCCGGTCCTACTGGCCGAAGTTAAAGATGAAGGGTGTTGATGACTTCCTGTTCCCATGCATTGGTAGCGGAGTGATTGCTTTTCGAGATGCTTTCCTTGAATGGTCTTAGACGAATCTGTTCTCGGTCTCCTCCTGCCCAGTAGTGGACAGTCTCTGGATTAGCTCATGATATGATAGAGTAGACACAGCAATGCTTAGATTTAGATTTCTTGTCTCTTTTCCAACTGTGACCCCAGTGTTTAAGTAGAACTAGACAGACACCATCTTCAAGGCAAAATTCTGTTCGTGTCATTTGGATAAACAAAGAATAAAATATTCATCTATCTCCTTTAAAAGCAGGAGGGTGTATTGCCTAGCCTGTCAGTATCATAATAGACATGAAAATACTGCTCTAACCGCCTGCCTCACATACATAATAAAGCTAATTTAATTTATTTACTCAGTGTTCTGTATGATAGTTGATGCCAGATTTCCCCCTTTTTTGAAAATAAAACAGTTGATAGTGACAATATCTTTCCAAACTTCAATGAGCTGTCTTGGTTTTCTGCTTTGTGTCTGAGTGGGTGGTTACCTAACAGATTCTCATCTGTGGACAAACTTCTCCTAAACCAGTAATTTAGGGGCTTGGTTAATCCAAGATCAATACTTCCTTGATGGATTTTTTATGGTTAAGGGAACTTAGACCAGACATGAGATGGTATTCTGCAGGAGGGAACTGGGATATGAAGAAAGTATTAGTCCCAGAAACGAAGCAGAAGCCTCACTATTAGAACTCTGCACTGCAGGACTGACGTGGCTCAGGGGCTCCCGGATGCTATCCAGGGGCTCTTTACTTCTCTGGAGTCTGTCGCACGCTAACGTGAAAGGGACAGCTATAGACAGAAAAGGGAAGGTGGGCTCTTGCTGGTGCTCCCCAGTGATGATGCCTTAGTCCCCATGACGCTCAAGCTCATTATCCACGATCCCCGTTGGCCAGTCAGGGAGAGGGAGTGAGCCAACATGTAGCACATGCCATGCGTTCACTCCTGGTGTTTAGCTGTGCTTCCAAAATTAACTTTTCATTGCTCATAAATACACTACTTGCTTTTGAATTACTTTAAAACACACTTGGCAAAAGATAGAAGTGAACAAAAATAAATACAAGTCCCCCGAGAACCGTTTATGGTTTTAGACCTCGCATGCATAGAAATGTAACATTCCCAAGCAAAAATAGATTCTCACAAGGCTAATTATAGTCTTGCCATATGTCCAGCAACCGTGCTTTTAGGCTCCTCTCCGAATTGATTGAAAATCCTGTGACCATACAGAAACCACGTGACTCCTGTTAGCAGTTCCATTCACAAGTACCGAAAAACTGGAAGAAACCGAGATGTCCTTGGTAGATGAACGGACAAGCCACGGTATATCCATACAATAGAATATTACTCAGTGATGAAAGTGAATAAGCTGTCAAGCAGTGGGAAATTTTACGAATCATCAATGTATTTTGCACATTTAGGTTACCCGGGCTTTTTACTTGGGATCATTAGGGACTAGAATTTCCTTTCGCTGTCTTGGAAAGAACTTGACATGGGATTTAAAAATGAATCCAGCTATGACTGTTCTAAAGCTCACCATGGACAAACTTATATTTGAGCTATTGCTTTAGAAAAGAAGAATTGTGGGACTGGAGAGATGGCTCAGGAGTTAAGAGCCCTGGCTACTCTTACAGAGGACCTGGGTTCAATTCCCAGAAACCTCATGGTGACTCACAACCACCTTCAACTCCAATTCCATAGGTACACAAGTAGGCAAAACACCAACCACGTAATATAAAACAATAAAAGTTTTTAAAAATACATATTTTTAAAAAGGAAAAAAAACAGAGGAATTGTTTGCCATTCTGTGATAAACTAAGTCCCTGTGTATTTAATCATTTTTAAGCCCTACTCTTCTTTCTGGATTAAAAATAAAGGCAAACATTTTGCAAGTCCCCCCCATTCATTGATAAGTAGCTCAAATGGGAAGTAAAATGTTTATATATTTACATTTTTGTAGTCCCTTGAATCTTTGAGAAGTGAACTCTCTCAATAAGAGAGTTTGATGCCTACAGCCTAGCCACCACTTGAAGTACGTATGGTACTTTTGTGTGTGCATCCTACACCCAAGATGAAATGCTGGCTGCTTCAGAAAGGTCCAGTTGCTTCAGCCTAGAAGTCCGCGCCATCATCACCCTTCCAATGGACTGTTACTGTATAGCAGGCGTCTGCACTGTTTCATGCCTCCCTCGTTTTCAGATGCTTCTATAGATTGTTTGACACAAGATCCTGCTGAGATCTCAAGGTACCTGCTTAGGATGTGAGCTGTGCTTCACTAGGTGGTCAAGATGGCTTGCACACAGGGCTGGCAGTTTATAGAGGCTGTGAACTCATCTGGAGGACATAGGTGTCCGTGGGACTTTTCTACATGCTGTGGGATTCTTATAGCTGGTAAGCTAGTGGTCGTCACACAGAATCACCTGATAATTGGCTTTGTCAGAGCTTAACTGGATGTACAGAAGTGGAAAAATATACCCCGCTTATTAATGGCGGAGTGGCGTACATGGCAAATGATACAGAGAACGGAAGAGAATGCCTCAGCCACCTTTGGGAACTGCAGCCTGCTATAATCACCAACATGGTCAGATTTCTGGGTAGTCGGGGAGTGCTCCATGGGAAAAGCATTGCAGGAAATTTCACTGACTTTAGACATCTGGATCAAGTCCTTTGATCTAATTCCTGTTCAGAAAGAAACGCTGATCAAGGAAAGCATGACCTCAAGCTCCTGTCCTGAAAGGAATACTCTTGTAACTTTAGGTACCCACAGCACACTGTCCACCCCTTAGGTGCCCACAGCACACTGTCTACCCCTTAGGTACCCACAGCACACTGTCCACCCCTTAGGTGCCCACAGCACACCGTCTACCCCTTAGCTGCCCACAGCCACACCCTCTACCCCTTAGGTGCCTACAGCACACTGTCTACCCCTTAGGTGCCCACAGCACACTGTCTACCCCTTAGGTGCCCACAGCACACTGTCTACCCCTTAGGTGCCCACAGCACACTGTCTACCCCTTAGGTGCCCACAGCACACTGCCTACCCCTTAGGTGCCCACAGCACACTCTACCCCAGGAAACAAAGAGTCCTGATGTCCATGAAGTCTCAGACTTGAGCCTGAGAAAAACACTAACCTTCCTTCTAACTCAGCAAACTCTACAACCCTTGCCCCCTTCATCTATAACAGGAATGATTGTCACAGGTCTGGATTATTTTGAGGACTAAGTTACATGTTCTTTGTAAACAACACAGTGATTTCTTAGTAAAAAGTAGTGGTTCTTACTCCGCCTCTATTTCTGGATTCCCATCTACAGCATACACCTTCAAAACTTTCTAGAAAAATTCCAGGCACTCGTGTGCTTGTGAATCACAGTTTACACTGTTTTGTTGGACACAGCCCATAGAATCCTAAAAATTAGGTGTCTAATTCCAGTTTTACTCTGTGAATGTAACATAGATAATGTATTATAGTCCGTAGTAATCATTGCTTAGTCTTCTGAGAATTGTAAGATAGTGGTCAGTGTTGAGTTGGTGGGTTTAAAGGAGAAGGTTCCGCATCTTAACTCCAGACCTTCAAGTTTAGATTAGCCCATATTGCATATGAAATGTGAGAAAGCACAAATTCCAGAGAGTTTCTAGTGAATGACACTGCTTGTTTTACTAGATTTGCCGTCAGACATTAATGAGGAAAAGCTGTGTCTGTCTTTAGGCAGCGCTCTTGTCCCAAGAGCCTGCTAATTAGATGAATGTTGGCATATCTCTGTTACCCCGGTGGCCTGGCTAATTAAAGTCAGCTTTGAACTCAACAGTCTTCTGTGTCTTATCTCTCCTTTTGAAGGCATCTTCATCCACTGGGCTTTCAAATGGCAGTGCTTCACTCGGAGCCACGCGGGGAGCGTTGGTTCACCCAGTTTATCTCTCTCTTCACACTTGGAAAGAATGCTTAAGTTACAAATGACCTTTTCCTTTTTCAAAAGTAAAATTTCTATTTTTAAGAGGGAAGATCTTCACAGGGTTAAAGCTCTTGGTAACATAAAAGTCCTTGACAAGAAACGAGAAAGACTCAAGATTCAGCTCAGAGGGACCAGTGTTTAACCCTGTTGTTTTAACTTAATTTGTTTTTTTACACAGAAATTCAAGGAGTGCCGTGCACTTAGGAAGCCCCACAATCAGATACTGATGTGGTAGAGCATGTTCCGAGTGGAGGTCTCGGGCTGGAGCGATGGCTCAGTGTTGAAGAGCACTTGCTGCTCTTGCATAGGACCTGGGTTCGGTTCCAGCACCGGCATGGTTTCTCACAACCATCCATAACTTCTATTCCAGGGAATCACTGCCCTCTTCTGACTTCTGCTGGTGTGCTTCTGATCAACCAGGCATGCTTGTAGTGCACATAACACACATGTAGGCGAAACGCACACATAAACTAAATCTAAAGCATGCAGACAAATGGAACCCAGAAAAAAGGAAGCCTCAGCCCCATCTATCTATCCATTCTTTCACTTACTCACAGAGTAAGCATTCGTTAACTGTGTATTACATCTCAGTTCCTGGCTTGGTTTGGGGTGTGATCAGGGCTACCCAGGGTCCTATGTCTGCCACTGGGAGGCAAACCCTTTAGCATCCTGTTTCCGTGGAACCTCCTGATGGGCCTAACATGTGAACCTATGGCACTGTGTGCGCCTGACTCTAGCAGTCCCTTAGGGAAGCCTCCATGGGAGAGACCCACATGCTGTTTTTACATTTAGCTTGAGCCTCAAGGTTCCCACTGCAGAGTGCCAAATGCTCCTCTTATCGTCTGTGTCGGCCGCATTCTTAGGAGTGTTTTCTCTGTTGGGATATTTCGTTTATTCTACAAGTAATCATGATGTATGGGAATTGTGCCTAGAATAGCAATAAAAGGCTTTACAGAGTTGTAAGAAACATGGCCTCTATGGATTGTCTGCATTCCAGAAGAAACAGAATAGTAAAGACGTGTAAAAGATGGTACTTACTAATTTTAAAGCTCTAACTGCAGACTCAGCAGCAGGTCATGGGAACAGTCAGTTAGGTGTGAGGAGCTGTGGGAAGGCAGAATCTTGAAAGCTGCGGGGCACTGTGGAAAAAGTCAGGTGAGGGATGGCAGGAGCAGAGGTCAGGGACCTAAATCATGGTGACCAATCAGAGCATCCTGGCCTAATGGCATGGAAGATTCAATATCTGAAGGGCTTTGATCGCACCCTAACAAAACTGGACACACTGTCACATGATATTCAGATACCAGACTGTGAAATCAGATACCCAGGTCCAGACATCGGCACGCTGTTACTCACGTGTGCTTACCTCCCTGAGTCTGAGTTTCTTGAAGACACAATCACAAGGTCTTGATAACAGGGCTCTTGTGACAACTGCATGAGACAGTGCAAGGAAAGCCTTTGCTCACAGTCTGGGATATGGGATGGGGAGCATGGGGAGCCACTGTTACCATTGCCGTTGCTGACACTTTGTATCCCATGGCCGTTTGGAAGCCTTTGACAGTCATTATTTTGCTGTAGTTACTCCAGACTGCAGAATCCCTGTGCATTATCTTAAGGGGTTTGGAGGGCTCCGCAGGTTAACCTTCCTGAAGTGCTTCTGGCAACTGGTGTATTGGTCACTTTTCTCATTGGTAAGACTGACCTGGCAGGATCCAGGGGATTCGTATTGGGAAGGGAGAAATTAAGCTTTCGTTATTTGCAGATGATATGATAGTATACATAAGCGACCCCAAAAACTCTACCAAAGAACTCCTACAGCTGATAAACACCTTTAGTAATGTGACAGGATACAAGATCAACTCCAAAAAATCAGTTGCCTTCCTATACACTAAGGATAAGGAAGCAGAGAGGGAAACCAGAGAAGCATCACCTCTCACGATAGCCACAAATAGCATAAAATATCTTGGGGTAACTCTGACCAAGGAAGTGAAAGATCTATTTGACAAGAACTTTAAGTCTTTGAAGAAAGAAATTGAAGAGGACACCAGAAAATGGAAGGATCTCCCTTGCTCTTGGATTGGGAGGATCAACATAGTAAAAATGGCAATTCTACCAAAAGCAATCTATAGATTCAATGCAATCCCCATCAAAATTCTTCACAGATCTGGAGAAGACAATAATCAACTTTATATGGAAAAACAAAAAACCCAGGATAGCCAAAACAATCTTATACAATAAAGGATCGTCTGGACGCATTACCATCCCTGACTTCAAACTCTATTACAGAGGTACAGTATTGAAAACAGCTTAGTATTGGCATAAAAACAGAGAAGTCGACCAATGGAATCGAATAGAAGACCCGGACTTTAACCCACAAACCTATGAACACCTGATTTTCGATAAAAGAGCTAAAAGTATACAATGGAAAAAAGAGAGCATCTTCAACAAATTGTGCTGGCAAAACTGGATGTCAATCTGTAGAAGAATAAAAATAGATCCATATCTATCACCATGCACAAAACTCAAGTCCAAATGGATTAAAGATCTCAATATCAGTCCGAACACACTGAACCTGATAGAAGATAAAGTGGGAAGTACTCTACAACACATGGGCACAAGAGACCACTTTCTACGTATAACCCCAGCAGCACAGACATTAAGGGCATCATTGAATAAATGGGACCTCCTGAGACTGAGAAGCTTCTGTAAAGCAAAGGACACTGTCACTAAGACAAAAAGGCAACCCACTGACTGGGAGAAGATCTTCACCAACCCCGCAACTGACAAAGGTCTGATCTCCAAAATATATAAAGAACTCAAGAAACTAGACCGTAAAAGGCTAATCAACCCAATTATAATATGGGGCACTGAGCTGAACAGAGAATTCTCAACAGAAGAAGTTCCAATGGTCAAAAGACACTTAAGATCATGCTCAACTTCCTTAGCGATCAGGGAAATGCAAATCAAGACAACCTTAAGATACCATCTTACACCTGTCAGAATGGCTAAAATAAAAAACACCAATGATAGCCTCTGCTGGAGAGGTTGTGGAGAAAGGGGTACACTCATCCATTGCTGGTGGGAATGCAAACTTCTGCAACCACTTTGGAAAGCAGTGTGGCGGTTTCTCAGGAAATTCGGGATCAACCTACCCCTGGACCCAGCAATACCACTCTTGGGAATATACCCAAGAGATGCCCAAACATACAACAAAAGTATATGCTCAACTATGTTCATAGCAGCATTGTTTGTAATAGCCAGAACCTGGAAACAACCTAGATGCCCTTCAATGGAAGAATGGATGAAGAAAGGATGGAATATATACATATTAGAGTACTACTCAGCAGTAAAAAACAATGACTTCTTGAATTTTGCATGCAAATGGACGGAAATAGAAAACACTATCCTGAGTGAGGTAAGCCAGACCCAAAAAGAGGAACATGGGATGTACTCACTCATATTTGGTTTCTGGCCATAAATAAAGGACATTGAGCCTATAATTCGTGATCCTAGAGAAGCTAAATAAGAAGGTGAACCCAAAGAAAAACATATAGGCATCCTCCTGAATATTAACCTTCATCAGGCGATGAAAGGAGACAGAGACAGGGACCCACATTGGAGCACCGGACTGAAATCTCAAGGTCCAAATCAGGAGCAGAAGGAGAGAGAGCACGAGCAAGGAACTCAGGACCGCGAGGGGTGCACCCACACACTGAGACAATGGGGATGTTCCATTGGGAACTCACCAAGGCCAGCTGGCCTGGGTCTGAAAAAGCATGGGATAAAACCGCACTCACTGAACATAGCGGACCTTGAGGACTACTGAGAACTCAAGAACAATGGCAATGCGTTTTTGATCCTACTGCACGTACTGGCTTTGTGGGAGCCTAGGCAGTTTGGATGCTCACCTTACTAGACATGGATGGAGGTGGGTGGTCCTTGGACTTCCCACAGGGTAGGGAACCCTGATTGCTCTTAGGGCTAACGAGGGAGGGGGACTTGATTGGGGGAGGGGGAGGGAAATGGGAGGCAGTGGCGGGGAGGAGGCAGAAATCTTTAATAAAGAAATAAATTAATTAATTAAAAAAAGAATGAATAAAAAAATACCAAAAAAAAAAAAAAAGAATGACCTGGCAAAGGCGACTTAAGGAAGGAAGAGTTTGTTTGGGCTCATAGTTTAAGGGTGCTGGTTGTCATAGAAGGGGAGTGTGGTGGAAAGCAGCTGGAGGACCACGAGACACTTTTCCTGTCACGTCTGAAGAGAGAGAGGGAGAGATGAATGCCGGTGCTCAACCGGCTCCCTCCTCTTTCACTTGAGGGTCGCAGCCTTTGAGATGGTACTGCACATATTTTGGGCAGGCTTTTCTTCCGCGGTTAAACCTTTATGAAATCATCCTAATAGGCCCAACCCCAAGTGTGTCTCCTTGGTTAGTCTAAATCCAGTCATGTTAATGAGGAACATTAAGCATCACAGCCAGGTGCATATTAAATGCTGAGTACATGTTGACACATATATTAATTTAATGAAATATGCAAAGCAGTTAAAAAACGGTTTTTTTACTTGACAATGAATCAGGTAAAATGAGAAAAACTGAGCTTCTTGCCTGAGTTGGTTCATCTAATAAAATGAAAACGAGTATTCACTTATATGTGTGACTTTGTTTTTCTGGGCAACTACATCTTAAAATTTGATTTAAAGGACATAAATAGTCCTATCATCATAATACATTTTTCATCCAGGGAGATTGCTGTCAGTCTTTGTTTGATTCGAGTAATAGCTTCTATAGATCCATAGTCGTGGCTGGCATGAATTTTGCATTTCAGATCTTTTTCTTTAACCTTATATCATTTTCCATTTTCCTTTATCATCATCATGTTAAATTTTAATGGGTGTGTAAAAGTACTTCAAATTGATTTTCCCTAGCTTTTATCTTGAAGCTAAGTATTAGTCTATTTCTTGTTATTCATCATTACATAGTGCATAGTGTTTCTATAAGCGTGTCCCCAAACACAGCAGTTTCTTCTGTCGATTTATTTCCTTAGATATGTTTTCTGAAGTGGGATCACTGACTTGATGGTCGTGAATAGTTTTATTGTTTTTGACAGTCACTGCCTAGACCCTCCTGGTAGTTTGGAGACTGCCAGTTTCAACACTGATGTAAGAGGAGTAGTTTATGTTTTTAAAAAACTTTTACAGATTTAATGATAAATACATATGATACCCCAAGGCATTTTGCCTTGTATAACTCTTTGAAATGTGTTTTCACCTTACTTAATAACCCCTCTCTTTTCTTCCTGATCTCATTTTTCTTTTTCAATTACTGAATATGTCTGGAGTACTTACTCTTTGCCATACTTAGGCTTTAAAGACAGAAAGGCAGGGAATGACACACAGCTTTATGCTTTGCTCTTGAAGGTGTGTGAATGAATGCATAGCTTTAGTGATCTGAATAAAACACCAGAGGCAGGAATAACAAATGCCTGTTGAATAAAATGGCCACTGAGCTATTTCCAAAGGCGTTATTGATGCCGCACATGCATAGGTGTTGGTATGAGTGTTAGAAATACAGAATAATTACCCGTTATGATGGTAAGATGATACGATAAGAGGGACGATTGTCATAAGAACACCTGCAAGGAAGCAGATGGGAGGACATAGCCCCGCAGAAGAGATGAAAAGTACAGGTTAGTCCTGGAGAAGCACTGGAAGGCACATCATGAAGGAGGTTACAGAAGGAGTTACGTAACTCACCTCTCAGGTGCCTGGGGGACATTTGCTCAATTGGGCTTCCTCCTGGGGGTTCTCGGTAAACTTGGAAGAAGCAGTCACTGGGTCTTGTCTAAACTAAAGTCCACCCCATGTCCTTTTATCCATAATGCTCTCAGGAGGGTAGCATAGCAAAGAAGCGGTTTGTGTGTCAGAGTCAAATAGACACTATTCAAATCGTGGCCTACAGCCTGCTGTGCTAGCTAGGTGACCCTGTACAATGCTATTGTCATCGTAAGATTTACAGTATCTATACCTCACCTTCATATTTTATGGAGCTGTTAGAATTGAATGATCAGATACAAGATGCTTAATGCAATGCCTAGCACATACGGATCCTTTGTATATTGGAGCTGCTATAATGGTTACTATTCCTTTAAGTAGAATGTATAGGAGATAAACATTCAGTGTAGGTTGCTCAGCGGTAGAACATTTTTTCTAACATGAATGAAGCCCTGAGTTCCATCCCTAGCTACTTTATAAGTAAAAGAATTTATATGTACATAGATATAATAGTGACTTTTTAAAAAAGAAAGATGTATTATATGCCCACCCCTTTCTTCTGGTCACAGATAGTCATGGAGGCAGGGAAGTGAAGCTATTAAGGATTTAACTATTTAACTATGGGCCTTTGGTAAATAACCTGATTACCCTGGATCTCAGTTTCTACATCTGTGAAATGGAGACAATAATAACACCCAGTTCATTTTGAAGTTTGAAATGAGATTGGTGCCAGCTTCATAGTAGGTGCTGAGTCCTGGGTAGCATTGGCGACAATGGTGCTGGCTTTGACAAGGATGAAAGAGACGCTGGCATTTATAATGCTGGTGTTGATGACTTTTATTTAATGTTCTGTTCCTTTGTCCCAGTCAGGCCATTTGATCATCATAATCAATGCTCAATAACTTTTTTTTTTTTTAATTCAGGGTCTCAACACAGAGTCTGGGCTGATCTCAGACTCATACAGTAGTCTAAGCTGGTCTTGAACTTTTGATGCTCCTGCTTCTGCCTCCTGAATGCTGGGATTACAGTCAAACGCTACCGTACATACCCAGCCATACGTCCTTTTTAATACTGCCTTCTGTTAAATCAGAAATCGAATCAATCATCACACTTACCTGTTCCTCATACAAAAGTGGGTGTCTGGTCACCCAGCTCTGTCACCATCAGCTTCTCCCCACGAGGCGATTCCTCTCTCCTTCTGTCTCTGGTATTTGGAGCAAACTGATTTTTGTAGATACGGTATTGGGGTGATATTGGTGCACACAAAAACCTGACGAAACACATGCAGACACTTAAATATTTTGCAGACTGTATCCCTCCAGAGCCTAACTCCTACTCCATCCCCTCTCGTTTCCTCTCTAAAGTGGGAATATCGAGGACTACAGCTTTCTCCCTGGTTTTAGACTTAAGACAGAGGTTCTTGTGAGTGTCCTTCGCTCTTCACCCTTGCGGGTGCCACCGCTCTGCAGGTCTCTCGGTGCTGGGTCGTTGGTGTCTGCCATTTTCTCCCTGTACCTTTCTCACGCCCGTGTTCACGCCCTACCCGGCAGCCTACAGCGCTGACTTTACTGCTGACTAGACCATGGCGATCCTGCTGCCGTCACAGAGGTCGTGCGTCCGTCCCGCTCTGGCTCTGTTCGTTTTTAATGAGAATGTTTCTTTCTGTCCCCAAGAATGAATGTCTGCTTCGTGAATATTTTTCACATGATGTGCTATGTTTAGTCCAAGGGATTTGTAAGTGTGTGTCTAAGATCTTCCAAGCTTCTCTTTTTCCTTAGTGCTGCATAGCTGTCTCGCTAGGGCCAGATTCCCCAGGATTTTTTCTCTTAGGTCCTGAGTGTCAGTTGTAAGCGAATGGAGTTTGAGAGCAGGTCTTTTCCCTGCCCCCCAGGAGTCTGTAGGGCACAGCCGAGGTTGTAGTTCAGGGCAGTTTCAGGGAACGTGTTGATCTTTCCCCAGCCACCTGGTCGTCGCCGGTGTTTATCCCCACAACAGACCAGAAGCATGGTTCAAATTTCATGTCATCGGTGTGCTAGTTTAGAAATAAAAATTTTCTTCTTTGTCTAGATTTTTCTTTGTGAGCATGAATGTAACTGATTTAATTAGTACTCAGATAATTTTATGTGGGTTATTTTTTGGGGGGGGGTTGTTTGTTTAGTTTAAAGGAAACTCGTCTTATTTTCCTCAACAAACTTGATTTTTCCTCTGATGTTGATAGAAATCTAGAGTGAGTTCAGGTGTGGTGGGGAAGGTTGGAGACAGAGGGAGTGGCCTTGATCACACAGCATCGCCTGTCTGGCATTGGACAAATCAGAAACATACATGTGAACCTCAGTTTCTCAGCTGTAAGACAGAAGCAGTTGTGCCGATCTCCCAAGAAGCCTATGAAGACTAGACAGAGGAAGCCCCTAACGGGCCGCCCTACAGGCTCCTCGTACATGGTAGCTACTGTTCTCAGTGTCACTAAGCTCCAGGTGTTGGGATGCAAAGCCAGTTCTATAATGTAGATCTGAGTCAAACACAGGGGAGAGCTCGCAGGCACCATGTTTATGGTTAAAAATATAAACACTAGATCAGAACTCCGTGGCTCTTTGCTGTCCCTTTGTGATGACCACTCCCGTCCCATCCTGTCTGCTCCATTGCTGCTTACCACTGCCCCAGTATTAAAGCCACGTCTTAATGCAGAACATGTCTTGAGTGAAGACAATGGCTTCTTGTGGCTTTTATCCCCTGATCAGGTGAGCCCTTGCTCCAGCCCTGAAGTTTTCTTTGAATCCCTAACATGAACCACTTGCCTGGCCCACGGTGACCACTCTCAAGAGAATCCCTCTTCGCCTTCTCTCATAGCATGGCCGTTCATTGCCTGACACCCTAGTTTACGCGGCACTCTTAGCTGCCAGCTCCGTGGAGCATCGTGCATTAGGAAGTCTGTCAATTTGAATGACTTCCAACAAGAGAAGGCACAGAGGAGTGCTCCTTGCCAGCCAGTGCCTGCAGTTTACGTCAGAGTGAAGTAGGGTTTCTGTTTTAATTTTCTCAGAATCGGTCGCACGTCTTTAAGGAAAATGAAGGTGGCACTGCCGAGTCTCCTGAGCCCCTGCGTGGGTCTCTCGTTGAGCTTTTCTGTGTTACAAATGTTTTCTGTCCGTCTCAGCACAAACGATAGAGCAAACGACCTTATTACAAACCGTAACTTTTTTCATGTGTTTGATTCATTTTTGCGCTGTATCTCAAGGGTTCATTTTCCTTTGTTCTCAGTCATTCCATAAACATACATTAACTGAACAGCTTCCAAAAACCAGGAACTGCCCCATGGGAGGAATAAAGTTAGGGGGATAAGCCCTTCCTCCCGAGATGCCTACAACTTGTCGGGATGGTTTGGAAACACGAGAAACTAAAATATAATTAAACAGGCAGTGCTGTGGAGATCCTAGATACGGAGTCTGTTCCCTGGGAGTCGGGGAGGGAACCGGCGAGGACACTGGTGAGAGCCCGTGCACAGAAAGATGAGGAGAGATACTTCCGGAAGGAGTGTCGGCCATGGTCCGCCAGCAAAGGGAGAGGAGCGGTGCGGGTGAGGAAGCTAGAAAGGTTGGCTGGGGGTCTTTTAAGGTGAGAGCTCAGGCACTCTCAGACGACAGGAATCCCTGGGGGGATTTTGAAATCCAGTACTGACATCAGCTTTGGAACAGTAACGGCACTGAGTCTGAGCCCTCCGAAGTTCAGTGAAGCAGAACAGCAATTTGTCATAGGAAAGTAAGCCCCCCCCCCCGTTGCTGTCAGTCCTGCTTGCATGGAAATGACTCTGGGCAGCTAGCTGTGAGGGGACCTGGAAAGAGGGGTGTGTAAACCCCAACCTGCGATTTCAGTTGTCAGGTGATTGAGAATCAACTCTTAACAAGAAGCTCCCAAGAACAACCTTAAATGTTCCAGTAGGGAGAAAGAAGCCCTGCTTGTCCCCACTTCATAGACTGAATCCCGAGCGTAAGTGGGTAGGCAAGTTGCCTCCAAAGCAGTTCCCAGCCATTTCCCAGCTTCTTACACACAAGCCTCCTATGCAGGAAAGACAGCAGGAGGCACCATTCCCTGTTGAATGTTGTTTCAAAACAAGTGAGCAAACTCAAGAGACAGTGAAACCTTCTCCATTATGCTGAGAAAGCGAACCAGAAACAAGTGTGGCCCTTCGCCCCTCGCATGGACTTGACCTTAAGTGAGGCTGAGTTTTCTCCTTTGCTCACCAAAAGCCTCTCATTCTCACAGCCAAAGCCGTTTCGCAGTTGTGTCTGAGGTCATGTGCTGAGTAGATCACTGACAACTGCCCAGGACTTAAGTAGGAGATAGGGGTTGAGAATTGCCTGGTGTGGCTGCTTCCTTGTCAGAAACTTCAGTTTCCCGCTAGCCTTGGAGCCTGTGATCTATGCTGAATTAAATCATTCTGCTAAGAGTTCTTGTTGGTTATGGCAAGGCCCTTGAAATGATGTCATTCATAGAATTACACACTGTGT
Organism: Chionomys nivalis; assembly: GCF_950005125.1. NCBI lineage: Eukaryota > Metazoa > Chordata > Mammalia > Rodentia > Cricetidae > Chionomys > Chionomys nivalis. The sequence continues at coordinate 68,880,318 of NC_080090.1, forward strand.
CTACCCCTGCCAGTCTGCCGTGAATCATGATGCTGTGGAGATGGCTTTAAATCACTAAAGGACTGGAGGGTGCTTCACCTTATGCCCATTGTTTTGATGTACAGATTACAGAAAAGGAAGCTGTGTAACCCTGAGGATTGATCTCCCAACCTCTCCGCTCTTAATTTCTTCATGTCGAAACATAAGCATGAACCAGCTCACACACACGCTTGCTCATCTGTGGCCAAGTACTCATTACAAGCATGTATGTCTTTTCCATATAATGCTAGCATACGAACAGACTGCAAGAGCTGTTATGGAAGCTTTGTAGATTCAGAGGCCCAGGCCCCTCTGTCTTGTTGCTCTGCCATACCCAGCACACAGCTTCCTGACTGGGCTTTAAAATGCTTCTTCAGTGCCCATCAACAGGGCCTCATACCAGTCAGCTAGAAGGGAGAAATATCAGAGGAAGATAACGGCACTCCTCCCAAGACTTGACCATTCCCTAACCCCTGTGTATACCTTTCTGGCTGGAATGTAGCCAGAGGTCACACCTTTAGGTGGAGTTTTCCCATCCTGGCAGCTGCTTCCCAAATATATTTTGTGACATTTTCTAGATTTTTCTACATATAAGATTATGTCATCTGCAAACAGATCATTTTATAACTTTGATACTTTCTCTTCCTCACTTCATTGCTCTGGCTAGAACGCCACGTTCTATGCCAAGTAGAAGTGGCGACAGCAAACATTTACTTTATTCTTTGTTCTGAATATTAGAGAAGACTTATCAGATTTGGGCCAGAGAGTCTGATGTTTGCTGTGGAGTTTGTATGTAGCTTTTATCATGTTTTATCTTCTTAATTTGTTTACCTTTAAATTATGAATGAGTGTTGGATTTTGCCAAGTGCTTTTTCTGCATCAACTAAGAATAATTTGAGGCTGGTTCCTGTGTGTTGTCATAACTGGGCCTCTCTCACTCTTCCATACATGGCTGAACAAACCATCTTTGTATTCCAGTAGTGAACCCAACTTGCTTATAGTGTATAATCCTTCCCCTCCCCATGCTATTGAATTGTTTGTTAATATTTTTGTTAAGAATTGTTAATATTTTGTTAAGAATTTTGTTTCAGTGTTGGTAAAAGATATTGGTCTGTACTTAGCTTTTGTGTAGTACCTTTGGCTTTGGAATTAGAGTTGTTTTAGTCTTATAGAGTGAGTTAGGAAGTGTCCTTTTTTTAATTTTTGGGAAAGTTTGATAAAGACCAGAATTCATCCTTTCTTTGTTTGATTGAATTCACCAGCAAAGCTCCATGCCCATGGCATTTCACACTACATATTTTACTCTTTATATTACAGTGGAAGGATCCGGAAAAGCCCCTTGTATAGTATTGAAGCTACTGGGAATGCCCACTATTGGCATTCCCAGTCTTGTCCCTCTGGGATCACGGGAATTTCCTTGCCCCTGTGACCATATGCTTGTTGAGCCTAGAATGATAGTGGAGGTGATGTGTGTTACATCCAAGGGGATCCCTGGAGCAATACCAAATTCTACAGATCCCTTCCTGCTTAGTGTCATGGCCAATAAAGGTCTGGATTGTTGGTCTCTTAGTCTCTGCCTCTGAGTGAGGCCATGACTTAGAGTGGTATCCCCAGTGATGATGGACATGAAAGCTGAGTTGTCATTTAAAACCATTGAGCTTAGGAATCGTTGCCACAATATAAGTCCCCTCTGAGAGAAACACCCTGTCCCATGGATGATAAGCAGTGGGAACTGAGGTAGTCACTCTAGTCTTTGTAGGGTGAGCTCATTGAGTAAAATGTCCAACGTGGTTAGTAGGTACCAGACAATCTTACATGCAGCGTATGTATCCTGATCTTTCTAAAACACTTATCCAAATGCTCATCAGTGGTGCTCTAACTACTTTCTTAGTTTATTTGCTACCTTTTTCTAGTAGTTACTCGTAAATACTAACTTTAAAGTGAATGTGTATCCCTGAGCATCTTATGTTCTGAGCTTCTTAGAGATGTATTGTAAAACTTTTGACTCTGCTGTCTGCTCTAGTTCCTGGTCTTGCAATTCTTTTTTTCTTAATAGATTTTTTTATTTTTGGCCATTTCCATACATATATACAATGTGTCTTGATCATATCCACTCCCAAGTCCCCTCCAGCTCCCCAGTAGGTGCTCCTCCCACCTTTATGACTTGGTTTTATTATTAATAACTCATTAAATCTAGTTATTCCTGCCTGTGTGAGCCAGCAGCTAGTCATATCCTGGAAGAAAAATGGCTCCTTCTTCCCCAGCAGCCTTCAGTTACCAATAGCTCCTCAACCAGGAGTGAATCACCATGAGCCCCTCCTCTGTCTATGCTGGAGTTACTGACTGCCTGACCTAATTTCTAAAAGAAATTGACAGATGTAGTATATTCTTCAATGTGGCAGTTGTTACTATTTGGTTTTCTAGCAGTTTCTAAATTAATTCTGAGGAAAGTTTGGTGTTTTAGAATGTTCCATATGTAGTCGCATGAGTGATTTTTTTTGTTCTGTAAACTGTAAATGGTCATGTAAGAAATGCCGGCATCTCAGCTTTCCCCTCTAAGTATTTATCATGTCTGATAAAACTATTGCTGAAGTATATTGATACATTTTAAAATACCTTTTAAAGGATAAATCCATCTATCTGAAGGCCAATTACAAGAATAAATAATATTACTAATGCGCTTCTGTTGCATATTCTAAGTGATGCACATAAATTAGCTCATAAAATCTTCCTAACCATCATCTTTGCATAAGCAAACTGAGGAATAGAAAAATGAAGAAATTTGCTAAGACATAGATCTCCAGAGAATGGACGAAGTGGGGTTTGAAACCGTATTGTCCCACCTGAGCCTCTATTAGTACTCGACTTCCGCTTGAATGAGAACCCCAAAATGCGGTGTCCTCTGATGCTTGTGCCCACGGGGGCAGTAGTGGCAGCACAAACAGAACATAAATGGTGTGTCTATCTTACCACACTTACCATGTGGTCTGTTTTAGCTCAGGAGACACGTATGTTTGTTTTGTCTGTTTGGCAGGCGTAAGCAGTTTCCATGTCAAGCATCATGTTAATTGACAGAGTTATCTGTAATGGTCACAGGAACTACAGTGGACCACTTTATTGATGATTGCCTGTCCACCCTCTCTTTTCCCTCCTGACACAACAATCATGACCACGTCTCTTCCTTAGGTCCCAGGCTAGAACTGTATACGGGTACCTGTAAGGTAGCAGAAAAGGGTGTGAGTCTTTGGCCAGACCCTGCAGAACATCTGACCATGGCGTACTTACTTAGAGAGTTCATTGTGGTCCCTTGACAATGCCTGAAGTGTTTCCAGTGTGCTTCGGTGAACACTTCAACAGCAGTACCCTGGCTTGCTTCTGCGTGGCGAGCAGAGTAGACCTGGAAGTGCAAGTGGGACACTCACCTTGGCTTGCTTTTTGGAAAAGGTGTGCCCAGGAGTGGAGCCCAGTGGCATCATGGACAGTTGTGTGAAGATGCTCAGGATAAACCCTCTGAACTTCAGCAGGATGATAGTATTTAACGTGCCTCCATGTGTGAGTGCTATAGCACCTTGGCCAGCTCTCTCTAAATACACTTTTTTAAGGACAGAATGCCTGACTTTCCAAAATTGAACTCTGTGGGGAAAGAACAAGGTGATTAATTGCCCAAACTATGTTCTTGTTTTTGTCGTCAGGCATTCCGTTCCTAAACAGGGTGCAGTCATATTTAGGCTGTCACGACATTGTCACAACTTATCGGGAAGCTCAATGCCTCTGCCGCTTGCAGCTGCCTAATTCAGCAGAAACCCCAGCCCTTCTGCTGGATCTCTGTTGGATGTAGAAATACTGAGGGATAGGACCAGGAAATTCACAGAATAAAATGAAGAACAAACACTGTGTGCCTGCCACAGGCTAAGCACGCCACATACCTCAGCTCACTGGCTGCAAATAACTGTATTTTCAGGATCCCTACTTCACAGAGAAAGACCTCTTAAGTACCTCGGTAACCTGTCTTAAGATCATGTAGGCAGGCAGCCCGGCAGGAGGGAGCGGTGTGACCCGATGATAGTCTGTGGTAATGTTCACTCAGGATAGTAAATTATAGGATGAATAGTGATTTGGGGGAAGGAATGCATGTTTTAGCGAAATATATCATTATGTTTTAGTATCTGAAGCTCCAGGCAATACCTGTGACAAGCATGTCAGAATTTTGAGCTGTTAACCGGAGGAGAGACCTTCTCACTGGAGAAGCCGTTAACCCCCCCTTGCCTAGAGATGACGCGAATTCTGAGTACAGTACGAGGCAGTGCTTGCTCAATCCTAGAGTAGTGAGTAATGCCTGTGTGTGTACGGTGTGTATGGAGCAAATGCCGGTGACATGCCTATGTATGTACGGTGTGAATGGAGCAAGTGCCGGTGACATGCCTGTGTATGTATGGTGTGTATGGAGCAAGTGCCGGTGACATGCCTGTGTATGTATGGTGTGTATGGAGCCGGTGTCAGTGACAAGAGAGAGCTCATGTCTGCCTAAAGACTCAGCAGAGCTTTGGGTGGAGTAAAGTTCACATTCATGGGCCCAAAGCTCACAATTGAACTTCTCAAAGACAGCATCCTGCTTCCCAAGAGTACAGCATCCTTTGGCGCGAAGGTAGGGGATGGCAATGGGAATAACTCATGGCTTCATTGAAAGCCATCTTTGTCCATGGAAAGAAAGGAGAGCTCTCTTTAGGGGATGAGTGCAACCTTGCCGCAGGAGCCAATGATATTCCCATGACGGACCAGTGTGGCCTGGGAAAGTAACAATGACTCTTGGGTTATATTGTTACTTGTTCATGGTGTACTCAGTGAAGAATCAGCAAGTCGGTTTAGCAGCCAGACAAACCTTCTCGCTTGCTCCTTTGAGAGATTAAAGATAAAGAGACCATTTCATACCATACAACCAATTGGTTTCGAACCATGAATGTTTTCTGAAATTACCACTTCCCTGGCATAGTGTGTCTACTGCATCTTTGTAAGAGCTGTTTGTTTTCATTTTTTAAAAATATGTTTTTAATGACTTTTAGCAGTAGAAATCCATGTGATGGATAATTTAGTGAAATATCCTTGAAAATAATGTTTTGAAGCACTGAGCAGTCGTTTGTTGTGATGGGTGTGGTGCTGGGGCTAGGTGGGGTAGGGGTTGCTCATGATTCCAGGTGCTCTTCTGCTTCTCTGGAATGTCACTGAGTTCCAGTCTTTTATGGCCTTCCAAAACGGTAAGATGTTTCTCCCCGTAGAACCATTTATCCTCCCCAAGAACTGTTGAGTTTGTCTTTGACCTGAGACTGTTGTGATGGTTCATCCAAGTTCTACGGCATTATCAAACACAGACATTGAGTTGGTATCCAACCTCTGTTACTGTCTCTGCTTTCCTTGGGAACTTCTGGCTGGGTCGGGGTGGAGGAGATGAGTGTTTGGATTTAGGTCTCTTCTGAGGTTCAAAGCATGAAGTTCACACATAAGCCTCGCGATCACTTGCTAATTCTGTGTAGAGTGCGTTCAGAAGGAGCTCTGTCTACTGTCGAACCCGGCTTCGGTGGTTATTGTTTTACAACATTGATTGTGTCCAGGAGATGTTAAGTGTTTGGTAGTGGTGTGGAGGTTGAGATATGCCGGCTTCCAGTATCTGGTAATAAACCATTTGGCTCCTTGCAAAGGACCTTTTCTTCTGCATCCCTGATGATGCAGTGGGTGTGTCCAGAGAACTTTAGAGATGAAAGAAACGTAGTCAACACAACGGTGGCATTCCCCCACTTGTTGAATACACTTATCTGAGGACTCAGGGAAATCATCTCCCTGCTTTATTGGTATCACATTTCTTGGTAAAAGTTTGGGCCAAATCTTTTCAAATTTCTCAAATTACTTGTGCGGCAGGGGGATGTGGGGTGATGTTGAGATAGGATCTAATCCGTGGCAACCAAAGCTGGCCTTGAACTGGTGATCCTCCTGCCTCTACCTCTCAAGTACTGAGAGGTAGCACATGCCGCCATGTCTGGCTTATGTGGATTCTTTTGATCTTGGTAATCACCAGTAGGCCTTTATCATACTGGTATACGAGTTATTTATCACTGTGTGAGGAATTGACACAGGAGTTAACTTAAAACAAGTACTTAACCCCTATCACAGTTTCTGAGTTCAGATCAGGGCAGTTTAGCTGGAGGTTCAGTTCGGGATATTTCAGGAGACTGCTGTCAGCCAAGGTTTCCGTTGTCTGAAGACAACTGGGGTTAGAGGATTGGTTTCCGAGCTCTGTCATGGCTGTCTGAAGCCTTCGGTAGGCAACCTGGATGTTTGTTCTCACAGCACAGCTGCTGGCTTCTGCCAGAGCATAATCCCGGAGACAGAGACAGCGAGCAGGAGAGCTACTGAGTGGGAAGCTTCCGGCTTTTATAATCTAATCTTGGAAGTCACACACCCACATTTCTGCCACGGATCATTGGTTACATAGGCCAGTCCTATGGGAAGCGACTACCCAAAGGTATGAACTCTGGAGGCTGGGATTCCAGGAGGCCACCTTAGAGGTTACTGGGTCTTGAGGTGGCTCTCAACACAAGCCCCGGGGAAGTGCCACCAAGCCACCTGGCCATCTTTCCATGACATGATGATGCGTTCTATTGTAGACTGTGTTGCAAACTGTTAAGAAGATCTGTAAATGCAGGCATGAAAATATCTAAATTATAATAGTAAGTAAAGAATTATGATAGAAAGTGACATATCACGGTCTGTACTTTACGTAAATTTAAAGATAGATTTGCATACAATTTGGTATACTACTCTTTTTTAAGAATGGAAAACTCTTACCGGCGACTAAATCTTCTATTTCTTCCCTTCCTTTTCCTGGTTTGGAATTTTTAGAACTTCAGAATTGAGACATCTCCCCCGTGAAGGAATGGCTACCCACTGCCTGGTCTGTGCACTTTGGTCCTTCCCCACCCAGATCACTGTTTGCAGCGTGAGGCCTGCTGGCAGATGCTGCAAGGCCTGTAACTACTCCTCCACTGGCCTCAGCTTCTCATTTGCAGTGTGCAGCCTGAGTGACAGGCACACGCTTTACCTTCATGTCCTCAGATAACTGAGCAGGAATTTTTGTCTCAACAAGTACTTCGAGTCCCAAGATGCCCGGTCTATCCGGAATCTCCTGAGTCACTGGAGCTCTGCCTTGCTTGGGAATACTGTCTGAAAACTGCTCCTCTCCAAGCTGGCCTTGAGGCGCAGCCAGCCTGACGCTGCTGTTTTCTATAAGCAGCGTGTGCTTCTTTCCAGCCCGAGAGGGAAATGTTTCAATGAAAATCCTCCTTCTGATGACGAGCGAATGAATCCATCTTTCAGTCTGCCAAAACTGAGGATGCCACAGACAGTGGTGTCTGTGTAAACCTTCTAGGCACCTCCTTCATGCCCCAAGTTGAGCATTTCTTTCAATATAACATCTGCACGGCATTTATTTTCATCAGCACGCTCCTTAAATACACATTTTAGCATGTTCTTTAGCCGTGGCAGAGGTAATTATGAGCAGAAAGCCTGGTTCCTGCTGTGGTGGCTCTTGCTGTCCAATAGGAAAGCCTGATGCTACCCAGTTAAGCATAAATGACTACATACTCCTTTAAGTGCTAGGAATGAAAAGGCCTGTTGTATGTGCAAGGCTAGACCTGCAGGATCAATGAAAGGTTATGTATTGCCTTTATACAAATGAGGGGAAAAAAATCCCCTCTGTGTGGACGAATTGAAAGGCAGCCTCCAAGTCTCTGCAGACTTGCTGGCATAGTCTGGTAGGTTGATGGGCCCCTTTCTTAGTTCTCACAAAGCCTTCTTTTTTCCAGTTGGATCCAACCTAGCCTGGCACTCCTGTCTTAGCTGGCAGATCAGCCTCCCACCCCTGTACCTTGATGACAGTTTTCACCCAGTTGACAACCCAGGCTCTCGGCACCAGCTGACCTGGAGGATCAAAGTGAGCCGAAGAGAAGTCCTCGGAATGAACCGATAGTCGCTAGATGGGGTAGTGAAAGGGGCCATCAGTAGCTTTTCAGGCAAAGGAGACTGCAGTGAGAAGCAGCAGAGATGGACACGGAGATAGATCAGTAGGTACCTGCTGAGTCAGCATGAGGACCTGGGTTGGGACCCCTACCTAGCACCTACATGAAAAGCCAAGTGCAGCCGCCTATGCCTATAATCCCAGTCCTGGGGAGCTGGGAACAGCCCGGTCCCTGTAGCTTGCTGCCCTCTCAGTCTAGTCCGCTTCATAAACTCCAGTTTCAGGGGGGACCCTGTGTATCAAAAAGCAAGGTGGCGAGTGATTGAAGACTCACTATTCACCTCTGGCCTAAACACACTGCATACTCACACAAATGTATGTGCGTGTGCATGCGCGTGCACACACACACACACACGCATGCACACCACCAAAGCAGGAGGGACCTTGGGCTCTTCCAGGAACCAAGTATAGAAAGAAGTAAACAACAGCAAGATCTTCTAGGACAAGCTGCCAAGTGCCGTGCTAAGGTGTGTATTTGAAATAGCGTCCTTCTCTTGTCTCTGCAGGGGTCTGACCCATGTAGCTTCCTTCTTGTCTTTAACTGTAATCGTTCTGTACTTGCTTGGATTTATGTCTGTGATACTATCTCGTTGCAACTTCAACATACAGAATCTCTTTCTGCACAAAGGACATGTGTTCAGGTTCCTAGGGTAGCTAATCGGAATGTAATTTCTGGGAGGCACGAGGAGGAAATCTAGGAAATCCTAAAGAAGATCTTGTCATTTCATCTCCCACCTCAGGATTAGTGCACACACATGCATGTGCAGGCTTGCACGGACACACTAGGGAGGGAGAGAAAACAAACCTGTCCGGTGTGTTTCCTTCCACATACAGTATAGAGAAAAAGCCATATGTGTTTCTCTACTTTTTGTTGTTGTTGTTGTTAACCTTTTAGATATTTAAGTTTTTTATCTAATATCTTCAGTTAATTTTTAAAATGGAAACAATCGAAATGAGTGTACCATCCTCTAGGAAGAGGTGTGGGAGAATATCAGACAAGAATCCCAGTAATGCTTGTTTAGTATTCAGAGCAGTCTGAGATGTTGACCTAGGACATCAGAAATGTGGCTTTGTCTTCTTTTTAAATTCTGCAATGACAGATCATAGTTATCATAAGGTGTCACTTAGGAGATACAAAGTGTATTATGATTTTTAATAAAGGACAGAAGGATGAAATTTAGCTGACTAACCTACCCATTACTTCAGATATTTGGTATTTTTGTGGTGAACTTATGACACTAAAATGTATGGTATTTAACAAGTGGCTATGTTGAACACAATGTGTAATACGGTGTAAAGACTTGATACTCCCCACATCTAACTGTGGCCTGGTACCCTTTAACAATCATGTCTGCATTCATTCCTCCTACCTCTCTGGTAATGGTTGCTGATGTGAGTTCGGTGGTTTTAGTTTCCACGTCTTCCAGTGTTTAATTTATTTCACTTAGCTTAGTGACTTCCAGGTCTGTGTTGTCCCACACAAGATGATTCTTCTTTGTAAAAAGCTGAGTAGTATTCCACGGTGTACATGCGCCAGCTTTTATCTGTTTATCCACTGATGGAGATCATGATGCTGTTACTGGGATGTTGTGAATGTATACAGTGAACCTGGGTGTACAGGAGACACTTGGACAAACTGATGTCCAGTCTTTTAGGCAAATACCCAAATGAGAGGTTATTGCATTATATAATAATTCTAGCCCCTCTATTTATTTATTATGAGTTCTAGAGGTCAGAGGACAACTATCAGAGTCCTCTTCTCCCCCTGTGTGGCTCCCGGGGGAAGAAGTCAGGTTATAAGGCTTGACAGCAAAGGACCTCACCCACTGAGTCATTTTGCTTCCCCATGGAGTAATTCTATTTTTAGTTTTCTGTGGGACTTCCTGAAGATTTTCACAGTAGCTGTGCTGATTCACTGAGAGCTTTGCTGTTGTCTGCCTGCTTGATTGTTTTTGTGGGGTGTGAAAATTACATGCAGGTAAGAAAGGGAACCAACCACACAGGCCTGGAATGTTCCAGGCTAGTGTTTACCTCCTGAGCTATCTCTTGTCATGTTAAAGGAAGATATCACTGAGCTACCAAAATAATTAATTCCTGCATTTACCTTTATGTTCACAAATGGTGCTGATTTGGAAAGGTGTGTTGATTCTATTTCACCAGCGCACCTAGGATCTGCAGAAGATGCCTTCAGAATTACAACTAAAGGATAAAATGTAGTGTTGGATGAAGGTTGTTAAGATGTCTTCCCTTGAGGTCCTGAGAAGTACCAAATATTGCATTCTAAAATCAAATACTAAAACACAGCCCTAGATGGGATTTCTTGCTTTTAAAAAAAAAAATTTAAAAGAAGAGTAAATGAATTTTCTTGAATTTTGTAAGCTGCCCAATTTTCTTTACCCACTTTTTAAAGGCAAAATATAATGCCACATAGAACTTATTTACCAAGTTTCTCTTAGCTGCCTTACTTATATAACCAGACAGGACTGATAAGCAGGCGTTCAGGCAGGCAGTCTGGCCTTCCAGTTTAGTTCCTACTGTAGGATGGAGTTACTTGATGGATCTAAGGCGTAGCTCATGGTTGGTGATATGGTAAGAGAAATTTATAACATGTTTTACAGAATAGAGCTGCAAAACCATTTTAAAGAGCAATAAAGGGGAATATGCTATCATGCACCCTAAAAAAATACAGTGAAGTGAAAATGATTAAAACAGATACGGGATTAAGTGGAATTCAACAAAGAGCCATGGGGCGATACCCACAGATACCCACACAGTGTGTGCGCACCAGGACGCTGCAAACCAGGGGCAGAAGAACCACATACCAGTGAGTACAGATGAATTAAATAATTGTCATTTTTTAATCATCTCTTAAAACCTACAAGAAAACAATTGGCAAGTATTTAGCCCATATTGGAATGGGATAGTGTTTTGAACAGAAAGCACAAGAAACCACAAGAATCATTATATTTTCACCTGTCTTAGTAAAGAGAGTCCCGATTATGACGGACAAAACCAACTCAAATAAACCAAGATGTCACCTAACCAGATCTCAGGGTACCCCAAGGGCGGGGCCAGGGCTGGGGCAGACCTTCCCAGGGTCCATAGAGAAGTTGTTTCAGCTTCTGGAAGGACCTGAAGCTGCAACTGCCTCCCTGCTGGGCTCATCCTTAATGAAGCTCAGTTGCATAACTCGGTTCTGCTTCTGGCTAGCTGCCCTTCCTGTTGCAATCTGTTGTTTGTTGGGAAGTTGAGCCCACTGCTTCCCCTGGACAGGAGTGTACTAGACGGAAAGGGACTCTGGGCAAGGCAAGAGTATGCTTAGGAGGTGTGAATTTGAAATGTCATAGATTGGATAACACAAAAACACTTACAAGGGCAAATACCGCCTCAGAAAAATATTTAGGACAAGTGTTATGCAGAAATGATCGGTGCCTCTAACAAAGAAAACTATTTTGACAGTTGTAGAATAGCTAGCTTAGTGTGGCCTTTAAGTGGGCAAAGGAGATGAGAAACAGTTTGCAGGAGAAAATGGGCTGCGGGAAGGGAGAGAATAAAGGTTAGCTTCAGCAGAGGTACAAAAGACACAGACTTAATACAACAAAGTGATGTTTCTGCTTAGGGTGTCGGCAGCACTTTTGTGGGGTTTTTTGTTTCTGTTTGTTTTTAAAATCATACTGTTAGTTTTGGCAAAGTGTGAGTCAGACCCCCATATTCTGCTGCTGAAAATATAAATAAGTACCAGCTTTCCGGGTAAAGATACTGCAAGCCAAAGAGATGATCCTGCTCCCGTTGGCCAGCGGTTCTAAGAAGGAAAGTCAGAGAGACGCAGCCACGGAAGACTGTATGATTTGTGGGAGGTCGATGGTGGCGAAAACTGGGAATAGCAAGCGTTGCTTCAGTAAGTAGGCTGTCCAGGTATTGAAACGGCATATGCCAATAAAAGTAATTTGTACAAAGATGTCCAATTTCATAATTCCAACTTTGTAAACGTGTAGGAGGCAGTTAGGCGAAACTTTTATAGGCAATATTCTAAATGTTAACCAGACTTAATGAATATAATAATAGATGATTTCTTTACTACACTGAAAATATTACTGTGATTATCAAAAGAGCATCAGTAGCAACATATGTGCTGTGCGTGCCAAAGATCTCTGCCTCACACGCTGTCAGGTCCTCTGCTCCCTTGGCCCCTTCCCACCCTTCTCCCCTGCCCATGGAGTCTGTCTGGGCTTCCTTTACACAAGCGGGCGTTGCTGCCAAGCAGAGGCTTTATGAGAGGCTGCTGGTGGCCTCACCAAGGCAGCCCCTCAGGGTTCATGCTCAGGGAGGTGAGTGTCCATACGCTCGTGACATGGAAGAGTGGACACCAGAGCCCGTTCTCCTGTAGAACTCAGGCGTGATGTGGAAGTGAGCTCGTGGACTCACGCTTGGGTCCTGAAGGAGATTCCTGAAATAAAAGCTGTGTCTACAAAGGCCAATTACAACTTCAGTAGCAATGGAGAGATTGGAATATTACGGTTCCAGGGACTAGTTACAGTTGGCCTTGGTCTTTAGCCATTCCTCAAGGGCTATTCCTTGCCCACATCTGTGTCAGACCTAGCATCCTGATAAACAGATTAAAACCTTTGGAATGTATTAACATTCTCTGCCAAGCACAGGGCCCAGGCCTGTGCACTAGCGCCTGGGTCTATAGCTGAGGTTGCCCCTGCTGGCCAAGCCACCCTCCGAATGTTTCCACCAGTGTTTTCATTTTATTTCCTTTTTTGAAACAGGGTCTCTCTGTGTAGTCCTGGCCGTTCTGAAACTCTGTAGACCAGGCTGGCCTTAAACTCAAAGATTCTCCTGCCTCTGACCCCAAGAGCTGGAATCAAAGGCATGTGTACCACACTCAACATATTTTAGAAATTTCTTGATTCATAGCTTTCTTAGTTCTGTTACCATAAAAATATGTTCGTGTTAGAGCAATGGAGTGACCCAAGTCCATGTTTCTAGGCCATGGCTACTCAACTTTGCCTCCAGAGTATCTCTTTCCTCGTTGAGTTAAAAGCCAAGTTTTGGCATAGGCTGGCCAGGGTGCACACACACCTTGTAGCTTCCTAGTCAGCCCTCCAATGCTCCTAAATTGTTTTTAGTAAAATCTCACTTTCTGATTTTATCCACCATTCAGAGGGTGACATTGAGGGGAAAAAAAAGATGTTGTGGGTGGGTTGCTGGGGGAGGCTCAACCAAGTCAGAAGTCCAGAGTCAGGAAGGTTTCTCTCCACCCAAAGGCTTTCTTCTGCCTTAGCCAAGTGTGCCTGTGGTGAGAAAAATAATTTTCATCAACTGGAGTCTCACACAGATCAGCACTGTGTGAAGCCGGCCTCTGGCCCTCCATGCCTACTAGACACTGTGGACCCAGGGAGGACCCCTGGGGAGACTCATTGTGAACCCAGGGAGGACCCCTGCGAAGAACAGACAAAGCTTTGCTGTTTCCTTTGGCTTTGTTCCCAAGTGTACTCTAGATCTATAGGACATGTTATCCTAATCAGTTACTGCCTCTTCTCTTCCTCAAGGTTCCTGCCCTCCCCACCCTAGGAACACACACACACACACTTCAGTGTTAAAGCTATCGCCTCTCACTCTGGAATGTTGACCATATCCACTACAGAAGTAAATGCTTGATGAAGCTGGGTGGTCAGTAGCGGTGGTCCCACTGGGGGTTCCTACTTGGGATGAGCCCCTGGGGGGCCGCTCACTTATGCAAGCTCCTGATATGTTGACCATACATCCAGCAGCTCCCCCTGCTTCAGAGCTCAGGAGAGCCCCAAGTCTCTGTAGAAGAAACCTTTGTTTTCGAAGGCCAGAGAAGTCCCGGGGCAGCCCCTTCTGCGTTTGTAAACACAATAGGAAGGAAGGCTTCTTCTGGTTCAAGACGGGGCCTCTGAAATAGCTAATCATTGTTTTTTTCAGGTTTGTGTGGTCATGTAACGATTTCAGTCAAAAACTCTTAAAACCACTGCGCTTTGTTTTGGAATAGTTCAGGGTGTCGAAGAAAAATACACAAAGAAAGAGGGACTTGGACTTTCTGAGCATGGAAAGGTGACATCTGCAGAGTGTCTGGGCCCCATGCCACCAGGCCAGGGGGGGAAACTCGCTTCTTAAATGCCTGAGCCTTATTGTTACCGAAGGTTGTTATAATTTTAGAAAGGAAAAGATGAATGGAAGACTGTCTTGGCTTACAGAATCTATTTCTATTTTTTGTCCAACTGAATCACGGTGATAAAAGCAGCCCTGGGCATCACAAGACTTACCAACCTTTGTGTCTTTGTGTCATCCCCTTCCCACTCTGTTCCTGAAATGACTTTTTCCCCTATCTCTTTTTATCTTGCTCTAAACAATACAAGGCTTCTCCACACTGGCAGGCCTTACAGGGACTTAGGAATTATGTCTGATTTGTTTGCCTGCGTATCAGCTGCCCTCCTCCCTTGCTCTCTCAGATTGGAAACCACAGTGTAAGCATCTAAGCCTCCTGACTCATGAATGCCAATGAGGGAAGCATGAATTAATCATTATTATTCTTAGAGTGTTGGGTTGGCCTGAGAAACTCAATTTGAAACATTCCCTTCGTGATTTAATTTCTGTTTTAAACGTATTTTGCTTATTTTGGTGCTTTTTGAGTATGTTAATTTTTCACTAATTTTGCTTTAACTTAAAATGGCTTGGCAGTGCTACCACAGGTAGCTGGTGGAACCTTTTCTGTAGATGATGACTGATCGGACACACCTGTTCCGATGTGGGGACTGCAGGGGACTTCACCGGAATACACTTGTCCTTGGGCTTCCTTGAGGTGAGCCCTTTGTTTAATAATAACTCAGGCATGCATCCTCACACAAAGCTTCATGTGTGCCCTGCCTTATCCGTTTGGCATTCAGAATGATAAGAGGAAAGGGCAGCTGTTCCCGTGTCGCAGCCAGCTTTCCAAGGGCAGGGTTACTCCGGTCCGTTTCCCGGATCCTGTTTCTCCCCACTTCTCATTAATTCATTAGCAGCCGTTAAAGTAAAAGTGACCTCAGCTGTGTTTTCCGCTCCCACGGGCTTCCTCTCACATCTGCCCTAACGCGCACCCACGAGAAGGCTTTACCGCATGTGCTCCAGCATATGAAAACCGTCGGTGTGCATCGGTAAAGAACCCTGATGATTTCTCTGGCCCCCGTTTATGTGAGTCACGGTTGCTGATGGCCCTGGCAAATTGTGCATTTCTTTTGCTTCTTAGACTAGTCATTCCTAGGAGTTCTCTTTAATACTCAACTCTTATAACAAATTCCAAAGTTAAAATATGCATAAACCATCCAGTTATGAACAAAAATATTAAGAGATTGTTGAGAGTAAAGTAAGAAGTTTACTCCAGCTGTCTGCCCTTCTCCAGCCTTCCGGGACCCTCACAGGTTCCAGTGACATCAACACGTCCCATGTGAGAAGAGGCATCTCCTGGGTCATTTAGGCAGTCCACCTGACTCATCTAGAGCCAAATCCTTAGTGTGAAGTCAGGCTCCGTGTCTACCTCCTAAATAGTGTCGGCAGGAATGTATCATTACTTCCTCATAGACAAGTAACAAGTGCTAAATTAGTTAAGACATGGCACGCCAAACCCTTTGGTCTCTGTTAAGCGCCATACTCTCGGTGACTGTAAGTGCTACAGACTCTGTGCATGGAATTGTACAGCACAGGAGGCTGGGGCTAAGTTGGGCCTACTCAGGAAGAGTCTGCTTTGTGCCGATGCTTACGCTGAGAACATGACAATGAGGTGGGCTTCTTACTCTTGCCCGAGTCTGAGTTAAAAATGTGGGTGAGGATTCCACCCTCAGTGAGCCCTTGCTGGGGAAGGTAGTGGGTAAAGTGTCAGGTCGTTTGGGCTGGCAAGAACTCGCAGAAGATGGTTGCTATGAAGCAGGTAGGCAGGGGACAGCTGTAGTTAGTCATAGGACCATTGTGACTGGTTCAGTACAAAAGACTAAAGAAGGGTCTACTTGCTTTGCCTTGACATTGAGTATGGCCCTGCTATCAACACGTGACATCATTAGTACATAATTTGAAAGTTATTTTAGATTTGAGATTTCTAAGAAACAAAGACACGGTAAGCTTTTTATAAGCCTGAAAAGCCAATGTTTTACACTAACGCTCTAGAGTAGATAAAATGGTTTATATAAACTTGATAGCATGCATCACTGGGTCTGTTGAGCCAGGAAGGAAGGGAAAAAAAATGGCCTATCAGAATCATTTCAAAGAAATTCATGTATTTTTCAGTTTTTCATTTGGATATGACTTCCCTTCCCGTTCTGAAAAGCCAATGAGCTGAAAGAATCTTGCAGATGAAAAAGGAAGAGAGAGGATGGGGGTCAGGATTAAGGAAAGGGAAGCTGCTTCCTTGCAGCCTGTGACCCCAGACACTTAACAGAAAGTTTCCATTCTCCAGAATCTCCACTCCCCACCCCTCCCACTACCTCCTACCCCGTGCAACCAGTGCAGTCTCTAGCTCACCACCCCCAGAAGACACCAGTGCCTGGCCAGGAAGCCTGTAGTGGCCACAGAGCCACCACGAAATGAATCCTTCTCTTCACCTTGAGTTGATCGTGGGTTGAGGAGCTGGTGACTACATTGCCCGTATTAAAGACTGGATGGGAATTGTTTTTAATTAGTGCTCTCCAATTGTCTGTGTGTAAATGTCAACCTCTGATGTGCTTAGGGGCCTTTTGAAAACACCTTTTTTTTCCCCTTTCTTCTTCTAAGCAAACATTTTTGAGAACTCGTCTGTCCAGTGCTCTCTGTGAGAACTCCTGGTAGGTAGAGGTACACTTCCAGCCTCTATAGAAATCTCTGATGGTGCTGGAGGTCACTTTGACAAAGGCATCTGCCAGGTTCAGAATAAATAATGGGGCTAAGGAAATGGTTCAGTGGGTAAAAGTGCCTGCCGTGCAAGCATGAGATCCTGAGTTCAAATCCCTAGGTCCCATGTAAAAGCTGGACATGCAGAAGGAGTCTGGAATCACATTACTCCCGTGGGGAGATAGGAGGTGGAAACAGGAGAATCCCCGGAAGTTTACAAGTCAGCTAGCTGTGGAAAACAGACGAGGTGGAAGACAAGGACCAACACCCAAAGTTGTCCTGTGATCCACACACAGGAGCCGTGACACACATGCATTAATATTTATGCCTATAAATACGCATGCACACATACACACCACAAAAAACAGTAGTTATAGCTAATTATAAAATAGAATAAATTGTGGGGCACCAGGTTTCCTTAGCCCACAGAGTGCTAATACCTATCCCTGTACTCAGCTCAGAAACATGGCCATGAGCAGTACCCCATCCCCAATTTCATGGCCTCAGAGTGGAGAATGAGAGGACACCTGGTCTCTAGGCAGCTGTAACCTGGATGGTAATTACTCCCAGTGGCAGTATAGTAGTAACTCTTGACATTTTAGGATCAACTATCATGATTTGGTCACAGACATAATCTTACCACATACCTTCTTCCCAATCCCCATCCAGTTATTTCTCTCCTAAATTTTCTAGGCAACTTCCTTAAAAGTCACTTAGGTTCTGAAAAGTCTAATTTTGTCTGGTGAATAGCTTTATTTTTCAGAATTTCTTGAAATATAACCCTTTTGTGGGAGATTTTCCCCTATGGTCGGTCCGTCCTTCCGTCCGTCTGTCCGTCCGTCCTTCCTTCCTTCCTTCCTTCCTTCCTTCCTTCCTCCTTTCATCATCTAAGAGCAGCTTTTACTCACCAAAACCCTTTCAACATCCCCTCTTTCTAAAGAAGACCCATCAAAATGGAGCTATGTGTTGTATATCCTGAGGAAGTAACTCCAGAAGTCCTGGAGCATAGGGAGAAGGCCCATTGTGCCTCTGTGTTCCAAAAACTGTCAGAACTCAGCAGAGATTACCTTGGGCTTCATGAATAGAAAGTAAAGGAGGGAATGTTTCACTGTCGCTTCCTTTTTAATCAGAGTGATGTGATAATAACTCTCCTGTTCTACAAAGGCATGTCTCTGTGAACATGGATGTGTCTGATTCTGTCCGGACAGGGTATCCATTAGCACATACTCATTGGAATCTTTTTGCCCAGTACCGCTTTACCAGCTACATAAAATAATCAATAATTCATGGAAAGACATCTCCACTAAGATATAATAGTGATACCTGTATAGACTGATGATGTGACCACTCCAAGGTACAATTAAGGGGAAAGATTGTGTTGTTGTAGTTGCTGTTGTTGTAGATGAGAGAGAGAGAGAGAGAGAGAGAGAGAGAGAGAGAGAGAGAGAGAGAGAACAGCCGGAGGGATCTGGAAGAGCCCAGAGCAGAGAGAGAAATTAGTAGACTGAGCATGGCCGGCTGACTGGACCTGGCCAGGGGATAAACAAAAGGGGAAGGGACATGGAAAGAAGGAGAGGAGAGCATGGGAGAGTGAGTGGAGGGGAAGGGAGAGGCAGAGAGAGAAAGACAAAGAGAATGAGCATATGGAGATGGCAGGGTCATAAGGAGAATGATAACCTAGGAGCTGGGGAAGCTGGGGAAGTTTGAGGAGGTGAGAAGAGGTAGGATGCTAGCCTGGACTTTAAAATGTGTAGCAGGACCTTGTGATACTGAGAGAGCCTGGAGGCCAGCATGGACTTTGATATGCTAATAGGAACAGATAGCCATTTGTCTCTTCTGCCTTTGGGAATTTAGGGAAATAGAGTTTCCTTTGGACCTGACAATTCCTTAGTATGCTATCATTTATCTGCACAGTGCCCTTCAGTACATGGGAGTGATCTTCCTCATTGACTTTTGAGGAAGAACTAAAAAAGTTTTACTGTGGAATCAGTTATCTTTGAGAATTAAAAAAAAATGCTAGGTCCCCAAGAAGAAAAGGAAATTTTCTGAGGAACCTGAAGCTGCTGCTAGCTCTACAAAAACCACAAAGAAAAAGAAAAAATCCCAGAAGGCATCCCAAGAGGATTAAAATGGACATGCTTGGTTGGAGGGGCACACCTTGAAGGGGACAGTTCCTACCCATGATTAACCCCAATAAAAACACAAAAATAAAAAAAAAATGCTAGGCATGTGCTACTAAAATTATTTCATGTGGAACTTTTGAATTCTATAATAAATAATTCCTTATACCACCAGTGAAACGTCAGAGATAGACATGAGTTTGTATGTGTGTGTAATTCCTAACTGTTTGGTCTTCAGGATAATCACACTCATTGTTCAGCCTCTGATGTGTGCAGGATGTTTTCCAGTTAAGGATGAGCCGATGGAATTAAATTTATGTCATTTATAACCAAAGTTTTAAGGCAAAGCAGCTTTAAGACTAGACTCAGACATTTTGATAGCCATTAAAATAATATGGAAAAGATTGGGGATTTAATCAGTACACCTGGGGAAGAGGAACAGATAAAGGGCACAAATGTGTCTAAACCCATCTTCAGGATACTGGCATGAGCTTTAGGTTTCAACAGGAAGAGTGCAGACAGGAGGTCAAGAGGTCGCCATGATTAACCAGTGTATCAAGATTTGTTTCCATTCTAGTTCTATGAAGTGGTCCAAAACGGGACCGGGTGGCTCTCAGGACAGAGACATCCTCCACATAGTAGGGTGGTTGCCCTCATCTACAGGGGAGGGCTGTCTTTCCAGGCTGTGTTGCTCCTGGAATCCCGGGTAACTGCAGATTTAGGACAACTCATATTTGTTGGCATCTTTTGGGAACCTAGAAAAGGACCCTAAAAGCTGATGGTAAGACTCGAGAGTTACTCTGATCCTAGGGTCTTGGATCCTGAAGAAGGACACCCAAGGTTAGGAATTACCAGTTTTTAGCTAACTACTCTTTGAGTGATTATAACACATTTTTACAGAGGTAAGCAGGTGCCCCAAAGTACAAGAGACATGAAAAATGAAGGGACAGATTGCAGATATTACCCCGCCTTGTTTTACCTTGTTAACACAGCCGTTTTGAAGAGTCTGCTAGAGGCTCAGCATATGCGCCACCGTCCATCCCACTCTTCCTTAGTCCATCTGTCCCTTCATCATGACTTAGTAATGACTGTGCAGGAGGCCAGGACCAGATTTCCCAGTCCTGATATTTTGGTGCCACTGATTTGATTTTTTTCAACTTTTATGTCGTATGTTCTATTACCTACGTTAAGACTCGACTCTTCGTGCCATCTGTTCAACGCCTACACGGCGTTACCTTTTCATTAAGTTCTCGGACGTGCATGGAGAAAGGCAGAGGTGGTGATTGGTGCTTCGGCATGAGTAAGAAGTCACTGTAAATAGAATGAATGAAACTATTTTTAAATGTCTCCTGTAGAAAAATGTCATGTTAATTAACACTTACCAGACTGGAGCTAAGCAAATTTTAATTATATATATATAAAAGCCTACACATTCTTGTTATTCTAACACAGCTCTAAGAAGCAAATGAAGAAAACTTCTAAAACTGTTGAGCAGCTCCCCCTAGCATAAGTAGTCTTAGAAAAGCACACCCAGATGCCAATTCTGGCTGCCTTTTTCTCTCGAAAGCATGTATTGTTTTCCCATGTCTAATTAAACAGGCAGTTCTGGACATTGTTCTCAGTCTGCATGTCAGAGATAGCTATCAGAGGGGATTGCATAACCTAGTAAAATTACTTCTTGTTAAAATATTTTCGAAATAATATTACTGTCACTCTGGGCAACCTCTGTCCCTTGCTTCTGTCTTAGTTGACTGGATTAGGAAGATTTTTTCCTTTTTTTTTTTTTTTTTTTAAACCTTGGTCATTGATTTAGGGAAGAGAAGTGACAGGGTTGGGAAAGATTCCTAAAGTAGGCTAGGGAAAGCTTCATATATAACTGTCTTTGGAGAATGGGTATGGTCTTTGAAGCCACCATCTCTGAGTGTTGAGTTCTTGGGGAAGCTCTATACTACAGTGCAACAGGCCATGGTCCTCCTTGAAATGGGTCATAGCACCAGTGTAATTGCTGAGCGACTGAAAGCTACTGGTCACCAAGGAAACACTCAGTGTCAGCCCTTTGTCATTGTTACTATCACTCCACCAGGAGCATTTGGATATGAACAGCAGCATAAGCTAAGGCTTTGATTCCCAACCTGAAATTCTTTGAGCAAGTTCTTGAAACTTGGTTTCCTCATCTCTAAGTGGAGTTATAACAGCTGCTGGGTACAGTTGTACAAATAGAAAACTCATGCAGAGGGTCTAGACAACAGTAGGAATGGGGAGAACAAGCAGAACACAGCTGTTGGGCTTTTCAGAATAACAACAATATTAATTTTCTAAGACTAGGAGACAGCAATGTCAGTGTTCTGTAAGCGGGAAGCAGAGGTAGAAACTGACTCCGCAAACCTAGAAAAATCCAGTTAAACCCTACAGATGATGAAGGCCTAGGAATTGCTAGCACCTGGCCTCTCTAGGTACCAAAGAGAAGATGAACTAAAACCAAGAGGGTTGATTGGGATTCCATTTTTAAAAACCATTTGGAGATGGGGAGCTGGCTCCGTGAGGGCAGCGTTTGGCATGCAAACATGGTGACCTGAGTTCAGATCCCCAGCATTCATGGAAAGTCAGGTCTGCCCCTGTAATCCCAGCTCTGGGGGAGTGGGAGAGACAAGAAGATCCTCACAATCCCTGGAGCTCCAGGCTCAGTGAGAGACCCTGTCTCAAAAACTAAGCTTGAGAGCATATGAGGAATACAACCTCTGGCCTCCACGCACACCCCCGCCCCAACGCCCATCCATACCCAACACCACACACACACACACACACACACACACACACACACACACACCAGATCCCAGGTCACCATGCTCCTTTTCTGCAGTCAGGCACTCTAAGGGAAGGATACCAAGCTAAAATCACAGCTCTTAATGGGGAAGTCTGTATTCATAGTGCCAAGAGCTTTGATTGTCGCCTCCCATTTGATGCCTGGAAAGTCAACAAGAAGGCGTAGATTCTCCCCATAGATGAGACGAGATGAGATGAGCCTTCTCACATGCCTCTTCCGTGTACCAGGCAGACAAAGAGCCAGAATTCAGCGAGTTCTTTAGTCTGTCCAGACACCCATTCCCACAGTGTCCAACCAAAGGCTGGGCCTTACTGTCAGACAGCAGCTCTGTCCCAGAGCGGATCTTCCATCCCTGGCTTTCAAGGCTCCTTTCTCTATGGACTTCCTTTCAGTCCTGGTTCCTCACCAGCGAAGCTTGGAGCTCTGCTGCCACCGTCAGCTGCTGTCGGTTCCTCTTGCTGCTCTCTAGAAAATGGCATGGCATTGCTCCCTCTAAAGAGGTCGGGTATTGGAGTCATACACAGACCTGGTGCCATCCATGTTTCTCTCATGTTTTTTGCTCTCAATTTTAGCTGCTCTCAGTTCTCAAAGTCCAAAGTTCTCAAAGGTGTGAGATTGCACTGGCCAGTGCCTTGTGTATCAGTCTTTATGGCATGGACAGACAGGCTTGCCGCTATTATTCAGTGGATTATGTGGTACAGAAGTGATCCTTTGAGATTACACTGTGTAAGCACACGACTAAATGCTTTAATAGATCTATGTATGTGGTATGTTTTCTGTTTAATGTCGGCTTTGAAATATACAAAAATAGCACATTTACTAGATTTGATAAAGAATTTTAAACTGGTGTTTTTTAAAATTCCGTATTTTAAAATTATATAGGATAATATATAACATGAGATTTGTCATTTTGAAATTTTTAATTCTTTTATTCTTTGACAATTGCATAATTATATATATATACATACATATAATGAATTTTAGTTTTTCATTCCTAGTATCCTCTCATCCCCTCCTACTCTTGTGTGTGTGTGTGTGTGTGTGTGTATGCATCTATCCTGCCAAGTTTAGGCTTACTTCCAAGAGCATTTACAGAGGGTTACATTTACAGAGGATTATTTACTAAGCATGGGATACTTATCAGTGAAGACCCCACTGAAGAAAACAACACGCCCTTTCCAGCAACCAATGGCCCCTCAGGAAGGGGTGGAGCCTCATCATCTGACAGTGTTTAGGTATATAGTACACTAGAACTTCATATCAGCCTTGCTGCCGACCAGCACAGCATCCTCTCCAGGACTTTTTTTCATCTTGCAAGGCACCAGCTCTGTTCCCATGAGTCACTCATTCCCCGTTCTTCCCAGCCTCTGACCACCACTGTTCTACGTCTCCTGGATGCTGTGAGTTTTCTAGCTTTTACACAAATGATTATTAGTATGAATGAGTAACAGCTGACATTTGTTGTCACTATGATCCAACAATTTATGGTGAAAATACTTTACAGGAGTGAAATGAGGCTCTTTTTCCATCCCTGAAATAACTTAAAACATGTTTTTAAGGAGAAAAACCACCATGAACTTCTTATAACCTAGCTTAAAAGTGACGATGTCATGAGTTTTGGTAAGTGCTATTTCTAGCCGGCTTTTCTTTTCCTCCAGCCCTCCTTGGTCACAGCTTTAGTCTAGGCTACGATAAAGATACCAACCCTTGTGTCTCACTTCTGTGGTTCATTCTTAAGATGCTCCAGCCTTTTCTCTGTCCAGTTTTATTTTGAGTGGAATTATTGTCACTAAACAGTGTAACAAATAAGAAAGACAAATGTTCATGTATTCATTCAGCCAACGCTTACTGAGTGGCCACCACTGCTGTCTCTTACTATGGTTTGAACATGAACTGTCTCCCAGAGGCTCATGTTTTGAAAGCCTGGCTCCCAAAACTAGTGGATCCGATCCTTGAGAGGCAGCTGGATCATCAGGACCCTGAGCCAATCAGTGGATCTATCTAAACATGGATTCTAATTTTGTGTTATTAATGGAACATGGTAAAATGATGGGAACTGGAGGAAGTCGTCGGAGAGTGTCTTTGAAAGGTCCCTTGTCCCTGGCCCCTTCCTGCCTGCCTTCTTTCTGGCTCCTGTGAGATAAGCCACTTCCTCTGTCGTAAATTCCAGTTGCCAGGATGTTCTGTCTCACTTTGGGCCTAACGCGTGAATTCAGCTGACCTTGTTCTAAAGGTTCTGGAACTATAGACCAAAACAGATCTTTCCTCTTTAAGGAAAAGATGTATCTGTCATATGTAAAGATATTTATGTATCTGTCATAGCAACAGAAGTCTAGCACATCTGTACATAAAGAGCTCGATACTATGGCTAGCTTTAAAGGACTTGCATTTTATTAGATGTAGGTGTTTAACCCAGGCCCTGAGACAGATGTATAAACTTAGAGTGATGGCTATCCACCAAGACAGTAACGGAGGTAGGGCTTCTGCCAAGGAGGGTGACATCTTCATCTTGGTGTCTTCCTTACCTTTCTTCATAGCCTGGGTCGTTTGACTAGACTGTGTCTAGCTTCTACAGTAACTGCTCATAGTTCCTGGGGGTTATGGAACCATTGGGTGACTCTGGAGCAGCGTAGTGGGTCCTCATTTGGGCAAGGGTAGTCAGTTCCCATTGCCACGTCGTTCATTTTCTCTAGACCACATACTAGATACTGGAGAGAGACATTACCACCTAATTACTTAAAGTCGCTCCACCCTGGTGACTACAGAACAGCAGCTTAGGTGACTAGAGCAGGTAAGTCTTACAGATGAAATAATGCCTGTCTATAACAAGAACTGAAGAACCAGCTTATAAGGAGGAGGCAGATATTGATGATGTCAGTCCGTTTATGTACTGTGGTTGGCTTACAGAACCCTTAGATAGTTAGGAACTAGCTCCAGTATACCCAGGATAGATAATTAATTTATGTGTTATTTGGTTGTCATAAGTTAAGCTTTTGAAATGTTTTAATTGATTATCTTTGAAGAGGGCATGCCCTTATAATGAACCCTGGTCCCCATTCCCTGTGAGTGATTCGGGGTTTATTGATCCATATATATTCTGAACGTTGACTTATTTTGACCTGGAAGGACAGTTACAGATTCTAAGCAGTGACATGGGGACAGCACCAGTGTTCAGGACTGTGTTGTTACAAATGTGCCTTCCATCCAGGCCGTGGCTCATCTTTTTAGGTATTAGGACATAAAAGACAGCTTTGAAAATAAGTGGACTCCTCTTTCCCACGTCCTCTTTAATTTATGCAGAGTTAGGTTTTTAAATAATGCAAAGTTGTATTGAAAGAGAGTCCATTTGGGGCCACACTTTCACTTCAGATGACAGTTACCTTCAACATCCATTTCTTTAATGGCCACCTCCTTAGTCTCACCTTCTGTGGTTCTTGTCAGAATTAACTGGTACGTATTAAGTAAACAATAATAGCAGTAAGAATAATGGCTGACATTTACTGAGCTAATACCACTGGGGCCTGTGGTTGGAGTTTATCTGTATCTAAATCAATTAAGACCCACGGGCTAATGTGGCGTCTAACAAGGGAAAGCTGCCATCAACGCTAGCTGTTACTTTTATTCTTGTTACTGTCTTTATAATTGGAAGAAACCTTCGGTAGCCAGAATCAATGTCTCTGCCTTTCCCTTGTTGAATTTTCATGGGAACATCAGTTAAATGTGTGTGCTGTCATGTCAGAAGCAAATGAAGTATTATCTGGGAGTTTATCTTTTGTAGCATGAAATGAAAGAGAGAGCAGGAGAAGGGAGGTGAGCAGGAGGCGTGAAGACCCCAACATGCGTGTTCTCTTTGGGTGCCCCCAGAATGACAAGCGACTGTTGTACAGCAAATGTCCGCTGTTTATGAACTTTCCTGTCAGCATATAACTGACGTGAGACTTTGCAAAGTGGCATAAGGTCCAACGTGTCAATTAAATTTCATCATGAAACCTTAGATTTTATCAAATATATCCTTTCAGCTGTCATTTTTATGGTAAGTTCCTTTCGCGTTATGGATCATGTTGGTTTGGGAAAAATGGATGCCTCAGAGTCTCAGAGGAAGATGCACTCATTGGTTTTGAATGCAGAATTTGTGGGGAGATACAGCTTAAAAGACTGACGTGTCTGTGGCTCCTTTGGACGTTCGTAAAGCTTTTCCAGCAGGTCACAGTTTTTTGTTTTATTTATTTGTTTTGTTTTTCCTAAAGGAAAACAAACTCAAACTTAGTAATGACTTTGGATATGTCTTCATAACAAACCTTCCCAGGGATTCTTGGGACCGATGGAAGGTCTCATGGAACACAGGCTGTCCTGGAAGTTGAAACACAGTTAAGAATGGCCTTGAATTTCTGAGCCTCCTGCCTCTCTGTTCCTAGTGGTAAGATTATGGGCATGAGCCCCCATACTTGGCATAAACAGCTTTTTATCAATTACTTTGAAAGGCTAGTACAGTGAGTGGCTAGCAAAGCTCCACACTGGTGGCTTACTATTAAAAGGTCAAAGTGTTTCTTATTCCACATACATAAGGGGAGGATAATATGCCTGAAAACGAGATGAATTGAAAGTGCTCATGATACTAAGTATGAACATCAATGTCAGAGGCACCAGAAAAGTTTAAATTATTTCATGAAATTGAGTATGGAAAATACTATTTCTAATTAAGGTGGGTTGTCCTTATCATGTGACTGTAAACACGTGCAGGTGCATCTCAATTAATAAGCTATATTGAAATCTAGAGGTTGCAGTCACACCAAAGGATGTCATAGTTAGGCTTGCCAAGACGTGCCTTGGAAAAACAAGCAAGCTTATCTTCAGGGCCACATAGTTGATTGAAGCTCATAAGTCTGCACTTTAATTTTGTTCTGTTTTTGCTTTTTATTCAAGTAGGAGAAAATTTTTGCTGGGTTCTATAGATAAGGAATGAAGGAATCAGCAAGATGACTCTGAAAACTGATTTTTCTCTAGTGTAGTTGGCAGTAGGAGGTGCAGCCTGATGAGTCTGTCCCTCGCAGGCTTCTCCGGGAACAGCTGTGGTCCTGACTGACACTGCTTAGGAGAATTTTAAGATGAGGCCATATGAAGCAAAATTAGGATTTATCAAGTTAAAAGGGGATTTTTTAAAGCAAAGGAAAGTGTGTTGCTTGTTTTTTACAATTAAGATAAGGGTGCCAGGGAGACAGCTTGGTAGACCAAGTGCTTGTGATGCACCTATGAGAGCCAAAGTTTGGGACATTTATTGTGGCCCATTTACAATCTAGCCCTTTGAGAGGTAGACACCAGGACTCCCTAGAACAAACTGGCTAGCCAGACTCACTGTATTGGTAAGTTCTGGCTCAAATGAGAGACCCTGCCTTAATAAATAAGGTAGAAAATGATTAAAGAACCCTCCCAGGCCAACCCTGGGCTTCTAGTACAAATGTATCTGTGCAGTCACAAAAGAAGAAAGGAAAAGGTTATTTACATTAAGATTTAAGCACCAGTCCTCGAGAGAGAGGTGTCATACTGTGGGATAATGCTCTGTACACTGTAAAGATTTGTCACTTGTATTTGTTTAATAAAACGCTGATTGGCCAGTAGGCAAGAAGGAAGTATAGGCAGGACAACCAGACAAGGAGAATTCTGGGAAGAGGGTGAATCGCCAATCAGATTCAGAGGAAGCAAGATGAGAATGCCTTACTGAGACAAGGTACCAAGCCACGTGGCTAAACATAGACAACAATTGTGGGTTAATTTAAGTTGTAAGAGCTAGCTAATAATAAACCTGAGCTAATAGGCCAAACAGTTTATAATTAATATAAGCCTGTGTGTTTCTTTGGGATTGAATGGCTGCAGGACCCGGTGGGACAGAAACTTGGGTCTACAATGTTACCTGAGCAGAGGATAGAAATAGTACACACTGGAGAAAAATATGGTTTGGTACAGAGAAGGATGTCATCGGGAGCATGGATTATGAATGGCTTGTTCATGGTCAAATTCTAATGGAGGAGAATTTTAGTGAGTTTTAGGCAACGGTCCAGGGAATGGTCAGGATTTCCCAAAATAGGGTAATTCTTATGCATGAGTCAGGTGCATGATGGGAATAAACAGCTTAATAATGATACAAAGATGCTGTTACAGCAAAGGACAGTAAGCCACCACCATGGAAGTCTATCATGTTGGCAGCCCCTGAATCTCATTAGCCGTCTAACCCCGTTCAGCTGGCCTATTAGCAAACTGCCCTCTTATCCGACCCCCTCATCCAGACCTGGAGGGCATACAGAAAGAACGAAGTGTGACCAGATGTTCTGAAGCCTTTCCACAGGGACCGAGTCAGTGGGCCTCAGCTTGTTTTCCCAGGGATGAAGCCCTAATGGAAAAATCTCCCAACACCGACCCTCAGGTGGGACATGAGGGCAGCAGACATGGTAGATTTCTCCTCCTTGGCACGCCACTATGCTGTGCTTCACAGACCCACCACTGTCCCTGCACCCCTGTAAATGCCCCACTTAAGACTTGAGGGGATGTACACCAAATTTAGGAGCGATTGCAGAAAACGGCAGTGTGGGAGCCTTGCTAGAAGGTGTCTAGAAGACTGAGTGACGAGTGAAGACACTCGAGGCTGAGCTCGCCTTTTAGGCATGTCCAGATCAGTGCTCCTGTTTCTGGCTGCTGCTTCTCTAAAGGAAGGAAGGGGAAAGAGTTGTGCTCGCTCTTTATGGCCTAAGCACTGTAACTTTGAATCATGAAGAAGCCTTTTCAGCCCAAACTGTAGCCTCGGCCAGTCTTTACCTAAAGCTTTGGAGAACTTACATAATGGAACAATGCCAGATTTGATTACCGAGTACAGGACTGTATAGGAATCTAGTGACAAACTCCATCCGCTCTGTAAAGCCGTTACAGCACAGCAGACCTGACGTTTATATGAGCTGGAAAGCCAGAGAGGGAGGGTGCCGTTAAAACAGGGACTTTCTATTTGCTTAGACTTCTGATGGGAGAAATGTGCCCAGTGGGAACTAAATTGGAAAGTCACTAAATCTCTTTGTAGAAGTACTTAGAACATGGCGCCTCATAAATGTGCACATTCCTATCTGTCGCTGTTAAAATGAATTTAAGAGTGGCTGCGAGAAAGGGAAATGGAAAAGAGAAATCTTTGTTTACCAGTCCAAAACTTAATCTCTTAAATGTGAGCACGTACACCCACTGTATGGTCTGTGTTGCATAGATTATCATTTTAATAGTTTGTTTTTACATAAGCATACACATGTGTGTCCTAATGGAAAATATTTGGGAGACAAAGAGCCCATAGGCAGATGAATAACAAATGTGGTGGTCATTGCATCCTCTTTTCCCAACACAGGCTCTTGTCCTGCTGTGACATCACTGCCACCGAAATGGCCAACTGGGTCCTTCTTTGGCTGATTGCAGTGTTTCCTGCTGTGCTTGTAACTAGGACCAGATAGAAAGATTCTTGCCTTATGGACCTACAGAGTAGGGAAGATTGGATGTGGAGCTGGAAGGGTCATGAAATAAATTAAACCAAGATGATAGCAAAGACAGACGGACAGACATACTTTACTACCTGGATGAGATTGGATCCAGTTCCCTTAGGTAATCCAATACATTCCTTACTGGCTCAAAGGAAGTCAAATGGCCTTTCTGGCACTTGTATCTGAAGGTGTCCTCACTGATGAGGAGCATTCTCAAGCAAACTGGCCTCTCAGCATCTCCTGGCTCTGCTCCTTCCCCTCCGGTCTCTTCATCACATCTCCCACTGCATGGCCCTGGAGAATGAAATGTCCTCTTACTGCCCAGTCCAGTACCCTCCCTCCTCTCAGGCTTACCTGGTACTGTCCACAGAAGACCACAGGATTGCTGCAGCCTGCTCCTCGGGAGACAGCCTGCCTCTGCTTCTCACGCTCTGCTGTGATGTTTCTAGAACTCATCTAGTCGTGTGACTTCCCTGCTGAAAACTCTGCAGGGCTCTCCGCTATGTCCAGAAGAATAAAATCCAAATTCTTTCATTTCTCTTCCGACCCTGGAGGAATAGGGCAGGTGTTCAGTTCCTATTTCTTTCCGCCCTACCCTGAACCCCACACCAGCTGCAAAGAGGGATGACAGATGAGCAGAGAGTCAAATCCCTGAGACCATTGGTCTTCCTGATGAAGATCAGAGTGAGTGGGATTCCCGCTCCTATGTGTTTGGTTCTGTTTGATGGTTGGGAAGGAAAGAAGCAATGGAGAAGCTGTGGAGTATGATCCTGTGTACTTTCCATGCGTTTTTCTGGAGTGCTTGAAGTACAGGTCTTGTGTCTAGTTTGTGACCAGTGCTAGCCACCGTGGTCACCTCCCGAAGTGCCTGGCATTTTGATGCAGTTGAAATTTTCAATGATGTGGGGGTTTTTTTATATAAAAATTCAAGGTTTAATATAAATAATGGTATTTGTTATGCATTCAACTATTTAGAAAGGGAGAATTCTGTCATTAATGTTAAGTAGTACTGTGATCGAACGTGTGTGCGTTTAGAAAAACCACAGGTATGGTAGTTACTAGGGCTACCTAGAACTAATGCAGTTCTCTTGACAAATGTGGTCTAGTAAAACCATGCTCGTTCTCTCTCTCTCTCTCTCTCTCTCTCTCTCTCTCTCTCTCTCTCTCTCTCAGACACACACAAATTTTTTTTTAAAACAAGGTCTCACTGTATTGCCCTGGCTGACTCACATTGTCTGTGTTTTTGACTTTATATGTTCTGTAACATATGACCAAGTAAATATGAGGATTTATCCTTTGCTGACCTCCAGCCATGGTGAAAGATAGATTGATGTGAGGCCTCAGTTAGCCTGAGTATCTGACTTCTGCACCCTGCACCAGATAAGTCGCATGTACTCGCAGTAAACTTTCATTCCGTTGAGCTCCTTATGCTGGAGGCTGCTTGTTACACAGCACAAGCTACCTTTCCCTAGCTAATAAAAGCATCATGGGCAAACATTGATTGTAGTTCCAAAGCAGGTATTCCAAAGCATTCCCTGTGTGTGTATGCCTTGAAGAACCCGGAGAAGCATCGTCTCTTTAAAGTGTCCTTAGCTTATAATTGTCAGTAGGATCTGGGAACACTGTAGCTTGTATCTTTTAATTACCGGCATAGTGACTTAATGACTTTGTTCTAAATTTGTTGATAGACAATTAAATCTGTTCCAAGCTGTTTCCTGTGGCTGTTTAGCTGCAGGATTACTTTAAATGTTTCCGGTCTGCCTTAGAACAACTGCATGAAAGGCATTGGTTGCTCTAAAGTTGACTTGCCCCTTGTGCGTCACTTTGCTGTAAAATGGGATGTGGGACACTCTTTTCTTTGAAGGGGAAAGAACCCCTAAAAACCAAGACTTCCCATTTCAACCTCGTCACCAGTAAATGACTTTAACAAAATACTAGTAAGTTTAGAAATCTCTATACCTAAATAACATAATGGATGTTTGGGCTTCACGTTGTTGCTCTGATGCTGGCTGGCCGTATGTAAGCATGCATTCCCGTGTGTAAGCATGCATTCCCGTATGTAAGCATGCATTGGGGAGGTAAATGTGGTCCAGCTAATCCTGATCATGCAACAGACAAGCTATTTCAAAGCGATGACATCCTTTTGCATCTTAATATGTGAGAAATTAAAGATTGGATGTCAGAGATGGTTTTCAAAGAGTTTACGTTCTATGAAATACATCCCTCTGAGGTGAAATGATTATTTTGTGTCTGAACATATTATTTTTCAAATATGCGTGTATGGCCTAAAATTTCTTCACTATAGGATCTGACAAAGTAGTCCCCCCCACTTAGTTTCCATGAATGAAAATGAGGTAAAATGATATGGAGGGAGAAAGACAGAGACAGAGAAACAGACAGACAGAGGTGGGGCAAACCCTTTGAGCCTTCTCATTGGGTGTCATTTCTCCATACAGCACATTGTGGCAGTCACAGGAACTGTACTTAGACCTCACTCTGACCCTGGGGCTTTCTAAGAGAGAACTCCCTGCTGCTGGGCAGGAAAGAACACTGGGGTTTCTCTCTTTGCTTTAAGCCCAGCTAGAAAAGACCCTCGCAGCCCCTGCTGTCAGCCCAGGCAGATAGGTGAGAGAAGGAGGTGATGGAGAAAGGATGTCCCCTCCTCATGCATCCCTGTCCAGAGCAGGGTGACTTCTGTCTGCATCCTGGGCAGGTGCTGCTCTGTGAGCATCTAGGATCTTTCCCCTCTCCCTCCTCCCCTCAGGGAGTTGCCGAGCGGGAGGGGAGCTCTTGGCAGCAGTGTTAATACAGTTGCTTTGGCAGTCTGCTGCAAATGAGAAGGGGTGATACGTTTACTCTGACATGACAAGTGCGCGCCGTTCCTAAAGAAAGAAATGACTCCATGCAAAGGAAAACTTAGTTACTGGAATAAGCTCATCACTACCTGGCAGTAGTTTGCAGACATTTTTGGAAAATGGGATCTTCTTCCAGGCAATGGGGCCACTGGGCATTAGAGTTAAAGGGACATCTGCCCTGGCCGGCCTCTGTGGGGTTGTCTGGGACACTGAGTTGCTGTCTGTAGAGAACCCCGGAAATTGCTCTCTGAAGGGCAAATGGGGACATCCACAATATGGAGGCATCTTCTCTCCGAAATGATGTGCTCAGATCTGTAAAGAATCGCCAAGGGCTTCCTTTTCAGGACTGTGGAGCTCTATTCAGGGTGTCCTGAGAGGGCTGGGAGTTCGTGCTTTAGCCCAAAGAGTTCAGATGCCGGTGTGGTGGAGAAAGGAAGTCCCGTGACTTCTACTCGGTCACATCGTCCCCAGCTTGTTTGGGTAGGATACTTACATCCTACTGAAATAGCATTGAAACACTTTGATCTTTAAGGGAAACAGCATCCAGGTGGTCTTTTCTACATCCTTCCAATTTTATTCCTAGAGCAGGTGCCTGTCGGTGACCCGTCAGGCTGTGACCATGGGTCTCCACCACATCAACCTCTTCCAGCCCTTTTTTGTTTCCTGTTCCATCCGGTCTTTTTAAAAAAGGCAAATCACTCCACATCCCTCATCACCCCCAACAAACAAGTTCTGAAGTATAAGTTCATCATGTTTATAAACAAATAAAACTGGCTTTCTTTGGTAAATGTAAGCAACAAGTAAATATATCAGTACTCGGCATATCTATAGCAAGGCACAAAGTATCCCAGGGTATAGATACATAAGAAAATATAAGAACAAATCCTTAAAAGTCAAATTTTAATAATAAAGTTCCCAGTGAGATGCCCTACATGACCCCTGGAGTAGCAGTAATTGAGAAACAGCCAGGTGGTGGTGGTGGAATGTGGGGAACCTGGACCCATCCTGCTTTGTGAATGGAAATGTAAGATCATGCAACCACTTTATAAAATAGCATGTTAATGTTTTCAGTCGGGAAACTAAACTCACAGCCCAACATTTGTACTACCAGGACTCTCCCTGAGAGAGATTGAGTCATATTTGTATGAAAGCTCACATGTAAATGGTGATGGCATCCTTCTTCATAATAGCCACAAACTGAAAAGAATCTGAATTGTCCATTAAGTGATGGCTAGGTATAGTATATTCATACACTGGAATGATAAAGTTTAAAAACCAAGTTCTGATATATACTGCATGTGAACAAATCCAACAAATATACTCACTGAAAAATGCCGAAGTAAAAGCTACGCATTTTGCAATTCCGTTTATGTGAATCTGGAAAATGCAGCTTTGTAGAGACAACGGAGCTATGATTGTCAGGATCTACAATCTGACTAACTGTAAATGGTTTTAAGGTGCCTTTAGGGGGATAATGGAGGTGTTAAAATTGGGCTATGGTCATCTGTATTCTCAGTTACACTTATGCTGGGGAAGTTTCATGGAATATGAATTTACCCCATGAGACTGTTGATATTGACTGCATGCACCATGGTCAGTGCAGTAAGTTTTCTTTGTGTGTGAGAGACAGGAACTGTGGCCAAAGGGTGGACCACACAGCCTTGGGTTTCCCAAGAAGGGTGCCCTCACTGGGAGGAGCTAGAGGAGACGACCTGATCTTGGACCCCATAATGAACTAAATAAGTCCCTTTTCTTTGTAACAAATCGCCAGGCTTCCAGTATTTCATCACAGCGACAGAAAGCAGTGATACAGCAGTCAACGTGTATGGCCACCCCATCAGGACTCAGTAGAAAACTCATTTCCATTTTTGCTTAAGAAGGTCCTCAGTGAAGCACTGTAAATTACATTTCATTACATCTCGTGCTCGGAGGCATATCTTTCTCCCAGCCTCGCAATGCAGTAGGAGATGTGGATGAAGCATTTCCTTTGCCTACCCAAGGACAGTGTCTCCAGGAAGAAAAGCCCTTGTGCATTTGATGGAGATGTTAGCCGAGTGTGCGGTTCTTTCTTTCAGTGGGATAGCATAGCTCCTTTAAAGATCCTGGATGCTCAAACCTGGAAATTTGGTAAATCGTTTCCTCAAAAATGAATGAAGAGAGATTTTTGCTTCAAGGAAAGTAATTGACATGGGTTTGTCATTGACAGCGGTTTGTTTTCAGTTTTGCCAGTGTTAAAATTCAAACCTTAACCAAAACCTGTAACCCTGTAACTTTGGAAAGCTTTGTGTCTTCCGTGATGAACTTGACAACACCAGTCAAGAGATTTCTGGTGATGTGGGTGGAGATTTCAGCAAATGCATTTTTGGTTATTTTTTTTTTTTTAATGTGAATGAGGTGTGATATCTTGAAGACTATGGATAGAAGTGTTGGTTCTAAACATTTGAGAGCTGTGGCCAGTAACTAATACCGTGAACTCTGGAGTCAGGCTTCCCAAGTTCAAAGCCCAGTATCGCCACTCATTACTTATATAACCTCAGTTAGGTTCTTCATCGCCCTATGCCTCAGTGTGCTCATCTGTAAAATGGGAATTAAGTGACTAGGCATGGTGGTGTACACTGTAAAACTGAGGAATGAAGCTTGAGACTTCAAGACCAACACTGTCTCAAGAAAGAGAGAAAAAAAGAAATAAAATGTTGCCTAATTCAGAGGTGTTGTAGGTGTGAAAATGAGCTAATGTATGCAAATATTTATGAACATTAAATAAGTCAATATATTAAAATATAGGTCCTCAGTTGTTATTACAAGCCTTGTTGAATTATAATCTATAAAATAAAAACATAAGTACATAGTAGAAAGTTTTGCCATTGAGCCTCTGTCATTTGAGGGTTGTTCTTAGCAAGTATGTATAATAGGTTTTTAAGGGAGATTCGAAGAGGTATTATAATTATGTAGAGTAGTTTAATAAGAATATAAGTAGGTTACAGTTATGTGACATTTCAGTTCCCTGCCTCCAGGATGTTGAAAATTTTGATGTATCATTTGAGCTCTAGGAATTTGGGAGATTATGTGACCAGAGGGGAGTGGCAGATCATACCTGCCCACCTTGTGTTTAAGAACACATACAGCTTCAAGGAGAAAGTGGAAGAAACTTGTGCGCTCGACCCTGCTGGAAGGCTTCCGTCAGTCTCTTTTCTTCTCTGAGACAGACAGAAAGACCAGTCGCTTGCTGGCTCTGTTTGTGTGCTCTACTGCTCTGTGAAGAACACCCTGCACGATTGCAGAACACCCTGCATGATGCTCCAGGCCGTTGTCAGGCAGCACAACCCCAATAGAAACAATGGACTTTAGGTTTGGGCTACTGGAGCCGGTAGCTAATTCTCCCACCTGCTTTGTGAAAGCTCCAGTAACTATCTGTTGTTCCCTGTCTACCCCAGCGAAGTAACCAGAATATAGTCCATGGCTTTTAAATTTACTTTGCTTATCATTGGGGAGTGTGGCCAACATAGCATGCTGGTGGAGCCAGCTTTCGGAGTTGGTTCTCTCCTTGCACTGTGGGCTCTGGGGGTGGAACTCAAGCATGAGGCTTGTGTAATGAGCTCTCACTGAACCACCTCACCAGCCTTAGTTTATACTTCTTAAATGCTTATGAATGCATTATTTTTAGTATAAAGAAGGCAAGGTGGCCTGTAGGAAAATGGTAATTGTTTTCTTTTCCTAGAACATGAAATTACCATATTTTTAGAGTGCTAATATTATGCAGACCCACTCATGTTTGATGGTAACTAACAACCAGCCAGAGAATAGAAAAGTTGCTGGCATTTTACTGACTCAAAGGGGATTCACTCTCTTCAGAGAAGCAGGGACACAAAAGAGTCTATTTGGGACCTGTCTGTTTCATGTCCTGCAGGCCACTGGGCATGTAGCGGAGCTGGGAAGGTAGTCCAGCTCTTAAATAAATAGTGGCCTCTTCAATTCTGGTCACAGTTCAAGTTCTTTAAGGATGAACAGCCTCCCTTTAACGAGGCTTAGAATGCTCTTTCCTTCCACTTCAAGGGTATTTTTTCAAGCGGAAAGCACGTTGTGTATGTCTCTACAAGCGCGGGGTGGTAGTGCGCTTACTGACACGCCAACACTTTAATACCTGCGTATTCTTTCCCCTGTGCTGCTGTGCTGGAAATACAAAATCTTGCCAAACTGAAAGCCAAAGACTTCTACTAATCCACTAGAATCTGGTCCCAAAATTGACTGTGACGTGAAACTGTTAGTCATTTGTTGTCACGTCCCTGTCCCAGCTAGGGCCTTTTCACACTGTGTCTTAGCATTCTACTGCATCCAGTTCCCCCGCACAGGTAGGCAGTGCCTGCGATTGTCCCGTTTCCCTCTGTCTGTACTGGAACCTTTTGTCGATTCACTCACCACTGAAAATCGGTAATTAAATGCTAGCTGCGTGCTGTTTTCTAAACCCAGTGGTACCTGTTACAAAGCCAACTCTTTTTATTACAGTACTTCCTGTTCCAGTG
This sequence comes from Chionomys nivalis, assembly GCF_950005125.1. NCBI lineage: Eukaryota > Metazoa > Chordata > Mammalia > Rodentia > Cricetidae > Chionomys > Chionomys nivalis. Next base: position 68,917,090 of record NC_080090.1, read on the forward strand.
TCTGGCAGGTTCTGCCTGCCTTATGTAACATCTTTGCAAGGACCCTTGTCTTTGTGGCGTGCCCAGCTTCGGTGGAGGGGCTCCATCAGGATCAAAGAGTTTCTGATGAAAAATGCCCGCTTATTACATAACCACAGGTTCTCATCTCGTACATATGTGCTTGTGTTTCAGGAAAAAAGTGCCAGCTCGAATGCGAGGCTTAAAACTAATAAAGAAGTCCCTGGATTGGTCCATCAACCCAGAGCAAAGTAAGTTCTGCCTTCTCTTTTCCTTGTATTGTCCTTTAAGCCCCATTTCTGCCTACCAGGTAATCAAGGTTTATTATAGAGCTTTAGTAATTGAGACAGTAAACAAAACATACTCTCAGAACATGCTCAGTGCATAGCAAAGCTGACCGTTTCAGGCCATTTGGTAAAATAAATAAATAAGAGGGATAGCTTTATGGCTCTCAGATGGGGAGATCTTGATTAAGATATAAAATAATATAAATCATATGGGAATTTACTGATTGGTGGCTGCAATAAAATTGTGAACATATCTTCATTAGAATATACTATAAGACAGTCGAGGTCGCAAGACCGAGGATGACGTACAAATGACAATATAGAGTTTCCAGAATGCAGGAACTATTTCTACAGATAAAACTGCAAAACCCAGAGGAAGGGCTAACACATGAAGAGCCATCAGAGCCATCTGACTGAGGAGGAAGCCTGAACGGCTGGTGTGTTTGGTGTTATTTCATTCTTGAAAAGTCAGATTCTTGAAAAGTCTGACAACACAGAGGTTGTCAAGATGATGAACACCAGATCCCCTTGAACCCCTCCTTGTGGGTTCACAGCAGTGCAACTGGAAGGGAGTGGCAGGGGGTGCAGTTTCCTATCTAGTAAAGTTGAAACTAGGCAGACTTTACCCTCCAGCACCTCCGGGGACAGGCATATGCCCTTGAGAAACACATTTCTGCTGGGAGACATTTTGACATCGCCATAACAGCAGTTTAGATAAGCTTTTAGAAGTAAAACCAAGTGTCCATCGGTAATACAGTGGCTAACAGTGCTGTGGCGTGTTCTTCTGATGGGAATGCTATGTGGCAGTCAGGGAAAATAAATGAGGAAGGTACATGTTCCACATGTCAGGGAGGGGCATTCTCAGAGCAGTTAGTAGCAGGATGTTCCTTTAAATTCAAAGATATAAATGAGTAGTATTATGTGTATACGTATATGGCAAAATAATAAAGATAAGCCAGGAAATAAGAAAGCATTCAGTCGAAATGGTGCACCTGACTGGGTCAGACACAGGTGGACCCAGAGCCTCTCTCTCCTAAATCTGATTGTTGCTTTTAACGCGTAATTTTAAGAGATCTTTAACTTGAAAAAATATGCTTTTAAACAAGATAAGCATATCAGTGCTGGGAAGCTCTATAGAAAAACAAAGACCCAGAACTGTTGAAAACCTCAGTGTTGGTAAGTTGAGCAAGGAGAGGCAGTATTTGGGGATGGTACCTAGTACATCTCCTCAGTGGCCTGGGTACTTGAAGATACTTTGCTGGCTTCCAACAGATGAACACTCATCACTAAAATAGCTAATGTCTTGGGCATGGTGGTGCATGGGTTAAATCCTAACACTTTGGAGACAGAGGCAGGAGGATTACCATGCATTTCTGGCCAATTGACTTAGTGAGTTCCGGGCAAACCAAGACTATAAAGCAAGAAGCTGTCTTAAAGGAAAAAGTAAATAAAACAGTACATAAAAAATAAACATTGACTCATTTTCTAAATTGTTCTAGGGCTTATTCCATATTGGTGATAAAATTCACTTTGTGATCATGAGACTACCGTTATATTTCTTAAGAGAGGCTGTTAGTCTTTACTGTAGTACTCTGCTTAAGACCAAGTAAGTTCCCAAGGATTCAAGCATATTTGACATATGTCACCTCCTCCCCGTTCTGATGTTACATCACAACCGTAGCAGAAGAAGTGTGTCATTGCTAGGCCTTCCTGGAAAACTGAGTTTAAAATAACCTGCTTCATGATCCCTATGATGGCCATTCTTGGTCGTCAACTTGACTACATCTATAATTAACAAAAACCCAAATGACTGATCACACCTGCCAGGTGTGTTAACCAAATCATTTAAAGTGGTAAAACCCACTTCTGATCTGGATCTTTTTTTGTTGTTGTTGTTTTGTTTTTTGTTTTTTTGTTTTTTGTTTTTTTCGAGACAGGGTTTCCCTGTGGCTTTGGAGCCTGTCCTGGAACTAGCTCTGTAGACCAGGCTGGTCTCGAACTCACAGAGATCTGCCTGCCTCTGCCTCCCGAGTGCTGGGATTAAAGGCGTGCGCCACCATCGCCCAGCAAATGTGTAGTCCAGACTGGCCTCGAACTCCAGATCCACCTGCCTCTGCCTCCTTCAACAAATCCTACCGATCTGTGCCACCAGAACCGGCTGATCTAGATCTTTGAGCTGGAAATACCTACCTTTAATCTGGGGCAGCCCTTCTGCTGGAAGCTTATATAAAGGACATGGAAGAAGGAAGCATTTGCTCCCTGCCTGCTTGTTCTCACCCCCGCTAGCAAGTCCGTTCCTCCACTGCCTTAGAGCCTGTTCTTTTGGATTCCAGTGTACACTGAAAACCAGCTGAGACATCCAGCCTTACAGACTGAGCAACTACTGGGTTCTTGGACTTTTCCATTCATAGGCAGCCATTGTTGGATTAGCTAGACCAGCCTGTAAGCCATTCTAACAAATCCCAGGTAGGTAGGTAGGTAGGTAGGTAGGTAGGTAGGTAGATAGATAGATAGATAGATAGATAGATAGATAGATAGATAGATATTCATTCTGTAAGTTCTGTTCTTTAGAGAACCCTTACCAATACAGTCCCTTTGTCCAAGCCCAGTGTCTCTGGTTTGCTAGAGCATAGGACTCATCAGCAGGTAGGGAAAGGATTAAGAGTTTTGATGCTCACTTCAAAGCAAAATGAACACTTATAAATCCACTTAAGGGTCTGGAGAGATAGCTCGACAGTTAAGAGTACTGGCTGCTCTTCAGAGGAGCCGGGTTCAATTCCCAGCATTCACATGGCAGTTAACAACCATCGTAGCTCCAGTACCAGGTTGTCTGACACCTTCACACCAATGCACATAAAATAAAGTTAAATAAATTTTTTAAATTAAAAATAAATAATAAATCCACTTAAGGTTGACTGTGTCAGAGTAATGGTGCAACTGATTGTCTCCCACTTAGGCCCCTGCTGCTGGTCACCAGGCCCTCCCCAGCAGCCTCTCTGATGCTCGTCACTGCTGTAACTTCGTCTGCCTTTGGAGACCACAGGACCCCTGATAACACAACCCATCACCTTTCCATGCAAGCACCCTGAAAATGGGCTATTCTTTTACAAAGCTTTTTCTAGATCTGTGATTTAGGGGGTAACGCAGGGATGGATACTGCTCAATCCTGCTGGAATAGTAGCTCTCAACCTGCAGGCTGCGACCCCTTTGGGGTCACGTGACCCTTTGACAGGGCTCATCTAAGACCATCGGAAAACACAGATAATTACACTATGATTCATAACAGTAGCAAAATTACAGTTATGAAGTAGCAACAAGAATAATTTTATGGTTGGGGGTCACCACACCATGAGGAACTGTATTACAGGGTCACAGCATTAGGAAGGTTGAGAACCACTGTGCTGGAAAGAACCCTTTATTTCACCTTGACACCTGGAAGCTGCTCGGTCGATCTACAGGGAGAGAGTGGACTACAGCTTTTAGAGATATATATTAAATGGACTTGTATGCTTACTTTAGAAATAGCGTTTTCCACATAGCGTGTGTGCACACGCGTGTGTGAGTGTGTGTTTGTGTATGTATGAGAGGGGGAAACTGTGTGTTTGTGTGTGTGTGTTTTGAGTGGCAAACCGAATCTTGTGTACTTAGAGTGCCTTGAGAACGAGGGAGAAAAGATAATCGTCCTTAAATGGGGCTGTGTAAATGAAATACAGGATGTTTACACAATGAAAGGTTGGTCAGCAGTTTAGCTAAGTTTCTGCAGTGGTGCACAATGCTGCATAGACCCTGGCAATTTGACAGCAATCCTGCATTAGTTATATAGAGCTTGTTGCACTCTATAGACTTTAAAAATACAACCAAAATAGATAACTGGATGTTTTTAGCACATTCAGAGGTACTGCAAGATAAAAGGCAAGAAATGGTTCCCCTGGGGCAGAGGGACACACAGTTGGGAACTAACCTTGGGTCAGTTATAGCTTGTAATTGAGGTTGTAGTAATTAGTTTTGGTTTGAGTTTCACAGCTGCTTATATTGGTTTTGTTTTTTTATTTCAAACAAAGTAATTAAGCAAATAAAAGCAGCTATGTATGAACTATCACTGGGAGTGTGTCAGAAAGGCCAGAGTGAGGCTTCCACCCCAAAGCTCACTTGGAAGTGTCTGGTGATCATTAAGAAAAAGCCAAGCAGGGTAAGAGTAAGAGGAACCCAGTCGGTGGTTGCATTTGGTGTTTGCAGGTGTGAAGGCAGACCAAGTCTTGTCTCTGTCCACTTGGATTTCCATCTGGACCTGAGGATTAAATTGTTACAAAATAGATAAACAAGATAAGCATATCAGTGCTGGGAAGCTCTATAGAAAAACAAAGACCCAGAGCTGTTGAAAACCTCAGGGTTGGTAAGTTGAGCAAGGAGAGGCAGTATTTGGGGATGGTGCTTTGTACCTTCAAAGGTAGAACATTAAGAAGGTAGTGTCTTGCCTCCTGTCTTAGTGAAGTTTCTGTTGCCATGATAAAACAGTGCAACCAGAATCATCTTAGGGAAGAAAGAGATTATTTCATTTTACAGCTTGTAGTCCAACACTATGGGAAATCAGGGCAGGAACTGAAGCAGAAGCCTCGGAAGAGTGTTGCTTCCTGACTTGCTCAGCCTGCTTTCCCATCCATCCAGGACCACCTATCCAGGGATGGCGCCTCCACAATAGGCTGGGCCCTCCTACATCAGTCACTAATAAAGAAAATGTCCCGCAAGCCTGCCTACAGGCCAAGCCTATGGAGGCATTTTCTCAGTTGTGGTTCCCTCTTCTTGAATAATTCTAACTTATGTCAAGTTGCAAACAGACAGGCTGCCCCCATATAAACCACGTTTTCCTTGCTATGACAAACACCTGAGAAGATGCACCTGGAGAATGGAAGGCTTATGTTGGCTCATAGCCACTTGCTCTTTTGTTTCTTGGCCTCTGGTGAAGGAGAAATATCATGGCCTGGAGCTTATAATAAAACAAAGCACCTCATGGAAGCCAGGAAAGTGGAGGCAAGGAGATAGAGATGGGGATAATGCAAATGTGTAAAGGGCCAGAGACAAAATGCATCTTCAGGAGCCTGCCCCCAGTGGCCTGCATCCTCCAGCTAAGCCCCGCATACTAAGGTTCCCACCACCTCTCAGAAACCCAGTATCTATAACTGTCAGTGAATTCATCAGTAGTGAGCTTCATGATCCAGATGCCCCCCCCCGCCCCAGACTGTTCCTCTGAACATTCTGGGTACTAGGCCTTTGTGGCATTGCCTTTGGGAGGCGTTGTCAGATTCAAACCATATTACTGCCTTACATTTTTGTGGCTGAAGTTTCCATATTTGAGAATTTTATATGTCACTAAAAATGAAATCTGAATGCCTTTACTTCTGAAGCCCATTTTGCCCATTATTCCTTCTTTGGATCACTTTACACATGAAACTGAGAAGCAGCGGAAAGAAAAGCCTCTCAGGGTACAAGTTTGTCTTACAGAACTTTGCAGTGCCCACGCAGTATCTGCTGAGGTTTGTGAGTTAAAGCAGATACCACTGTGTAGCTTCTTGTAAAGGTTTAAGGAGGAACATTAGCCCCACATATTCTTGCTGTATAAACTCATGTACCATGTAGCCGTAGTCCCTTTCTAGTATGTGGAGAGGTAAGACTGTCGGTAGCTTTTCCCTCTCTCTAACTCACAGCCATCCAGGTGTGCTTCAGGAAAAGAAGATGCCTAGAATAGTGTTGGTACCCAGGGAGGAGCTGGTCCTCACAGCGCGGTTTGCACTCTGATATCAGTGCTGCTGTGTTGATAGGATTTCCGTGTGGTAAGGCGAGGGTCCATGTGCATCCGGGCAAGCGTGTGTTTCATCAGATTCTTTATTGACAAGGTTTCTTTCTTCCCTCTGGAATGAGCCCAGGGAAAAGAAAGTGAGCCTTTGTCTTTCATACCCTGCTAAATGAGGTGATAGTCGGCTAACTAGGACCTTGAGGGAGCATTTCCTCCTCTTGGAGAAGCATGCCATAGTCTCTCCTACAGAAACATTCATCTGAAGGAGCTTGTGTCATGCATGAGGTTCTGATAACAAGCCCCCTTTCCATTTACCCGGTTCCACCTACAGCAGGAAGCATGCTGTATTTCAAGAGTGAACCTGCCTGGTCTGTAAAGGTAGGTAGGTAGGCAGGCAGGCAGGCGGGCAAGCTGGCAGGCAGCATTTCCCTGACATCGGACAATGCAGACTAAAAGCACCGAGGTTTTTGTGCTTGTGTCTCCGCACACATCCTTAGGCTAGTGGCAGCCACCTTCAGTCTCTAGTTGCTGATACAGAACCCGTAAGAAGTGCATTGCGACCACAGAAATGGCAACCACACTTGGCAGAGTTACCATACCCTCCCTCGTCCTCCGTGCTTGTGTATGGCTGCTAACCAGGCATGGCTGTTCTCATGTTGTAATCATTAAATGAAGACACAAATGGATATTGACAACAACTGAAGATGGTTAGCAGTAATGCTTGCTTATGTAGGAAGAGGTGTCTGAGGCTAGGCACCTCAGCCATGTGACAAATCACACTGCTGCGGTGAGGGGTCAAAAGTCACATGAATTTAAATAGCACTCCATCCATTAATTAGCAAACAATGTAATATATACATTGTTGCATGCAACGTATATATAGCTAAGAACTGCAAGCAACAGTTTGCAACATGAACACCAAAGCCTAAAAACACCATTTTCATGGAGTCTCTTAAACATCCTTAAGGAGACAACACAGACACACACATATGTGTACATGCACCTATATTTGCAAATGTAAATACATAAACACATGCACACCGCATACATATACATGAAAATGGAAAAATATTCACCGTCGTTCGTCGTCAGTGATACACTTGTTATCTGTATGAAGATCCACACCTACTTTAAAATTGCTGCCTGAGACCTACAGCTGTTGAGAACCTGGCCAAGAACAAGAAGAGTCAAAGTATGTCCATACAGCTAATATGGGTGTCGAGTGACTCACGCTCTGCACCCTCAGGAAACCTCGGAGTCTCACCTTCCCTGCAGACATCGCGGAAAAGCTTGGCCATGCTGATCTGAAGCCTGCAGTAAAGTAACATCCGGGAACATAGCAGAGGGAAGACCAGCACCACGCCAGCAAGAGACCACTAGAAAAGAACAGTGTTAAGTCGAGATGCAGAACTAAAGCCCTGGGGCCGCAGGCTTGTGGACTCCGACCAGCCCTATCTGTGCTGGTGGCTCTGAGTGTCGCAATATTGCAGGAGAGTGTGGTGATTTAAGACTACCAGGATGGCCTGAAGTCAGCAAGGGAACATGAGTGGTTGTCTATAGTGGGCCTTCTATTAAAAGAGTATGTGGTAGGACAGGTCTGCCTCCAGAGTGGCTCAGGGAAACAAACGCTTTGACCCTTAAGCAGGTCGAGCCAGGGGAAGCTGGGAAAGCTCAGTGCACACGCTGGCTTTTCTGCTCAAGATTCTGTGGAGAGAAGGCTGTTGGCTTCGTTCATTCGCTTCATCCCAGACTCTTGCCCTGCCTTTCAGAACTGCGTATGAACGAGAGTCCAATTCCCAAACAGAACATTTTCCTGTTCGAGAAGTTTCGTAAAGGATGGCGAAATCACACGCTATGTGTGAAAGCGCTTTGTCAACTGTGAACTGATTAGTGGTGTCACGGGTTTGCCTTGTTTTCCTTGCATGGCACAGCTGCTGTCCTACGCTCATAGATTTTAAGTTGTGGCCTTACACCTAGCGGAGAGCTTCTCCTGGGAGTGGAGCTCATGGAAAGCCTGAAGGGTTGCTGAGGTGTGAGGAACGTCATGTGTCATGTTAGTAGCACATAGATAGGCTTCTCCCTACACCTAAAGATTATCCTAGGCGTGCCCTCCACCCTTGTCCCCAGACACTGCAACCAATGTAGTGTGTGTCTCGCTCACCCGGTGCCCTTCACCTCCATGGACTTTCAGTAAATATCGTCAGGCTAGGACCACCTCAGCACTGAGGCCCCTTCTGCCACACCTTTCCCATCTATGGTCCCTGCTCTCTTCGCCTTCTTACGTGTTAACCCCAACAACAGCTCAGCCGATGCAGTGGATGGGACGAGAAGCACGTGTATGAGGGTGACTCCTCGGCACTCTTAACTGACCCCTAGTCCAGTGGAGTTCCAGTTACTAACGGTGCAGAACTGGTCAGCGGCCGTGTCGGGCAACTGTTCTGTCCGCTGCTCTTGTGTTTTCAGCCCATACTCATAGAATCAGCTAGGTATGTTAGTGCTACAACTTCTGTAAAATCCATGCTTCAGTGTAATGAGAATAATTTTCTCTGTCACACACAGGGCTGAAAATTCCCCATGTTGCATGTCCTTTGCTCTTTTACAACCTCACATGTGGTTTTGAAGGAAATAAATTGGCAGGCCCAACCCAGTGATATCAATATAAGTAGCCCCTACACACTGAGTGAAGTTATGCTGCATAAGCCATGAGCACTTGTAGACTTAGGAAATAGGTTTGCACAATCAGTGCGAAGATGTGTGTTCTAAGTAGCTTTGGGCTATTTTAGTAGGAAAGTCTGCAGTAATGAACAACTGTCTGCCCAGAGATGAGGGGTTCACCATCGCTTACTTGAGAGAGCGGGGTTCAAGTGTGTACTTACTGTTCTTTATCTTGCAGCATGCACATCTCTGAAAGCCAACAAGAATTCTTCAGAATGCTGGATGAAAAAATTGAAAAGGTAAGAAGGCAAAATAACTAAGTATACTACATTATTTCAAGATAAATCTACTAATTAGAAGTTGGGATAATGATACTTTTACCCCTGTATTCTAAATCTTTTGGCAAAGGATTGGTCAGGATGTTAAAACAAAACAAGCAAATGAACAAACAAAAGAGTGTATACGAAAATAATGCGTTAGACCCGGGAGTCATAGCCTTCTCCAGCTCACTCTGGTGGGTCAGATCAGGAAGAGGCCGTCGACCACAAAGGAAGGCCACTCCCTCCAAGTCCCCCAAGTGTGTGCATCCACCTGGCACTGCACCAAGTCCTCCAGGTGTCCCGTGCCTATTTCCATTACTCCCCTCCTCTGGGAGTGGCTGCTTTCCCTGCAGACCACACCAGCAGAGCGCTACCACAGATGGCACACGGGGCTGTTGTCTGCTTTTTGCTGAGGCTCAGAGTGCATGAGTAACTTTCCCACACTTGCTCACCTAACACAGTGCTCCCTTAGGCCTCAGCTTCCCTCTCTACAGTTTCAATTACTCAGTCAAGTGCGGTCCAAAAATACTAAAGGGAAAGTCGAATAATAATTTGTAACTCTTAACTAACTCATAACTATTGCCATAATTACTGTTCATGGTCATTGCTCTTCCTGTGCCAAATCCATATATTGGGCTTTATTATTCGTGTGTAAGGATATGTGTACATATCCACAGGGTCTAACTGTCATCCAGTCAGACTGCATACACAAGAGTGGTCACGTCATATTGTAACGGCTGAAAATTCCTCTCACACAGTACTGTTGACACCATTGCTTGTGTGTTTGTGGTGTTGGAGCTGTGCTGTTACACCGTCACACCATTGCTTGTGTGTGTGTGTGTGGTGTTGGAGCTGTGCTGTTACACCATCACACCATTGCTTGTGTGTGTGTGTGGTGTTGGAGCTGTGCTGTTACACCATCACACCATTGCTTGTGTGTGTGTGTGGTGTTGGAGCTGTGCTGTTACACCATCACACCATTGCTTGTGTGTGTGTGTGGTGTTGGAGCTGTGCTGTTACACCGTCACACCATTGCTTGTGTGTGTGTGTGTGTGTGTGTGGTGTTGGAGCTGTGCTGTTACACCGTCACACCATTGCTTGTGTGTGTGTGTGTGTGTGTGTGTGTGTGGTGTTGGTGCTGTGCTGTTACACCGTCACACCATTGCTTGTGTGTTTGTGGTGATGCCACTGTAAAAAGCGTACTGCGCTGCCAGTTGCGTGGAAGGAGAGCACACGCAGTCACGGTACATGGTGCTTGGATCAAAGGGCTCTACTGTTGGTGTGTATGCCTATTACACTGCTGGTAGCTGTTTGAAAATGTATTCCTTCTACTTCCTTGCCACACTGATATCAGTCTCATGCATCTTGGGTATCTTAACCTCTTTAGGTAGCTGACCTATGCCGTCCAGCTCCCTCTCTGATGTTTATCCAACAAAATTGTCTAGTGATGTATTTCTCTAAATGTGTCTTCATCATTACATGACATGTGAGTGTAAACAGGAAAACAGAATATATAGGGTTTGTCACAGTCCCCAACTTCAGGAATCTAATGGGAATCTTGGGGACCTACTCCTGACAGATAATAGGGATGGCTGTAATAATCGGGATTGGGATTCTACTGTTCTGTCTCTCTTCAGAGTCTCCAAGTTGCTTCTCTAGACATGTATGAATTTACATTGACATTAAAGTACACAATTTATCTGTGTGGAAATGTGAACAGTAGCTTGATCTCAAAGGCTTCATGTACTGAATGGAGTATGGAGCCAGGCTGTGTTAACTTACAAATCTGACATTATAACTTACAAACACTATTAAATCCAGAACGTATTGTACTATAGTTAAATCATCACAGAGTTTCAGTTTTGATTGCTTTGCCTCCTTTTCAGTGTGTATGTACTAGTGCATATGTGTTCAGGCACACGTGTGTGTATACATACAGAAGCCAGAAGTCAATGTTAGGTGTCATTCCGTAGAATCTTTTGAGACCAAGTCTCTCAGTGGGATCTAGAGCTTTCCAACTGAGCTAAGGTTGCTAGCCAGTGAGCTCCAGTGATCCACTGGCTCTGCCCCCCCCCCCCAGTGCTGGAATTACAGTCATGCACCATCATGCTTTTTGATGTGGGTCTAGAACTCAGGTGCTTGTGTTTGCATATTGAGTGCTTCATGATGGAGCTCTCTTTAGACCCCCTCCTTTTTTTCTTTTCTTTTCTTTTTCTTTTCTTTAGGATTAGGGGCTCTTAGGCAAGTGTTGCTTGTTTTCAGTTTTTATTTTGATTTATTCTTTGAAAACTTCATACATTATACAGTGTGTTTTGATTATATCCACCTCTCAGGACCCTTCCATCACATCTTTTTCCCAACTTCATGTTCTCTTTTATAATTTTTATTTGCTTTTAACCCACTGAGTTGGATTAGCACTGCTCATATGTGTGTGGACATGAGGGGACGCATAGGAAACCTACCAGGAGTGACACTCACTAAAAACAAAGTGACTTTTCTTCCAGCAGCCAATAATTCCTCAACTGGGGGAGGGGTGGAGCCTTGTAAATGGAAACCTTTTGCTTCCGTGCTGGAAATTTTAACTGGCTTGACATGGTGCAGGTCTTGTGTAGGTGACCACAGCTGCTGTGAGTTCACGTGTGCCACAGCCATGTCATGTCCCAGAATACAATACTTAGAGCATTCCTCTGCACCCTCTGGTATTTAGAAGGCAGTTTGACAACATGACCATTTAGGAAAAAATGTCAATAGATTCTCCTCTATGACTTCCCTAGCCTTGGGTTTTGACCATGATTGCAGTATCTGGCACGAATCCCCTCCCTCCCTCCTGAGGAGAAGACCTCAAATCCAATCGAAAGAGTAGTTGGTTACCCCATTAACTGCTTTGCCACTATTGCAGCAATAGGTGCATCTTGCCTAGGAGGTCAGTATGGTAGCAGGCAGAGGCCAGCAATGGATGAAACCCTTGAGTTTTTCATCCCCAGCAGTGTGCATAGCACCTTCCAGCTCTATGAAAGCCAACCAGGGGGAGAGTTTTCTGATCAGCTCAAGGCTGATTTCTCTGTGTCCTATAACCAAGTGTATGGTGTCTCCAACAGGAAGATCTTGCCATCTAGATACAGTAGGCAAACAAGAACTTGTCTGTAGCCTGCATTGTTTTGGTACCTCTGGGTGTTCTCTGAGGAGGTAACCCATGCCTGGCACTGAGATTTTAACTTAATAACTGGTATCTTTGGAGTACAGCATTATTTACTACATGGGGTACTTCTGTTCAAACTCCTTTTAAAAATATTTCTAATTAGCTTTTATACTAGTGGAGTTTCCTAAGGCTTCTTCATACATCCATAATTATAGTTAGCCCACCCTACGTCTTCTTCACACCATCCACATCCCCATGCCCACTCAGACCCTTAGCTTCTGCTGTTCTCCCCCGTTCCTTCAGAACACTTTGCTTTACTGTTTCCTCTTAGATTTTTGCTTGTGTTATAGGATCGTGAGTTCCCCAGTGGCTTTGTCACACAGACAGCATTTCAGTTAAGCCTTTTCCTGACCCTCATTTCCCATCCCTCTCACTACCTGCTTGAGCTGTTCTTTCTCCCAATATCCCCCTTCTGTTTTTCATTTCACCTGTATTTTACTATTTCCCCTTCCTAGATTCATGTCCCTGCCAATGGCAGTCTCTAATTTCCTAGCTTCCTCGTGCTAAACACAAAGATTTGAAGCAAGGATATTCAGGAGAGAAAATATGTGGCTTTCTTTTACTTTTTTTATGGGTATTTCATCCAGACATCTCTTCCTGAAATCCTGCCTTATGGTTACAATATTTAATGCAAGATAGAGATCATCTTAAATTCATAAGAATTTCGAATAGACCCATTTTCGAAGTGGAACCATGAAAGAATAAATTCATAGTCTTCTTCCATTGAAAGACCAGCAGTGTCAAGGACATCCCAGGAAAACCCGCGGAAACAACTAACCTGGCTCATAGAAACTCCGAGTCTAAACCAACAGCCAAAGAGCCTGCATGGGAGCGAGCTAGGGCTCTCCACATATATGTGACAGTTGTGTAGTTAGTTCTGTTTGTGGGACTCCTAACGGTGGAAGCAGGAGTTGTTCCTAATGCTGTGGCTATCTCTTGGGAACCTGTTTCTCATACTGGACTGCTTTACCCAGCCTTCATAGAAGGGGAAGTGCTTAGTCTTACTGCAACTTGATATGCCATGCTTTGTTGACACCCCTGGGAGGCCTGCTCCTTTCTGAACTGAACCGGGGCTGGGTGGGGGGGTAGAGGAAAGATGAAGGGAAGGAGTGGCAGGAGAGGAGGTGAGGGAAACTGCAGTTGGGATTGTAAAACAAATTCATTTTAAAAAGGAAGACCAGCAGCTACCACCAGTGTAAAAACTAGAGGTGGATAAATTAGTTGAAATGATATTCTGTAGGGTTCTTTGCCTGTATAGAAATATTTTAAGTATTTTTATTTTCAGTAAAATATTGGCATATGTCTTAAACTGACCTTGAAAACTTCATTTCAGATCAATTACCAAGTTTCACATATTGGTTCAAAAGATGTTCAGTTTGCTGATACTGTTTTGTTTAGTAAAGAAAAAAGAAAACTGTTTTGTTCCACTGTGATGATAAAGATCTTTTCTTTTTTTTCTTTTTTTTTTTTTTTTGTTTACTTGGCTCTTTCTGCGACCAGCTTTCTTTTGGCGATTAAGATTTGCCCAGTGGTCCAGGGTAGACTGAAAAAACCAAAACCTGCTTTTTAAGTGCCGACGAGGCACTAAGACCCTTGTGTCCCTTCCCAGCAAGTTTCCGTGATGGAGACTCTGTCTCTTTTCACTCAGAGCGAGTTCATTGTTCCTGTAGAAAGCAAGACGTCCTTCTGCACCTAGGACTAAACCCTGGACTGGGTAGAACATTCCCTAGACAAGCAATATTTTAAATTTAACATGACCAGTGTTCCCACTATTGGACACCTTTTCTTTCTCTTTTGTCTTCTTTTGTATTTAGTTCTGATCATCAAACCCAGAGCCTCCATGGTGCCTGCTGGGCAAGTGTTCTGCTTCTGTGCCATGCCCCAAGCCCAGATATATTTATATGAAAAAGAAAGCTGTGCCTCCATCTGCCATGTACTTGCTTGCTCTGTACAGATAATCCCCTGGCCTATAAGCTATGTCTTTCTCTTCCTCCTCTCTTCTCTACAGTTCATCCTTTTGTGTATGCCGTCTAGGTACAGTTGAAGCATTAAGCATCAAAAAGCAAAATGCTCCATATATATATATGTCTTTGTCTCAGTGCAATCCTTGTAGCCAAAATTGAAGCTGGATTTTTCCATGTAATTTTTCTGGGTTTTTAAAACATTGCTAAGTAGTTCTTTGGTAAGTGCAAGCGTGAAGACAACTATAAGCCAACTCAAATCATATTTAGGGTTTTGTTTTTTTTTTAGAGTTTATTCAGTCCAGTTTCACCTGGAGCTTTGTGCTGAGAGTCCTGCTGAGAAGTTCTGAATTGTAAAAGTTTGTCTCTCCCAGAAATGTCCAAGAATTCCTTTTCTCTTCCTAAATTTTACACCCAGGCCTGTGGAGGTAGAGCCTAGCATCCCTTGACGCATTGACTGCATTTTCTAAATTGTGTAGGGCATGGGTTGAAATGTACCTCCCTATCCTCCTCTCTGGATACCAAATAAAAACATCCACTCTCTGCCCCTCAAAACAGATGGTAAAGCACACAGTGTGCCAGGCCGAGGCCTGCCAGTTATCAGTTATATAGGAAAGCTCACTGTGAAGTCCCTGAACCGCTCTCACCCTGAGTGACTACAGCAGACCCTCAGACTCAGTTAGGAACACGGTCTTCTAAGAACCTGCTAGTGCTCCCCTCCCCATACAGTTAAAATGCTGATCCAGCATCTGTAAGCTTGCATTTTAAAATCCCTCCCTTCTGTTAGCTTAGCCTGCAGCTTCATTTCTTCTCTGTCTTATATAATACCCCACCTCCCAAAGATGGAGAGGTTGGTTTGAGGGTTTATCTTCACTTCTTTTTAAATTAATTTTATAGTTAGTCTTCAAAACAGTAGGCTTCATTATGTTTCTCTGGACACCTACCTATCAAACAACCACTTGTTTACACTTAGAAAATATTTGAGCCAGGCGGTGGTGGCGCACACCTTTAATCCCAGCACTCAGGAGGCAGAGGCAGGAGGATCTCTGTGAGTTCGAGGCCAGCCTGGTCTACAGAGCTAGTTCCAGGACAGGAACCAAAAGCTACGGAGAAACCCTGTCTCGAAAAATAAAAAAAAAAAAAGAAAGAAAAAGAAAATATTTGGGTCCCTGAATGGCCTGATTTCCACGGGCTCAAAACTACACTAGTTGGTAAGAAAGGTAGAAAGGTTATAAGTCTGTGTGTATGAAGTTATTTCAAGGACCCTTATCTATTCTATCAGATTGGGTTCGCGTGACCCACAGCTACAGTCGGTGCATCAGGCATCACGAGAAGCACGTTCTTCATCTGGTTAAGTTCCTTTGATTCTACTGTACAAACACGTCTCCAGGAGGAGCACCAAAACATTCTACACCTGTACTTTCATTCTTGAGGTTTGGAAGTTTGGAGCTGGGCAATCATAGCTGCCTCCTCTCTGGGTACCAGTGAGTGATGGCAGACACAAGGAGCAGGGGAACATATTGATTCAGCATCCACCTTATTAATGATGAATGATTCCCAGACACAGATCCAGAACTAGTCTGGAATACATTTGTAAGATTTAAAACATCAGAAGGTTTGTTGTCAAATTACGTAATATGCACATATGTAATATGAAATATGTGTAACCCAGACTATTAAAAACTCTTACATTACTAGGTATATACCCTTGAAATTCTCTTATATAATGCAATAAATGCCACCATAGCAGTCTGTGTTAAATAGCAAAAATGAAAATTTAAAAAGCTGGAAGCATCTGAACATGCAGCAGCCGAGAAACAAATTAAACCTTCTATATCTTGGTGTTATGCAACAGTTAAAAGTAATGAAGCAGGCCGGGCGATGGTGGCGCACGCCTTTAATCCCAGCACTCGGGAGGCAGAGGCAGGCGGATCTCTGTGAGTTCGAGACCAGCCTGGTCTACAGAGCTAGTTCCAGGACAGGCTCAAAAGCCACAGAGAAACCCTGTCTCGAAAAAAAAAGGAAAAAAAAAAAAGTAATGAAGCAGATGCATAGATGGAACAGTTACAAAATTCAAGTAATATTATTAAATGAATAGAGTACAGAAAATACAATGCAAAAAAGCGTGTTGTAAAGAAATACTGTGATATAGTTATAATTACATTCAGCAGAGAGATAGATAACAGATACCAGTCGTCTGTCAGGTATTGGCAGGCATATGATAAATGCATGTTGCATGCATTCACATTAGTATAGTATGTTCTGTATGAAATATTTATAAGTGGCATGTATTTATATGCTATGTATTTAAATGTTCAGGCACACATAAAAAACAGTATATTTTGTATAGTGTAGCTAACATAGTATCAATATTATAGGAATATTAAAGTCTCTAAAGTAAGCTTGATGCAGGAGTATATCATCAATGGTTGAGGACATACCTATGCCCGAGTTCGAGTCCCAACATCAGAAAAATAAAATCCCAGCACTCGGGAGGCAGAGGCAGGCGGATCTCTGTGAGTTCGAGGCCAGCCTGGTCTACGAGAACTACTTCCAGGACAGGAACCAAAAGCTACGGAGAAACCCTGTCTCGAAAAATCAAAAAAAAAAAAAAAAGAAAGAAAGGAAGGAAGAAAAAGAAAGAAAAGATCTGAGAAGGTAAAGTCTGTGGCCATTGTGATCTCATGTTCTAGGTGGGAAGGTGAAAGACAGAAGCATGATACCAAACACTAGGAGTTCTTTTGTCTAAATGGTAGCTGCATAGTGCTCGCTCCATGCTTGGTACTGCTCTGAAACTTCACTTTCTCAGTCAATAGAAGTCCCTGAAAGCAGGAATATATTATGACAAGATGTCAAGTGGACAAAAGGCAGATTACACAGTGGTCACCAGCCTTGCTCACATCTTCAACTGCTCCCAGTGTGTGCAGCGGTTCAGAATGTCCAGGGAGCATTACCTTCAGGGCAATGGCCCATGTTCTAGGTCACCTAAAACATTCCTTGTAGCTCCCTACGCCTGTGCTAGGTAGACTACAGTACTTCACCTGTAGCGGACAATCTGCACTACTACAGTTCCTTCCGAGCTGGGCAAAGGGCCGGAGATTGAAACACAGACAAACACAGACACGCAGAGACAGAGACACAGGAACACGGGTCATCCTTGAAACAAAAATGCCCCCTTTATTGTGCTCAAGGACAGCTTATATAGGGCTCTTGCCACGCCCCAGCTCTCCAGATTTTTCAGGTACAGCCTCACCAGAAACCACTCCCCTGACATCAGCTGCAGGCTGCTTAAAGCAGAGGAAAACAGGTTGTTTACAGAAAATTCAGGGTCTGGTGGTCTGCAGTCCCCAACCATTCCTGTTTTAGATTTCAGCAGAAACTGTTCCCGAGGCCTCCCGTAGTCATAGTCACAGACAAAGTGAATTGCCTAGACGTTATGAAATGCTCTCCTTGTTGGCCATGGTCAGATTTAATCGGTGTTAATAACCAACCCATTGAGCCCAATAGTCTCCACTAGTGGAGATACACAGTTGATTCTGCCAGCTCAGCCTCTTATGCTTTGTCTGAAATCCACCTGGTTGTTCTCCCTCTAACATGTGTCTTCTTAGGGAATATGTTGGGTCAACTACAGACCCATAGTGAAATGCAGTGGGCCCTGCTCAGTTCCATTCTGGATTTTGGCCATATTGGCCGCCTTTGGCATTCTCTGGAAGAAAGAAGCCATGTGGAAGTACTCTCCTGACCCAGAACTCAAGAGGCCTCTCTACTTCCTGCTTGGTTAGCTCGTGTTCTACCTTTTAGGGTTCTTAAGCTGTCCCCTCTACTTCCTGTTCGGAAAGGAAGGGAAGGCGAGCCTCCTAATGCAGCCAGCAGTGACACAGCCCATGTGGGGAGGAAGGGAAACTTACCATGTTAAAATTGACCATCCTTTGGCCTAGTCTGTGAAGTAGTCAGAGTGGTAAGCTGTGAATAGATAGGCCAGTCACTGTCTAGAGAGTAGCTTTGGGGTGAAGCAGGGAGAAGACGTCTTTAAGCCAGCAACAAGCTGATGACAAGTGGGAGGAAAACACGGATGTCACTCGCCTTCCCAAACGCCCATCCTCACTGTACGTTCTAGGGCAAACACAGTCACTTCCAGCTATAAAGGCACTAGAGAATATGGAATCGCATCTCCATCATGAGGCGAATAAATTTAGATATAGATGTGTCAGTTGTACAAAAGGGAACAAACCTCAGGGAGACAGCAAAGCCCCCACGCACCCAGTAGCTTGTATTAGAGTTCCTGGCGTGGGCTGAGAACTCCCTGACAAGACGATAAGACCCTCGTAGAATTAAGTCCGTCTGGGTAGCTTGGAAATCTTCCACAAAAATTTATGGCACATCTGTTTATCATCATACACCTAAAATAAAAAATCACAGCAGAGAAATTTTAGGAAAAATACTGTCCGGTGGGGAAAGGAGATGAAATGAAAATTATGCCTGTCACAGAATAGAAACTGCAGGAGAATGACATGTAGGTGGACAGAAAAGCAGCTGGGATAATTGGCACCACCATGCCTGGCCTCACGGTTGTTTTCTGGGAACTTTGGTTGCACGTGTTTAAGCTGTATCAGTGGCCCGATTGAATAGAACCTCAAACATCTTCTAGCTGGCCCTTCCAAAAGAACATGGGTTCGAGATGTCTTCGAGAACGAAGACATCCCAGGTTCTTTATCCTGCTTTCTCATCACTGCTCCTTGTGAGGAAAGGCATCACTGAAGCCACGTATGTACCAGTGTGAGACAAAGCTTGGTACGTGGGAGCTTTAAAGCTTCTGAATGGTCCCTATTGCTGGTGGGTGGTGGTGTGGATACAGTGAAGGGGGTAGTGTCTATGTGCCCTGTCCTGAAGATGAGAAGTCCTACACACCAGGGTGGCCACTGCTTATGTTATCATGGTGACCCTTCCTAACGTGGCCAGAGTGCCAGTCCGGAGGCTGTTCCACTCTGCTGCTGCTCACCAACCAGGCCTTTTCCCAACTGGATTAATAATGTGTGAGTCTAATTAGAATAAAGCTCATTAGAGACAGAGACAGCCATTAATGCCTCCATTGATTTCTCTAATGAAATAAGCTGGGGGAGGAGACTTTACCAGGGCAGCTAATTATTTTCTGTTTTCTTCAGCATTTCTTCCGCATTTAAAACTGTTGTTGTAAGCTGTCACTGGGCTGTAAACAAAAACACGGAGCTGAAAGTGGCATTGTGGCTCAAGTGGCTCTGACATTTCCAGCCCTGAGGAAGGCGTCTGCTTCCAGCCCACAACCCTGCCGGGAGCTGTAAGACCTCAGTCCCAGAGGCTGCTCTTCGTTCCCAGCCCCCTACCCATTGTTTGCTCTGCATTCTGGCTGGTGGCTCTTAGATTCTGAAGCTGTCGAATGTGGTTCTCCTGCCCTGTGCTCCTGGTTCAAGGCTGAATGTCCACATTCCACAGAGACTTGGAAGCCATTGCCCAGGATGGTCATTCCTAGAAGGAAGAGCTTGTGAACAAGGGCGCAGGGAAGGGAAGGGAAACTCCCAGTGAATTGATGTACAGCAATTCAGAAGGGGCCATCACACTGTATCAATCAAAATGCTCCTTGCTCCTCTTATCACAGTAAAGCTCTACAGGGCCCAATAGAGTAACAGTCATTCAACCCTGAGCGTGCATGCTGAACACGTAGCATGCATGAAGCTGTAGGTTCAGCCCCAGGACTGATAAAGAAGACAAACCGACTGGGCATGATTCCACATACGCTTCACCTAGAAATTCCATAAATGAATAAAAACGATGACTAGTGAGAAGTGGGATTCTAGTATCAACTTCTAACCCCTTCTTCCTCACCCTGGCCTTTTCTTCATTTCTGTACTGTTCTAGAAGCACAAGCCAGTCTGACCTATATTACTGTAGCTACAGATGATACAGCTGCATTGTTAAAGGGATGAGGCTTCCTCCACTGGGGTCCAAAACATGTTGACAGCTTCCTTCTCCTATCAGAACACCAGGGCAGTTTCCAATTACTGACACTCCCCAGCCTCCTCTCAAGGAGGGGTATCCACAAGTGATGTGATGGGAGACACACAGGATTCCATTAAACACCAAAGGACAAAGGTGAACGAGAAACGTCCCCTTGAGAAAGGGAGGCCAACATTGTGGACAAAATCCCTGTACACCTGTTGGGGTAAACCACAGAGAGAGTAAGAGAAGGTTCTTTTTGGATCATCTGGGGACAGGGTGACAGCAGGCAGTGACCGTTGCAGAAGTGTGAGGGCAGGGAGTAGTGAGTGTATGGCAGTAAATGGCTATTCGGGCACAGAGAAGGCAGGACATTGCTGGAGTTGTCTGTCTGGCTAGTGGTAGGCAGTACATGAATATATATTTGGTTTTCTAAGATAAGCTTTCGCTGTGTACCCCAGACTGTCCTGAAACTCACTCTGCAGACCAGACTGGCCTCGAACTCACAGAGATCTGCCTGCCTCTGCCTCCTGGGCGCTGGAATTAAAGGCATGTACCACCACTGCCCAGCTATAGGAACATATCTTAATACCTGTTTTCAAATACTGTTCCCCACGCCTTTTTTAAAAAAATGCTATAAAATAAATACTTGCAATTATAAACTTGACAACTTCATCAAGGTGTAATTTATGCACCATAAAGCAAGCTGATTCACATGCCTGGGCTGATGGTTCTCAGTAAGTTTGCCCAACTGCAGAGCCATCTGCGCACTCCAGTTTTCAAACGCCCCTTTTTTGCATGACGGATGACTTTCCTGCTTGCTTATAGGCAGTCTCCGTTCCCCCTCTAATCACGTATCTTTGGGTTTTATTTCTCTGGTTGCTATAACAGGGGATTCAGATCTTCACCTGGTCCGATAGAAATTGCCGGCCACTTTAAAAGCAGCCATAGTTGCTAGTCACAGCCAACAGTGATGAGAGCTGCGTGCCCTATACGCCCTCGAGAAGTGACTGCCACAAATATTTTGCTTGTAGTTATTTTTATTTTTTTATTGCTGGTTATTTTCCTTTTTGCTTGCTTGTTGCTTGACTTATGTCTTGGATGAGTCTTCGCTCTCTGTGCTTGACCTCTCATGTCTTCATTTTTAAAAAGTTCTGTATGAATTTTCCTCACAGCTTGCATAGTAAATCCTTTGGCTATTTTTGCTAGTGTGAAGTTTCCCCTTTTCTAATGTGTGAGTATAGGTGTGTATAGAAACAAAGAGGTATGGGGTGTGTGTGTGTGCGCGCACGCGTGCGCCGGAAGACAGCCCCGAATGTCCTCCTAGGAATGCCATCTACTTCCTTTGGGGCAGCCTCTCGCTGGATCTCACTAGCTAAGCTGGACTGGCTGGCCAGCCAATTCCAGGTCCTCTGTCTCCACCTCCCCAGCACTGGCGTTACCAGGCACTCCACCATGCCCAGTTGTGTGTGCATGGGGGCAGGTCACGTTTGTGCACACACGTGTGGAGGCTTGAGGCTGACGTCAGTGTCTTTCTTGGTCATTTTCTACTTTGTTTATTGAGACGGAATGTCTCTGAATCTGGAGCTTGCCCAGTTGGCTAATCTGGCCAGCATGCTTGCTCCAGACGCCCCATGCCTGTCTCCTGAATGCTGGGGTCACAGGTGGCCATCATCTTCCCAGCTTCTTACGTGAATTCTGGAGATCCAAACTCCAGTCCTCACTTTTATGCAGCAAGAACGTTAGCCTCTGGGCCGTGTCTGCAGCCCCAGGTTTTACATGGATTCTGGGGGTTGAATCTATGTCCCCCTGCTTGCAAGATGGGAGCTTTACAGACTGAGCTATCTCCTCTGCTTGAAGTTGCTTGTATATTTTTCTCTATGTTTTAACTCCTACACTGAAAAGTTTGTTTTTAACATGTTTAAATACATACACATAAATACATACACACACACAAACACAACAGGTATCTAACTGTTTAACGTGTCCTCAAATTAACAAAAGTTCAATGCTATGCTCTGATCAATTTTTAAGATTTAGTACACTAACAGTTATGTAATTTCCATGCAGCTTAAGCTGTATTTCTGGGACATGACATAACTGTATTTGGGCTTTGGGATTCTTGGCATTAGCTTGTTTTGGATGTGTCCTTAAAAGGAGAGGGGGAGAAGAGAAGAGGGAAGGAGAGAGGATGAGGAAATTGATTTAGAATCAAGCAAGACTTGAGGTATATAGAAACAGGTTAGACTCAGGAAATGGAGCGAAGGTTGCCATCAGACTGCAGCGGCGTCCCCAGGGTCTAGAGGCCAAGAGCATACCTGCTCTGGGGGCAGCAGGAAGGCAGGACATGGCTGTGCTGTTTTGTTTTTGTTTTGTTTTGGAGTGCATGGGCTGACACATGCTAGGTAGACACGTTATCACTAAGCCGTACCCCCTCTTTGTTGTTGTTTGTTTGGGTGCAGGGTTTTGTTAAGTTGCCCAGGCTGGTCGTGGAAACCTCCTGCCTCAGCCTCCGTAATGCCAACCAAAAGTGACAGGGCTGTGCTGTCAGACCCAGCTCTTCCTGTCATTGAATCTGTACCCAGTTACCCCAGTGGCTCTTCCAAATAATCTTCCCTTGTCAGCATTTAGAGTTTCCTTTCTTGTAATGTTCCCGGGTCTCCTGGGAAGGCTTTGGTGGGTACTTTGCACAAGGCTGGAATTGTGACTAGCATACAATTGCATAAAGGGACTTTACAGAGGCGTTCGCTTTGGGTCCCTTTATGGGGGTGGAGGGCCATACTTTGGCTAAGAGACTTACTGTGTGTCTCCCAGCCTCCTCAATCCTACTTCCTGCCTCTCTGACAGCTGAAAGTTTGATGATTCTGTTTTTAAAAGTTTTTTAACAATCGAAATGAGACCCGAAGTCCTATTCAGCAGAAACTGGTTC
The DNA here is from genome assembly GCF_950005125.1 of Chionomys nivalis. NCBI lineage: Eukaryota > Metazoa > Chordata > Mammalia > Rodentia > Cricetidae > Chionomys > Chionomys nivalis. Next base: position 68,940,199 of record NC_080090.1, read on the forward strand.
CCTGGCCTGCCCAGTGGGACAGTGTGCCAATGGGGGGCTCTCATGGGGTCTGGGAATTGGAACCCTCCCGACAGGATTCCGGGTCGCTTTGGACTGCATGCCATGTGGTACCTCTTAGCTGTGGGATGTTCTGATCTCAGAAATCTTTGTTCCCAAAGTGTTTTGTCCTCTGAGCTGCTGTGAGGTGATAAGAAAAATGAAACAGAGGAGAAGAGTGCTCAGGAGAGGCGGAGATTAGCTCGGGGATCTTGGGCTTCGCTGAGGTTTGCTCCACTCCTACCCTGCAGGGCTGATATGAATAATAAATGAAATGATGTCTGCAAAGCAGCTCGTGGGGGTTTTCCTCCTCTCATACTAATTAGAAAAATTTAGGGGACCAAATTCTCGGGAAATGAAAATTTCGGGGTCTGGCTTAGACAGAGGGTTTATTTAGCTGTCTGCCAAGCGGTGTGATAGGGCCTTTGTGTGCTGGCAGTAAACTTGGAGCCTTGGAAATGGTCCTGTAGGTTTTGTTGTTTTGTTTTTAATGTGTGTCTATTTAATGTGTGTGTGTATGCGCGCACACGCGCACATATGTGTGTTTGCTTCCTTAGATGTGAGGCCTTACTTTGATGTCAAATGGGAAGGGACTTTAGTTTTAGCCATAGAACTTGTCTTCATGTGCCCCATTGGGATTCAGATCTGCCTGGGACACACTGCTGAGGACGGAGGGATGCTCTCTGGCTCCTGTGCTCTCTGGCTCCTGTGCTCTCTGGCTCCTGTCGGGTCTCGCCTTACGACCACTGCCCTCACTCACGAATGAGGCTTTTCACTCCTGTCAGGAGCCTGAACAAGCCCAGTGTTTATAATGACAATGACAACGGAAGTGGCAACAGCTAGAATTTATTGACTGACAGAATGGTATCTTCTTCTGCACATATCCCTGATCGCAGCCCTACTGGATAGAAAAAGTGACTGTGCCCAAGAAACCAAAGCCTGTTGTTCTACCCAGGGACACTTTTCTATGCTGATAAAATCTCCATGAAAACTCTGACCCCAGCCTATCCTGCCCAACTGCTTACCCAGCATCCATCTGCAAGTCCAGTCTGAGCCTCCCAAGTTAAAGCCACATGGAGAACCTCACTTGATGCTTGTGACCTCGTGCTGCTAGATTTGTATAACCTGTTTCCCATGCTGGAGAATAAACTCCCAATGGTCAGGAACCTTGTAGGGTGGGGGCCGGGGAATCTCCTTTATAACTCTCCAACTGATGACAGAGAGAGTGACTCCTGCCTGGTCCAGAATAAAGCTAGGGATGGTGTGAGCCTGAGCCATGTCACCGGGAAGGCTGTCATGGGGGTGACTGCTACCTGCATGTTCTTCTTGGGAGCACTGGTTACCCATTGTCTTTGTCATTGGACTTCCATTCTGCAGGGCACACTGGGCTGTTTTCTGATGGTGGAAGAAACTGAATCAGGCTATGAAGTAACTCATTCTGACAGAACAAGCAGTCTGGGGCTGTTTGGCAAGTGTTGGGTGACCGTTCTTCCTTCTGCAGATCCCTGGGCTTCATTGCATGGCAGTGCATGTGTGTGTGTTTGCTTGTTTGTTTGTTTTGTTCTTGTATGTGGAACACACTTGAATACATCTACGTGCACACCATGAACAAATTCATTTACCGGTTGCCGTTTAGACACTGTTAATACTAACCTTGAACTGTCACTGTTTTTATTTCACCCATAAGAAAACTGAGACTCAAAGAGGTAACTTGAACAAGGTACCAAAATTAGTAAGAAATACAGCTGGGATTAGCATCCAGACGGGTGTAATAATTCATTATAGTGACATTTAAGCATTAGAAAAATGTGAAATATTTCCAATTTGCAGATATATAATATAACAAAGAAATATGCAAGCGTGTTATATATCCAAGGAATAACTGCATTAAAAAATATATATAAACATTGGTGCTTTTAAGAATGCATTCCAGCCTGGCAGTGGTGGTGCACGCCTTTAATCCCAGCACTCAGGAGAGAAAAGCAGACAGATCTCTATGAGTTTGAGGTCAGCCTGGTCTACAGAGCGAGTTTCAGGACAGACTCCAAAGCTACACAGAGAAACCTTATCTCGAAAAATGACCAAAAAAAAAAAATAGACAAACAAAAGAAAGCATTGCAGTGACTTAGAAAATTTTGGATTTGTTTGAAAGAAAACCAGTTCACTGAATATGCAGGAAGTAATGGTGGGCTAAAGGATTAGAAAAGTACCTTCAATAACCAAAAATTCTGGGTTTTTAATGTAATATGACTTATATTAGTAAAAATTCAGCCTAAAATCAAAGGAGTATATACATAGTAAACAAAGAATTGTTTGCTACCAATACTTCATGCATATCAACTACAAAAAATGAGATTTCTAAGTTGAACTTCTCTGAACTAAATGCACTGTAAAACAGTTAACAAAAAACAGTGTAGGATAAATGGCTTGCTTATCTCAGTAAGATAAACTATGGGAGCATCCATTGTCGTACATGACTTGTGGTTAAATTGTTTAAAGTTCTTATTTTTATATGTCATAGGGCCAAAATTTCTGTTTTTAAAGGAGCCCTTTCCCCAAATGTAGAGCGTCTAGTTTGTGTTTGAAAAGAAAACTCAGTGAAGGGCACAAACAAAATAACACAGCTTGGCCTTCACAAACATTGGGACGAGGCAGGAAAGCGTTTCTGTCCTGTGCCCTCTGGAGACTTGCCCTCCGAGAGCTACTTAATCAAGGCAACCTAACCTCAATCCCGGTCCCAGCTGTGTCTCGGTAGTGGCGAGTGATACGAGATGCTCAGAAGCAGCCATTCCCCGCTTGCTGGCAGGCACATCAAAAGCCTGTTGTCCTTGGAGTCATTCATGAGGACCAGGCACAGCCCCAGATCTGTCACACATGTTCGTAAAAATCCGTGTTTGCTGTTCCCTTAAGCCGCCTTAGAGTGAATTAAAACTTGGGCATCCTTTGATTATACTTCCCCCTCCTCTGGCATTTTTAAGTACTAAGTGTGGGGCTGGAGTGACTGTTGAGTCTTCTGATGAGAGAGAAGACTCCTAGCTGCTTCATCTCCTTAACTTATTTATGTAAGCCACATTTCGTGTGCGCCTGTAATGTAAGTTGACATAAATCCTGGCCAGCATTTTAAAAGAGCTTATTATGGGCTTGGTATATCACACCTTGAGATAAACGGACCTTAAAAACCAGCCAGCGCGGGTCTTGATGCATCGTTCTGCACCCAGAGGTCACCCATGAAGCCTGGATTCCATCACAAAGCAGACTGAAGCTGGAAGAAAACAGCCCACCAGTCACCGTTTCAGCCCCTGGTTGGAGTCTTTGATTCACGTGTCCTTTTTCTTTTCTCCTGCCAGGGTCGGGATTACTGTTCTGAAGAAGAGGATATTACATAGCATCGGTTCTCCTACTCAGACCAGGAGCTACTACTGTGTAAATAGGTTACACCCCAGTTGAAGCCTTTGCAAAGGTCGGTTCTCTTCACTGAACAGCACTATAGCAAACGAAGACCGTTCCATATCGTATGCCCCATTAAATTACAGTGTTTCTTAATGAACCTGCAAAGGAATATTGCTAAACACAAACATACACATACAAAAAAAAAAAAACTGTTCTGGAACTTTCTTTGTTGCTGCTAGTTAAAACTTGTTGCAACTTTTCACTTCTCTCGTGTCCAAGTATGCAGCAGAATTCTGCAGTTCACCTTAAAGATACTATTGGTTTTCTGATGCTCTCCGGCCTGTTTTCTATAAGATGTAGTGATGAACTCTGATACAGACTTCAGTCCTAGCCTGGTTCTGCTTTGAAGTCAAGCTTCTCTTCCCCTCTTTCCTCCTTATCCATCTCTTCCAAGTGGTCCAGAGATGGCCTGAGCCTTGCTTCTCACTGGTTAATGTAGGTCTTTGGAGATGGGATGGTGGCCATGGTGAGCCTTGTTTCACTGCTCAAAAGTTGAAGAGCCACGGTTGGTTAAGAGCATGTTGTGCCCTGACTCCAGGAAGTGACACCGGAGTGAGCAGCAGGTCGTGCCACTTACCAGGACTCTTAGTGCAGGGTGAAGCTTGTAGCATTGGCTTTGCTCAGATGCAAATGGAAGTGTGACCACAATCATTTTGAATCCCTCCTCCTCACTTTTTTTTCTAAGAAATAAACATTTTACTGTTTTTATGTATCCTTGTCTTCTCCCATTCATCCAGGTTGAAATCTCCCATTTTAAGATGATCCTAAGTGTGGAAGTTAAGCCCTTCACAGTGACACTGATGAGCAGCCTAAATGGCTCCCCACCCTTCTGTTGATATCTGCCTGGTTTGGAAGGGCTGTGAGTGGTCAGAAGAGATGAGGGAACAACCCTGTGACTTCTTAGGGCTGGAAACCACCTGACTTTTGGTTTTATTAGGTCTTAAAGCACGCTGTTTTCTAATTCTCCCCCTTCAAAATGCTACGTGAGCCTTGCCACGTCCTTCCATTGTGTTTCCAGCACCAGTAGTATGGGTGAAAGGTGTCTGCCTAAAGGAAAACAGGACAGTCACACGGTCATGCCATTTGGAGATGTGGAAGCCGAAAGTCCCTGGTGGTGGGGAGTGTTGACTACGTGTTCAGTAGAGTTTATTTTTCCATACTATATGAAGAGAATGGTCTCTTCTCAAAGACAGAAGTAATATTTTTAACAAATATTGTCACAAGTAAATAGCAATCAAAAGGAGAAAATAACTTTTGTATTTTTTTATCATGTTTGATAGCTTTGATGAGGGTTCTCTTTGTTACTTTCAGGGGAGGGCACCCTATTCAATGCCATGCCAGCATGCCAGCAGTCCAGGGTTGGGTTTATCCTCACACACACACACACACAGGAATGCTGTGTTTTTCATTTTGAGGGTTGTGAGTTTCAGGGCCTCACTATCAGCCACAATGCCACCTTTGGAAGGTGGAATAGTTACCAGAGGGACAGTTAAGATGTTCCCAGTTGTCAGAAGGTGTCCGCCGCAGAATAGAATCGGGAGCTAAATTGGTTCTTGCCGAAATGAGCCTTGACTTTTAAATCTGTCCACAGAATGTCAAGATCTCCTGTTAGACCCAGGGCGACAAAAGTGAGGGAGAGAAAATGCAGCCGAGTGCTATGGAAAATGGACCCGAGTGTAAGCAACAAAATTCCGTAATTCTTGCAGCCAGCAGCAGCTATTTTGGGGAGCAGCTGTGGTTGTTACATAAATAGAGTTGCAGCCAGAAGCTAAGGCTTTTTTATCCAGCTTCAAGCAGAAAAATGCAGGGAGAGTCAAGTAGTCTAGGGTTTTAAGTTCCCTCCCCTTGTACGGTTTTGGCCAAAGGACAAAAATAGTTTTCCTCAACTGTAAATGAACTGCTAAGCCCCACCTCAGCTTGTTCACTGGAGACTTTGTTCGCTGTTCTGTGGACGGCCTTTTCTGGATTCTCGTGTTCTTACCGCGCAAGAACGAGACGAATGGTAACGTCTTCCACGTGACTCCTCTGCTCGTGTCTTAAGACAGTGTCTTCCCAGAACGTCAACACCCTCAACCTGGAGATGAAACACCCGTGTCCTTTGCCTCAGTCACGTTTAGCATTTTTGGATGTTACCCATGTCTCTTGGGAACCTGACTTTCAAGTGTTAATAAAACCCTAAGTGCTGTTTAGGAAGCAGCAGTTTTCACAGTTCTGTCTCCTGTGTTTCACACTGGATACCTCCTCGCTGTACAGAAGTGATTTCATCTTCAGACACATTTGGTACCTCTAGAAATAGGTCCAAGAAATGGGATGGTTGAGTGGGTTGGCATGAAGTGGCTTAACTATGTTAGCAACACTCAAAACTCTCTGTTTTCCATTTGTTGGTTTGAATCATAAAATTGTCAAGTGATTTGTGTTTGTACTTTATTTTTCTATACCTTCTGGAAGGATCTCAGTTAAAAATAGCCACTCTACCCCCCACATCAGGACGTAATGGGAAGAATTACCCAGTATATCTGCTGGTGCATCTTGCTAGTTGTCATGTCTGTAGGACTTGGGAGTTGGAAGGAAGGGGGAAGGGAAGGAATTGGCTTGGTGGATGCAGGAAGAAAACTGTTGAAAATGGACAGAAAGCCGTTTTGAAGAGCCTTTGGGGGGGCAGTGTGCTAGGGCCGTTGGTCTAGTGGCCAGGGGGTGGAGCGGGTCTGCTGGCGAGATCTGCATCTGGGTTACACACGCCTCGTGTCCTCCAAGCCATAGAGTTGTAAAGGCTCAGCCATGTGTGCGCAGCTTTCTTTTGCTTGGCAGAGATTCAGGATCACAGAGTACCGCTCTCATAATTGAGTACGTGTTTCTTGCTGGCAGACAGACTCAAAAGTCGCTTTTACCTCCACGAGGCCTCTAGCCTCGGGCATAAGTGGGAGCATAGAGTGACATTATGGTCTATTTAGGGACAAAGAAGGGACAAAGTCCAGAAATGAGAAAACTAGGTCAGCCCCCAGAAACAGCCACACAGTGGCAGGGCTCTCCTGTCTGCTGTGCCCGGGGTGACTCAAGTAAGAAACGCGTGGCCCAGGAATAGCCTTGGTTCCCACCCCCCTGGTGCCTGTCTGTTCCTCCACTGTGAGGCATAAAGGTTCTCTGTGTCGTGGGTGTACCCAAGCACCAAGTGGCCATGCTAGAGAGATGGCAGCCCAGGATAGTAAGCCTCGCCCCTAGCTCCCAGGTGGATGGCCTCTGACACTGAGTTTTAGCTTCGTCCTCCACCCACCCTCATCACCATCTTTTTTTCTGTTCCAGCAGGAGTGGTCCTGCAGCCCTGCTAAAAGAGAGTATACCTTTCCTGAGTACCTCACTCACCCACAGTGCAGGGTGGCAGAGAGATAAGTCCTGTTTAGACGCTGGCTGAGAATTTAAAGGTTGCTCCATCTCTGCTGGTCCCAAGAAAAGACACTTCATTAAACATGTTAGTTTTGCAATAAGAGGGAATATCACTTTCTTAATCCAAAGAAAATACAAAGAGTCTAGACTTTAAAATCCAGATATTTCCATTATAAAAGATGTAACAATGGATATCGAAATCCTCTCCCTTGGGCTTCTCTCAAAAGCAAGAGGTGGGGGCGGCATCACATTGTGCTCTGTAATTTCACATAAGCTCTGCCTTCCTTGCTTTCTCCACCAGAAAGCTCTCTCTGAGCTGTGAAGCGTTACTCCTTTTTAGAAGTTGATCTCTTTGTTAAGTGACTTAAAACTCCAGTGGAAGAACAAGGCATGGTCACTAGGTAGGGACTATGTGTTTTAAAGGCATAATGAAAAGATGGTTGCAAGAGGGCCTTCAGGATGTCATGGGTGGTCGGCAGACCCCAGTGTGCCTCTTCCAAGCTGGGTGAGCCCTCTGCCATTGCTCTGGGGTTGGGATTCCTTGAGTAAGGTTTGTGGATCACTTTTGCAGACAAACGGGTGCCTTCCTCTAATGGGGAAGACGCCTTTGATTTCTACAGTCACCTTTTCTACTGTCGTGTCTCCAGAAAAAGAAGATCACATATCTGTGGGAGAATACATGTCTCTTGTGACAAACCCTGGGGCCCATTGGTGTCGCCATGGTTTTCAGAAGATCCTCTGTCAGATCTGAGAGCTGATTTCATCTTGAGTGGGAAGAGGAAACTAGTAGTCAGTGTTTGTGCTCACTCGGTGCCAGATGCTGCCCTCAGTATTCTGTCTTTAGCTCATGTATTCTTCAGAACAGACCATTTACCACACACACACATGTTCTAAGTAGTGTGTCCTACATGTTGAACTCATCTGTCCATGATGGTCATGTTAAAAGAAGGAAAAATGTCATTCAAGTATAGAATTACTATTATTACTACGCACCTTGCAACACTGTGAAGAAAAAAACGCCTTTGGGGGCACCCATCTTCTAGAGTCTGTCTTTGGCTCCTTACCAGCTTGCTGTCCTCATGGGGAGTCTTTCTTGGCCTTCGCTAACCCTACGAGTGTCACACAAACCCTGAGAGGCCGCTGGTGACAGAAGAGCTTTGGGGCTCAGAAGGGAAAGACTTGGGGGGATTTAGACACATCTTTTCAGCTTCTGAGAAAAGATGCAGCCTGCACCGCATTTTGGGTGCTCTTCCCTGGTTTTCCTAGGCTTGTTTCTTCAGAGGTTTGTCCTTTGAAAGATAAAGGCCTCACCTTTGCAGAGAGATCTGAGAGGCTCTGAGGAGGAAAGGCAATGCCTGGACCACTGACTTACGTGGAAATCCTTTCTAGTGGCCTACGCTTGGATGATTCTCTTTCTGATTGCTGGGTAGGGGGTCTGTATCTTTCCAGGCTCATTTAAGCGCCACACCTAGATGTGACTCAGTGGTGACCTAGAGAGAGTCACTGTGGTCCAAGGTCAGGCCAGCCCAGGAACTCCACAGAGTTCGTCTCCTAGCTCTGTAAAATCCGCAGGGTAAAAGATGAGCCATTTCTGCAGCAGCTGGTGAAGGTGCTACCTGGAGGGACCAACAGATGCCCTCCTTGACTCACACAGCAAGATCCCAAAGAATTTCTTGCCCAAGTTCCTTGGGAAGTAGGTCCCCAAGATCCTGGTTGCTTCTAACCTAGCAACTTCTAGATTCCTTCTGGGCAGTGTGGGAATGGCTCTTAGCTCTTGGAAGCCAGAGAAATTCCTAAGTCAGGACAGTCCCACTAGGCTGAAGTCTCCTGTATGACATTGTCTCTTGCCCTGAATCCATTCTTCGTTCCTTCTCAAGGATTATTTTTAGATCAAGCCTTTGGATTTGACTGAATAAGATTTAAAGTAAAAAGAACAGCAGAAACTTAGTGAGACCTGCCTTCAGCTCTCTGGGGTTGAAAATCAGACCGTAGGGCTTCTTGGCTCAGACCCAGGAGTTTAAAAGAAAAAAAAAGGCAGTCCCTGGCTTGACATTTCAGTCCAGACATTCAGGGACCCTTCCCCTTTGACAGGCAAGTGAGCAAAGGGATGTTTTGCTGGCGATTCCAAGCCATATTTTTTCCATCCAACAAAAGATGTAAATTCATAAAAATGACTATCTGCTTTGCTGGCTAAGACCCAGGCAGTTGCCTTATTAGGACATTAAATTTGGATCTATTCTTTTAACACATACACAAACATAGATCGATAAAGTAAACATAAATGCTTAATCATAGACAAGCTGGGGGGTGGGGGATCTGTCTTCTGCCCTTCTGTAATCACTACAGTAATGTCTAGGGGAATATCCATATAAATGTAAGGACGCTTAAACCGGAAAACCTAGCGACTCCTAGCGACTTGGGAGTGCCAAGGTGTGTGCGTGGTCTTCTTGCCCTGTGCCCTTCTGTGCCTGGTGTCTGCATGTGTCGGGCTCCCCTGGGCCTCCGTGTGGGTTCTTTGACTCATGTCCTTTCTCAGCCCACAGTGGGACTGAAGACGCATGCCAGGCCCAGCCATAGCATTGCTCACACATTCCCATCCATTCATGTGGCCTTGGCTGTGACATTGCCGCAGCTCCCCTGGGACGCTTGGTTATCAATGTGTCGAGTCAGAGTACCTATCAGTTGTCCTAGGTGTGGTATAGTTTAGCTCTCTCCTTTCCAGTCGCAGTGTGCATTCGCCAGATTATTTGCACACCTAGTAGGCTCCAAGCTCTGAGCCGATGGCCAAGCAGTACAGAGGTGAACCAAACAATTTCCACCCTTCAGGAACCTACCACTAAGGAGATCTACCTGAGGGAGATGAGGGATACTGTGGGGTCAGGATAGAATGGTAGCCAGCCAGCTTTGGGCATAGAAGCTTCCAGAAAATAGCAGCAAAATCCTTACTTGTCTGGGCACAGAGGGAAAGTACCAGAAGAATCATTCTGAGAGGACAACATGGGACTTCCCATGGGTGGAGGGGGCCATCTGGGGCCTCCTTACAGGGAAAGGGTTGGAGCTTAGGAATAGCAGAGAAAAGAGAAAATGAGAACAGGGTAGCAAACCGGGCCCCGGGGCATTGCTGTGGATTCGTGGAGAACGAAGGAGAGTTTCAGAAATCTGCGCTCTTCACTCAGTGTGTGTCCCCGAGAACTAAATGCGATCATTCCCAGAGTGGGAATTGCCTTCCTTTGGAAATGCAGAGCTGCTGGCTGGAAACATGTATGCCCAGCCATCCTTTCTCCCCTTTCCAACTTCTCTTCCCGAAACACTGTTTGAGTTCAAGGTCTTTGGCCACGACTGGATCTGGTTTGGAGACAGCTAGTTGATCCTGACCCATCATTAGAGAAATAACTAAAGTACCTCTTGGGACTAGGTTGACCTAGACCTGGAGATGAGCGTGCTCCCTAAAATAAATGACTATTTAGGAAGTGGCGAGGTGTTGTAATAAGCTGCGGCGGGGCTGCGTCCCCGGCACCTGGCCGCCCGCATGGCTTTACCCGAAATAATTACACGGAAACTGTATTCTTTTACACACTGCTTGGCCCATTAGCTCCAGCCTCTTATTGGCTAGCTCTTACATATTGATCTAACCCATTTCTAATATTCTGTGTAGTACCACGAGTTGGCTTACCAGGAAAGATCTTAAGCTGCGTCTGTGTGGAGTGGGAGAATCATGGCGACTCCTGACTCAGCTTCTTTCTCCCAGGATTCTGTTCTGTCTACTCCGCCTACCTAATTTTCTGTCCTATTAAAGGGCTGAGGCAGTTTCTTTATTTAACCAATGAAATTAACTCCTCCATCAGCGAGGGCTTCCGTGTTGCGTGTGTCACTCTAAGCAGAGGCAGCGCCTTCGCATAGCCTTCCCTGGGTTAGCTCACCTGCACTGACCCCGAGAGGCAGCCAGGCCTCTGCCAGGTCATAAGAACGTGCTGGAGCCTTGCCAAGGACACAAGAGTAGAGGAGTTGGGGGGCGGAGGCTTGGGGGAGGGGTGTTGCTTTTGAGTTGTTTGTCTTTTTGTTTCTTTTTTTAATCATAAAGTACAGATAAACAGTGTGTAAATGCAGAATATCCACAAGACTACACAGTGGCTGAGGACCTGGCAGGGACTTTGATTGAGGGGCACTCCCCAGGAGTGAGTCATGGGAAGCCCCAGGTAAGCAGTGCCTTTTAGGTTTTCCAAAGAACCTTTTCAGGGTTTGCAGCACTGGGTCTCTCTCTCTCTCTCTCTCTCTCTCTCTCTCTCTCTCTCTCTCTCTCCTTTTACACACACACAAAATGAAGTTTTAGGCAGAAGAAGCAGAATTAGATACATCAGCAATAAGTCAGCATGGCTGGGAAACCAAGGCAAGAATCACGGGTGAGGTTCCCTGTGATGCTGGGGGCTTTGGGGCTGAGCACAGCTTTTCTAGCCGCAGGGCACTGATCCTCAGCTTGGGGATCCCAGGTAGGCCTAACTTGCTGCCCTTGGGGTGTGCAGCTTCAAGCTATCTGGGTGCAGCCAGACATGCCTACAATCCACACCCACTTTCTAGACTGGAGGGAAGGATTTTTTGCTCAGACGCCCACTCTTTTCCCAGATAGTCCTCTGGCTCCTCAGCCAAGGATGTGCAGTTCACATCTTGTGGTTCCCTCTGGAGTATCCCACATGCTACCTCTAACCTCTGTTGATGCTGATGCTGGAAGTTAATGGAACATGTGGCCTCTCGCTCACCCACTTGAAAATTAGGGCTCCCTCTCGTCATTTTTCTGCCCTGGCTCATTCCCCACTCATCTTCATCTCATTGCCAAGAGGTGGTCAAACAGCCCCCATGCCGGTTGTCAAAGGCCATAGAATGGCTCCTCCCACAGGTATTAGTGTTTCTTTAGGAACAAGGTCTTGATTCAAGAGAAAGCTACTGGTGAAGCATTCAACCTCAGCCTAGTGTGCTCTTCTGGGCTCCTGAGAAATCAGCTTGGGGTGGGCCTAGGAGCACAAAAGGGCTGTGCTGTCTGTGCAGGGACCTGTGAGGCAGTCAGGGCCTGTTTCCTTCCCACCTGGCTACCCTGTGAGGTACACCCTCCAGTACATGAATCTGTTAAGGTATCCGCTCATTTACTTTATAGTAAGAGACATACCCAGAAGAGAAAAAACAAGGACACAATTTTGAAACCCATACATAAAACAGTGTATAAGGAGTATATTATTTTCTCTTGGTACAGTTAAGTGTGGCCATGGGTATCTATCTCCGAGTATGTTGGATACCCAACTTGAATACCACTACTTTGGTGCAAATCAGAATAGCATGATTGCATCCCAAATCACTGTTTGGCACTCAGCCTGTAGAAGGAAAAAGTCACAAGGTAATCCCTGAGAGCTTTGAATCTGAGAGATCTGGGGCATGCAAACTCACACAGTTTAGATTTAAATAACTGAGCCCCCCCTCCCACAGGAGAGCTTTCCCTACACAATAGTGGTTACCGGTGCTGAGAACAGGTACATTGTACAGAGCGGGTATTGTTCACCTTCCTTCCCGCATCTCCCGAAAAGGACATTGTCAATACCCAACTCTCTCCTGAATGGAACTCCTTGAACCCTCAGAGTGCTTCAGTGGTACCAATCCCATGGAACCAGTGGACTGTGGCTTGAGTATTATTTTTGATTGGACTATCAAGATGTTCTGATAATTCTGTTCCATTTTGAAAAGGATCTGAGAAAGTATACAAGTCTAATTATATATACATATTTATACATGTGTATTTTTGTTTATTGTTACATTTTGACATTGGAGTTTCTATTAAATAATTTTTAACAGTTGCCCTGGCTCTGTCGTTTTTTAAGCCTTTCTTTCTACCTGGGTCTGGGTGGGAGGGGTAGAAATGTCTGTGTGAGACCCTGTTGATATCCTTGTCCCTCCTTTTCTCTCTTCCTGACTCTGAATTTGTGAGGGGAGCCCCTTTCATTTCTTCCAGTACTTCTGTTTCCACAGGGCGTAATGCACATGCTAAGTATTTTTTTAGAACACCAAACATCCTTGCCGACACAAATAATCCCAATCAGCCCGAATCAGACCAAATTAAAGATGGCTGTGTTTAATGGGGTGCTCCTGGGTGGCCCCCGGGAGATATGGAAGTGGAGCCCACACAAAACCCGGAGGCCACATGTTCATTCTCTGGGGGGTAGTTAAATAGCCTGTGGGAGTGGTCCCAACTTTCCCCGTGGAGGGTTTACCATTTAGCAGGCTTTCTTGACCCTCCCTGGGGAGGGGTCACTGTTTGGCGGGCTTTCTTGGATGTGGAGCCTTGGACTGAGGCAACTCCCAGGGGAGGGAACTTATACCAGGAACTGGGGTAAAGCCCCCAGCCAAACAATCCGGACTTTTTGTATACAGGGGTGTTCAGGAGCTGAGGTGATGCATTCGACCAAACATTCCAGACTTTTTGGATAAAGGGATGCCAGCGAGCTGAGGGGAAGCCCCTAGGCAAACAGCGCACATGGAAAGTGATACAATATGATGCCTTGAGATTTATTCTTATCTCTTGTGTACTCCCTCACACACACACACACACACTCACACAGGCACACACTTTGAGACCTTGGATAAATAAATTACTTAACTTTTTCGGGCACAGTAAAAAAACAACAGTCTCCTTTCCAAGTTTGACTGGAGGGGATCCCTTAGAAACTGCCTTACAAAAACCATCTGTTCCCCCAAAGACTTATTTGTTCTCCTCGTCCTGCCAGTTGACCCATGTCATTTGATCACTGTATGCTGAGCTCTGGAGTCACCCAAGTATAGAGTGGGGGATTTGCTACTCCAAAGTCAGGCATGCCAGAGGGGCAGCATGAACAGCGATCCCTGCACCTTGCAGTCCCTACGTGCCCTGCTCAGCTCCGCAGCTAACTGACCTGCTTTGATGTCTCCATGGCACCAGCTGTCCTCTGACAAGCCCTCGTCTGATCAGTTGGCCCACCAGCCTTTGGCTCATAGAAATAGGGTATCTTCACGGTTTCCTGATGGTATGGTATGGGGAGAAAGAGCCAATTGATAACCAGCCCCCGGCATTTTCCTCCAAGCCAAAAAGTTGTAAGTTCAAATTTCCTGCTGAGTTTTACAAACCCTCAAGCAAGGCCAAAGCTCCAGCCCAGAATGATCCCTGCTGGAGTTTTCAGGAACAACCCCTCTCTTCTAGCACAGACCCACTTAGCATCACAAAGGCCACGCCCTTCCCGCCCAAGCAGAGGTCAGTGTAATTCTGCCTCCTGCCCAGTTTCCCTGAAGGCTATGGGTACAAAATGAACGGGTCCAGTCATCTCTGCCGACTCACCAGGAAACAGACAGCACTCAGGTCAGACCTCTGCTTCACACCGTGGTTCTATAACCTTGCCTCTAGTTTCCCCGTTTACATGACAGATCCTCTGAAGTCCCATATTTCCCGTGACCTGGGAACGGAAGTGAACCTTGATCAATGCTTTGAGATCGAATTCTCTTCAGGTCTTTGCCTTGGATGAGACTTTACCCCATGGGATTTGGTGGGCAGCTTGGCCTGAAACACCTCATCTAGCTGCATCTCCTCCCACTGCTCAAAGGCCAGCTGGGACCTCACACACAGCACCCTCAGACGTGCCCACTACTGCTTTCCACAATGGCAGAAGCCCTCAGGGCAGAAGAGGCCCTGAACTCTTGGTCAATGTGGATGGTAATGTCAGGTAAAATTGAGTCCTACCCCAAATGCATGAGAAGACTCATGGAGCAGAGTGGGGGGATGGGGGAGGCATCTTAATTATATGTACAAGTGCGAGGCAGACCCATAGATGATAGCCATAGATGACCAATATGCATATGGTCATCTCATCTGACTTAGCAAAAACGCCGACCTCCAGATCCAGGAGTGGAGCCCGGTGCCCGACAAGAGTGGGAAGCAGAGCTGATCTGTGAGAGGACATCGAGGCCAAAGGTTAGCAGCTGGGGAACGCAGACTAGCCAGTGGATGAAGGCAGGCGTTCCCTAAGACTTGGTGAGTTACCCAGTGTGCTTCCACACACCAGAGGACAAACACCTGCCAGGAGCTCTCCTTCCAAACATGCTCAGCCCCAGAGTTTCACGGATCAAACAAGTGCTAGCAGTAGATAGGGGGTGAGAATCTGCCCTGCCATACACATTAAATAAATAAACAAGCAGATATGATGCCGCTTTGCCAGAGCGTCCTCATTAGTCCATGAGCAGTGTGTACTAATGGTTCTCCGCCGTATCCCTAAGGATAACTGGCGACCTCTCCTTAATTCCAATGTCCCTAGGATTTTCATCTATCTTCCTAGACAGCTATGAGCTGAGGGATTGGAGGAGATCCGTTTGTGCACCTCTCTGGCTACTGGACTGGACCCTAGCAAACAGCTAAAGAGAAAGGCCCACCCATGAGGATCTTGGGAAGAACAGGGTATAGGCTGGTAAGTAATAAAAACATATCCCTACCGGGCAACCCAGTACTGAATTAACTCCACAGATACAATGAACCAATCAAGCCGAACTAAAGTCCAGGTTTTAATCTGAGCAAAACATAACCATGTGGTCCCAGGGGAAGAGGAGAAACAGAAACCCCCAGGAGGGGGTTTAAATACCCTGTGGGGGGTGGAGCTGATGGTTGGCAGACTTTCTCAGGGGTGGGGTCTGGGGAGGACAGCTCCAGGGAGCTGCTGCTTGCTGTACTAAGGGTAGGGTCTGGAATGGGACCCTGAGCTGGAAATCCCAAACAGTGCATTCATTCCAAGGGGCTGTGAAGTCCTTAGAGGGAAATATCTCTTAGGGACAGAACAAAGATGAGTTGACCTTGGACAGAAATGACCACTGGGTCATACAGATGCTTACAGAAGCAAGCGGAGAGCTTCTCCTGTGGGTAAGGGCCAATTCCCACATGACTAAGTGCTTGGCATAAGGACAAACCTTCAGGGCTCACCTGGTTTCTAGGCATGCTTTAGTTTGTCCCTTTGCAAAGGAAGGGTTTTCATGACTATCCAATGACAGAAAACCTCTTGGATCTCCTGGCAACCCTTGTACAGGAAGCACTCTACTGGCCAACTTCATGCACTGTAGCCTAAGCCTTCTCCATCCCTGCTTCAACCCAGCTGGCCCTGCTACCCACAGCATACCTAACTGGGAAGCTAGAACTCAGAACCCAGAAAGATGAACCCTTTACATCCTGCTACCAGCAAACCTGCTAGCCAAACCCTACTCTGGGAAAAGCTTCCGGGACTGAGGGCAGAACCCACTCAGACTCCCTGTTCTGTCTCCTCAGCTGACTGAACAGAAAATCAAGACTTTCACACCCAGGGCCTTGGGCGGGGAGGGGAGGTAGCTGTTATCACTAATACTGTGGCTGCAGTGGTTGAGTTACTGGCAAAGGAAGCCTATCTGGTTAAGTTTGGGAATTGCCCAAAACAGAACAGCCAGCTCGTGGCTGGAATGCCAAGCACTTGCTCCAATTGTTTACCGAGCGCTGGTCATTGGTATGCTCAACATTGAGCCACGCGTCTGATGCTGGGTTCTGCAGCTATCCTATTGAGGACTGAGAGCCTTGGATTCGGCAGCATGGGGAAGGTTCAGTAAGCAGCCACAGGAGAGACTTTTCTCCTCCTGATGTGAGGGGCAGCTGGAAACTGGGGTAGGGTGGAGATTAAGAATGGATGCTGTCTGGTCCCTCAGAGTCCCACGTCAGCTGAAGACTCCAGGGCATACTTCTTACCAACTACAGACCCAAACTCGCGTCCACAGGGATGCCAGCACCCCCTGGTCATACTGGAATACCAGTGTCATTTAAAGACATGATTGGGTGGTGTGTGAGCAGGGGACACAAGGAAATCCTCTTCCCAACCTCCATTGTGCTGAGTAGACCTGAAGTCACCCGCAAGGCCTTGTCTGATTTTCATCCTCACCCTCTCTACTCACAGGCTTTGCCCCAAGAAGTGACAGAAGCTTTAAATCTTCTCAAAGCCTTTATCCTTGAAATGACAGTGTGACGTTCGTGTCTCGGCTGGCACAGTGGTGTTATGGTGTCTCCGACCTAAGGGGTTCAGGGATCCCCTCAAGTAACGTTCCCCAGTCACAGGCACAGCCGGAAGGGAAGAGCCTGAGGAGCCTCCAGGATGTAAGTATGGAGAGTAAGGATTGGGAAGAAGCCTGAACCGTCCTCACTCAGGGACACGTGATCTCCGGTCGTTCAGGATGCCCTTTGCAGAAACTTGAACATTGGCAGTGTCCACATCACCCAGGCAGCAGAGCCATCCCCTGATCCATTCCCCTAACCGGTGCTCATATAATCCACCTATAACTCCTGGAAATGGAAATGACCCTCACTAAGCTGCCAAGAGGTGAATTTGTCCCAAGTCGCCCAGCAGTAAGTGGTAGAGATGTTTGGTCCTACGCAGAGGCTTGGCTTATAATCTTTCAGCTCCTAGCATCCTTCACGTTTGCACCTCCGGATGGCATGCCGTTGGCATCCCTTTGGCTCCAGTCTTTGCCAGGACCATACAGAACCGCCTCATCTGCCTTTGGATACTCGGCTCAACCTTAGACAGAAACTGTTGTCTTAAGTGTGTCCCTCGTACCCTGCATCCCAGCCCTCTGCTGGTGGATCCACACTGCCTTGGCGCATGGATATGGCACCACCAGATTTCTACCGCCTGACCAGTTTGACGGTCAGGCAGCCAGGCAGCCCTTCTCACAAGAGCTCCTGTCTACTAATTGGTCACTGTCCCTCTTCCTTCCCTTGCATGTCTCCCTCGCTGCTTTTCCTTATTCACTGCTCTCTTCTCAACCTTTTATGCTCATGGGCTGGATGAGTGGGAAACTAAAGAAGGAAAGGACATGGCCGCTCCTAGGTATGGTGGAGGAGGAGGTTTATTTTAGGTATGTAGGAGAGCGCAGCCAGAGGCAGGGACATCTGGGAGAGTCCAGAATGAGCTGGGCCATGTGGGGAGAAGAGGAGAAGGAGAAGGGAAAGCAAGGAACCAGGTACAGCAGCCAGGAGGCTAAAGGTCCAGAAAGGGACGGGTAGCCACAATGTCTGGGTTGTATAGGGAAGAGCCTCTGGGGAAGGACAGCCCAACCCCTGGGTCGAAGAGTTCAGGGTAGAGGGCAGGGTATGCCAGCCGTACCCTGTAACAGAGACTGAGGGATGCTGGGAGAACCTGATGGCCAGGCCCACTTTTGTATGTTAAATAGGCCCCTTAGTCATCCTTGCTGGGTTTGAAACTTAAACAGTGATGTTCTGCAAGTATCATCTCCTATCTCGGGCATTCTGCTTGGCTCTCCCCAGGCCACTCCTGAGAACTCGGCCCATAACAAAGGCACTGTCATCCACTGGGCCCTGTCTGCCCAAGGTCTCCGATAGCTACCAGCAACACACATTCCTTTCTGTGTTTGCTGGATGCTTTCGTATACTAAGGACACTGAAGAATGGCACTCATCCCACACGGGGTCACCTCTGCCAAAGTCCTCACCAGGACTCCAGTCCTACTGCTCAATTGGCTGTGACAGGCAGCATCTGAGAGCACATGGCAATTAGTGACCAATCAATACTCCCCCAGCCTAGCAGACGGATCTGTTTCTTGAGGCTGACTGAGAAGAGAATACGGGCATGTATCAATGGTGGTAGGAGACCCCCAGCATTTAAGAGCAAGAGGCCCCAGGCTCCTGTGTACTCCCTGGTCTCCAGGCTGCTGCGTGGTGGTTTCCCCTCTAAAGTCCTTCCTCTTAGAGGCCTGTGGTCTGGAGAATGTTTTGACTTGAACCACTCGGGTCCTTGGTGGTATTTGGAGTTGTGAGACCCTTCTGTGCTAAAGGGAAAAAGAAAATGAACGGTCTGTTTAGAGCCTGCTAACGATCCAAGCCTACGAACAGGCGAAGGCTGTGTAGCTGAAATGCTGGCTTTTTGGAAAGAAGCCCCAGGGGAGCTAGCTGTGGCGATCGTGGCCTAGGCCTCTTGTTAGGCCAGCTGGAGGACCCTGCCCTAATAGTGGCAAAGATTCCAGAACATTGCGCCTCTGTCCTGGCTTTCTCTCTACCCCTCCTCAGCCTCTTCCCAGAAAGTGCTCGCTCCACCTAGAGTATGTTGTGTTCTTTCACTGTGAGCTAGAATGCTTCTCAACCAGATGAACTCTGCACAGGGAAGGGGGCCTGTTTAATAAAGCCGCAGGTTGCTTTGCTTGGTTGGGAATGGCTCCTCTTGACCTCCCCATCGTGGATATGATGTCACCTGTGGGCGAACGTTAGCTTTCTCCTCAGAACAAAACGGGAGCCCTTGGAGCCTGGCGTGCCCACGGTCCTGGTGTGCCCACCTCCGTGTTTCCATCACCAGAAAATGATGCTTGTATTGAACCCTGAGATCCACAGAGACCGACTGCAGCAGGTTTCTAAATGCTCAATCTATTTAAAACCTGGCCAGTTTCCTGAAAGAACAAAAGCTTGTTTCTAAGATCACCGTAATTAGGACTAAGAGTCCAGAAACAGACCCACCCATTCATGATCGACTGCTTTCAAACAAAGGTGGCAAGGGAATTTGTTCTGGGGAAAGCCGGCCTTTTGTTCTTTGTTTGTTTTGAGACAAAGTAATCATTGTTTCCAAAGTGATCGGGGAAACTCACTGATAGCTGCCTTATCTGTCCTGTAACTGTGATTCTCCTGCCTCAGCCTCTGGATCACCATGAATGCTACCACCCCGGCTTAGCTTGTCCTTTAAATAAATGGTGCTGATGCTGGATGTGGTGACTCCACACCTGTAATCCCAGGACAGAAGGTAGAGCCACCAAGTCCTTCTCAGCTACCTAGCAAGTGTTACATAAAACCCTGTCTCCAAAAATAAAATCGTGGGCTGGAGAGATGGGTCAGTGGGTAGGAACATTCTCTGAGCAAGCATGTGGGCCTGAGTTTGAACCCCAGCACCCACGTAAAAGCTGGGTGTGGCCTCAAGTGTCTGTAACCCCAGAATTGGGGACATCCTCTTAGCATGTTACATGGGAGTATAGCTCAGTGGTAGAGCATTTGACTGCACTTAGCATGTTACCCAAAACTCCCACACTCAAGTAGTTATCCGAGAGAAAGAAAGCCACCCTCCCAAGACTTGTATACTAATATCCATGGCAACCCAACTCATGATCTCCAAAAGGCATACCCTGCTCAAATGTCTATCTGCTGACAAATGGCTTAACAGTCATGGTAGGTCCATATAATGTAACAACAGTAACAGGGGGTGGGGTAGCTACTCATAGATGCAAAAAGGGAAAATTGCCAATTCCCCTTTTATTACATAATGGAAAATAAAAGAAACCGAAAGCAGTTCAGTATTGTAGAGGATCTGGGCTGAGGAAATTGCAAAAGAATACGAAGCCATTTCTTGAAATAATGGTATAGCAAACACTTCTAAGAGGTAAATTTTGTGTTATTTAATTATACCTTAATAAATCTAACTGAAAAATGAATCTTCAAGACTTGCTCGGCTCCAAGGAACCATAAACTCACATCCTTTAATTTATTATTAGTGACAATTTCTACCTAAAAGGAACAGATTTTACATCTACACTCTCGAAGCTAGGTAGCTCACACTTGTGACCCCAGCACTCTGGTGGAGCCCTGAAGCAGGAGGATTGCCATGAGTTCAAAGTGAGCCTAGATAATAGAGTTCTAAACCAGCATGCTGTTGTTAAACAGCGGGTGAGGACCACGGGAGACAAATGCACCATGCAGACAGAGCTTGAGCGTGGAGTTTGAGATAAAGGGAATAGGAAGGGAAGAGAGAATGGGAGGAATAGGAAGGGAAGAGAGAATGGGAGAAGGAGAGACAGAGAGACAGAGATCTTTTGGACCCCTTCGCCTGTGGTAACTTATCATGGTACTCCTACAGACCAACTCTGGGTACCACAGAGAAGAAAAAAGTCCTACCCTTCACACTGTCACCGCTGTCCTAAAGTGCAATTCTGAGGGGTCGCCAGTGCCTGCCTAAAGCCCACCAAATGCCTTTCTCCCTCTCATTCTCCAGGACTCACTCAGTACCTGCTTCAGAAGGTGACCTGATGACCCCAGCTTAGCTCTCCGACCTGGGTCCCTTACGTCTCATGTATGTTCTGCCTGACCACCCTGGCCTGCAATTACCTAAGAGCTTTCGTCTCCCTGCCTGTAGTTTCTTGGGTGGCAATCATCCTAAGGGCCTCACCTCAATCCCTGGCTCTTATCCAAGTCCCTAGGACAGAAGGATAATCAGTTCTTGAGAAGTAGAGGAATGTACAGGAGAGAAGAAAGGAGAGAAGTAGAGGAGGAGGAGGGAGGGAAAAAATGAAGAGCTAGTCTGTACAAAATGTCTCTATATGATGACATATCTGCCAGGGTTTCCCTATTCTACTTTAAAGACATAACTTTTTCATCCATATGGTCTACTTGATTTACCAGGTAAGCCTGTGGTCTTTTTATCTCTCATTCCAAGGGTTCCATGGGACCACAGCATGGGAACCTCACCTCCCAGAAGCTCCCACCCAAGGTCTCCAGCACTTGTTCTTCCCTGAGCTACCCTATTGATTTCCAGCCTCCCCAATCCCATAGTGGAAAAACTCATGGCAGCATCAATGACTATCACAGCCACCCTGCCATGGATCCCCGCCTCCAGCTGTTTCCGGGGGCAGGCTTTCCTTCCCAACTAGGTCTTGGTGGCTGTGCCTTTGGATCATCCTTACTTTCTTCTTCTAAAGTTGGTTATAGTCCTCTTTGTACCCTCTGCTGGAGATACCCCAGTGGGCTTGAGGGAAGCCCAGTCCCTTCTCCCACAGGCGATGTTTCCTTCCTGGGCAACTGGACGACATCGTCTGTAACTGAGGCACCATGTCCTTGGGATAGTTCCACGTGTGGAGGAAGGAGATGAAGGGTGATGTCACTCTCCTCACATTCCGATCACAGGCTAGTGTAAACTCAGCTCAGAGACAAGTCTGTGAAGTAAAGAATGCTGTCTTGTTCAAAACTATCCTGAGTCTTCAGGGAGCTCAACCCTGAGTGAGCATAGATTCCCTCTACCTAATGCTGTGACTGAAACACAGAAAAAAGTCAACAACAAAAAAAAACAGAAACAAAAACAAAACAACCTGCCGAGTGAACAGGTGGATAGCATGCCCTGACTCACATTCTCCAGCTCCTGACTCGACAGTTGGCAATTATTAAGAGTCAAAGAAGAAGAAAGGAATGAAGCACGGTTGAATATGGGTTGTCCAGACAAGAGAGAGAAAAGGAGAAATGCAGGTGCTCTGAAGCGTAGAGGAACGGCATTTTCCAAAGTAAGGAGCTTTCAGGGAACACAGCTTTATTGAAATGGTCCATGATTTTACCTGAACTTGTTTTAAAGATTCACAAGAAAATGTCAGAAGACTGCCTAGGCTCTCTCATTTCTTTCCCTGTTAGTTTCACTTCCGTTGCTGCAATTAAATGTCAGTTAGATGCAGCTGAGGGGAGACAGTGGTATCTTTTCTCCCACAACTCCAGGTTGCAGTCCATAACTGTGGAGAAGTCAGGGCGGGAATTTCAGGCAGCTGGTAACATCACATCTCTAACCAAGAGCAGAGAGAAGTGAATTTTGGTCAGCACATGCTCACTTACTTGGTTGATTGCGTCTGTATAACTCATGGACCCTTGTTAGGGGATGGCGCTGCCCACAGTGGGCTAGATCCTCCCACATAAACAAGAAAATCCCCACAGACATACCCACAAGCCAATGTGATCTAAGCAATTTATTGACACTCTCTTCCTGGGTGACCCCAGGTTAGGTCAAGCTGACAAAACTGTCACACTATCGGTCTATCTGTCTCAGAACAACAAAATCGTCATACTTTCATTAAACCTTTGCAAAAAGAGCTTTGATCAAACTAGCTTAAAACAACCAGCAAGTCCTTTAAGTGTTTCTCTGCAGAGATGTGTTCGTAGCTACCCACGGGTTCTAGTTTGCTTTCTGTTGCTGTCATAAAACACCAGGACCAAAACAACATGGGGATGAAAGAGTTTATTTGGCTTACAGGTTACAGGCCACCAATGAGGAAAGCCAAGGAAGGAACTCACAGCAGGAACTTGGAACACACACAGAGCTCCGTGGCCTGGTCCTCTGTCTTGGGCAACTAGGTTTTGGATACAACTAGCTTTTGTGGCTGGCACCACCCTCAGCAGGCTCAGCCCTCCTGTACCAATTAACAATTAATACAGTATCTCACTGACATAGGTCATAGACCAACCAGAGAGGCAATTCCTCAACGGAGGATCTCTCTTTCCAATTGTGTCAAAATTAGGCATCACACCGCCTCCATTCTGAACTATTTCCTTTCTCCATGCAAGGAACTTAAATTCAGCAAGCAAGACGGGCAGTCCTTTTGTTGAGTCCAGCCCCATGGACTACACAGAATTGGTCCATGTGAGGTGTTTTAAATATTTGAATGGGTGGCCTGGTTTTAAAAAAAAAAAAAAAGTCAGAGCTGTGGCCTGGCAGTGGCCGCTGGCTAAAGATGAGCTTGCCCCTCCAGTCACACTGCATCATCTCTTCCAAACCTGTGACTTCATAAATGTCACCTGGGTGTGCCCTCCTGGCTACTCTTTCCCTCTTTTACTAACTGACATGCAATCAAGGTAACGACCCTATTATGGCCATGACCTTTCTTATTATGAAGACATGCAAAGGAGTTTGGTACAACCAAATTCCTTAAGCCACTGCACTTTGGTGTCGACCGCCTCGACGGGTTACTCTGTCTAGGGTTTGTAACCCGCCTGGCTGGCCAGTTATTCCAGGGTCACGGAGAGGCACCACCTGAAAGACATAGGCTGATAAGCAGGAAGGAGGCTAAGCGTATTTGTCAAAGCCTCCGTTTATTAGGGTCATGGTTACAGCTTATATAGCCCCTGGATGGGGAGCTTGGGGGGCTGGGGCATGGGGTCTTGCCACGTGGTCCACGCCCGTCACGCCCGTCACGTAGTCCGAGAGGTTACGATGGGTCAGGTCATGATTCCTTGGTCGGGAAGTCACAAGGTGACACACCTAGTTGCCTAGATAGTTTGGAATGTGAGGCAGGTTCTGCTAACAGATAACTCTCTATTAACAGTTAATTTGGGTGTGGGATAGGCTTGGTCAATAAGACTATTCTCAATACAATTGAGAAGTGAAGCCCTCTGCAAAAACTCCTCACGGCGGTGCTTCCTGTAAATTTTGGGGGGACACGGCTCCTGACATATCCCCCTTCCTTTTATAAAAGCAGGCATTTATCAAGTGGAGGGCACCAGGTCAGAGTCTAACCCTGGTGTCAGGTCTAAATGAGAAGGGACTGGGACAAGGAGGGACCCTCCTCCCGGATGGTGGAGCAATTTACCTCTCCTGGGAACAGAGGGGTGCCTTATAAGTAGCATTAATTCCTTGGAGATCCTCAAATAAAAGGTATCTAGCAAGACCTAAAGTAAGCAGGTCTTTGACCACAGGGCACCCTGTCTTAGGCCATGTGGAGGGCGATCCTCGTGCCTGGCACCATGCCATGTTGAGCCGGTTTTTACAACCTCTGTATGGTGTGCTGTTCAGGCGAGGGTCCACACTAACTCCCGTCATTGGGCCCCTGTATCTATCATTAATGAAAAGACTATGAGGAGCTCCTCAAATAAAAGATATAGTGATATACTTTTGGCACCAATAGCTCCATCTTCCAGACAAGAAGAAAGGGCGTTTTCCAAACCCAGTATTCACCTTTAGTCTGGCCTAAGGTATAACCTCCTTCCTAAATGCCTACTCCACAATAAGATTACGAGTGCTGCCTGCCAAACATTAGGGCAGTGTAAAGGGATCAAAATCTAACATTTTTAACATATGCATTAAACCTGAACACTTTACAGCATGTGTCAAACTTTTTCCAACATCTATAAGCAGTTACAAATATCATTAAGTCAATTCCAGTAAGAGTACATACATTGACAGTCATTGTTGTTATCAAATACCACCAGTTCCAGTCTCTGAGCAACAGTCAAAACCCCAATCTTCCCCCTTCTTAAGTAAAGAGGGGTTAATATGTTAATTAAAATGAGTTTTGTGTCCCAAAGTTTAAAACAGTTAAATGTTTAGTTTGCACCTCGGCTGCAAAGCAAACAGAAAGCAGACTGCAGAAGCAGCTTAACATTTGTGCTTCAAGGGAGGTGGGCTTCCTGGGTGAGGTGAGCTGGATTCAGCTATCTGAAGCGCATCCTGGCAATTATCTCAGCCGTCTCCTTGGACTCTCTTGGAGGCAGAGTGGCGTAGCAGGTTCTGTTATCTGGCACTCCTCTCCTTGGGGGCAGGGAAGACTGGATCAAGGATTCCTCTCCAATGTGTCTGGAACTCCTCTGTGGGGTGTCTGCAGCCACGGACATCAGGTCCAGCTTTTATATTTTTTTTTTTGTGTGAAAAAAGCATAAACATCTCCTCGACCCCAAATATATATAGGTCGGGTTTTTTCATAATGCATTGCAAGGGCTTTTTTTACCTTGCCTTAGTAAAGGTCAGCTTGATGTCATCTTGCTAGATCCGTTTTCATCAGGATCTGTGTGCAACTGTTATAAGTTGCTGTGTGCAACTGTTATAAGTTGCTTTCAAGGAGCCTTGGTATGCTCCATAATAATTTTTTTTTACCATATATGCAGTTCTTCCTTGGAAGAGCCATTTGTAAAATTTAGCATAAAATCCTTTAAGGGATTTTTAACTATAACATTAGCAAAATACAGGTGTGTGAATTGTAGCAATGATCATCTGGGGAAAGATTATTGTTTTGGCCTTTGAATTGAGCAAAGGCAATTGTCCAGGAATCAATCTTAAAATTATCAATGAATCTATTGTTTAGTATAAGAAACATTGATCATAGTCAATATTTTGTTAAACCATCTCCCAGATTTTATCCTGCCCTTTTGTATCAGACAGGCTACTGTTCTAAATTAAGAGTTTCATATCTTAACTGGCAAAACTGGGAAAGTTTAGCCATAAACAGCATTTTTATAAAACTGTTGTAGAACAAGTTTTATATTTAATATACACATTTGCCATAGCTGTATTATAATTAATATACTGTACTTGTTGATTTATATTTTACTTGTTTGAGTACCTGCTTGGCAGCTTTGTAAGCTCTCTATTGGAAACTGTTTTTTGTAAGAATTTTACCTATCGGCTCAAGATCTCCTATAAGAATATTATAACTAGGGCTTTAACCATTGAATATCTAAAAGCTTATAAGCTATTCTCTTAAGTTGCAAGTCTGCCCCGCAGATAGGAAAATGAAAAAAGGAAGTATTTTAACTAATGATTTTGGCCTCATTAGACACCACCATGTAGAAGAATAAAAATAGATCCATATCCATCTCCATGTACAAAACTTAAGTTTAAATGAGCCAAAGACCTCAGCATATAAAAATTTTGTTGAACCTCATAGAGAAAAAATTTTTGAAGTACACTTTGCCACATCTCAAACACAGCCTCAGTGGCACAAACATTTGGAGAAACCATAAATTATTTCTCCTGAATTGAGAAACTTTTGTATAACAAGACTACAGAGTGGGAAAAGTCCTTACTTATCATAAACCCATTTTAAAAATATATGAAGAACTCAGGAAATTAGTTATTAAAAAATTTAATCCAATAAAAATATTTGTTACAAACCTAAACTGAAAACTCTCAACAGACGAACTTAAAAATGACTGAGAGACAGTTTAAAAAAATGCTTTAAACATAATATCCTTTAGCCATCAGAGAAATGCAAATTAAAACTCTTGAGATTTTATTTTATCCTTGTAAAAATGACCAAGATTAAAAATTATTGCTAACAATTTATGCTTAAGAAAATGTGGGTAAAGAAAAAACTTCATTGCTGGAAGTGCACACTTGCATTGGAAGTGTAAACTGGCAGTCACTTTTGGATCATACACAGTATTGAAAGACCTGGATAAATCCAGACTTCTCCAGCAGGAAAAGAAGAATCAAAAATCTAGGGCTAGCCTGTTCAGCGACCCTGCCCTAGGAACCAGCTGAAGACAAAACCAGATTGCAATCCTGATAAACAATCCCGAAAAACAAGGAATTTTCCTCCTGTGATTATCATCACACTGCTCTAGGAACCTGGGAGTGGTCCCGAGAGGCAGGGAGCTGTCCCCCTGCGACCATCACTGGATTTTTGGAATTTTTATGACCCTCCTGGACCACAGGGCTGTGGTCTCTTTTCCAAAAATTTCCTCTACAGGTCACTAGAGGCCAAAATCTTCCCCCACGTGGGTCACGAGCCTCGTGCGATTGCAGCAAGGACGGTCTCCTGCAAGTCACTGGGGGGGCCGTGCCCTCCCGAGACCTGAGTGAGAGTCTCCCCAGCATTGGGAGTCCCTCATTACGGCCATTTTTTAAAATTAGGCAAATATTCACCTTAAAACTTATCAATACCCCTGTTGGGCCTAAATATAAAAGTTTTTTGACCACAAAAACATGTGCTCAGCTATGTATACAGCAGAACTACTTTATCATAGCCAGAATCTGAAAATAACCCAAGTGTATCTCTTTTACACCTAGGACAAATGAGACATCATCCTTTTAAATATCCATGAATACCACAAAATATCTTGGAGTAACTCCAAGCAAGCAGGACAGAAGTTTTAGGTCCTGTTACCTCTGATTGTGAAGGTGGAAATGTTTTTTATTTTTAACCATTATCACTTGTTAGAGTATAACTCTGGCCCTCGATAAATTTAGTGAGAGGCCTGAGTCTCAGCAGTTTACCCTCAAGCTACACCTGGCAGCAGGAAAAGACCACAAGCTGAGACAATACGACTCCCACCCAAGAGTGGGCGTACAAATGAAAAAACTTGTATGATAACAACTTTAACTCTTTTAAGAAAAATTAAGGCATTAGAAAATAAAGATCTCCTATTTTCTTGGGAAAGTAGAAGAAAACATAGCAAAAATGACCATTTCAGTGAAAGCAGTCTACAGATTCAGTGTAAATGTCCATTAAAAATTATAGCAACATTCCTCACAGAACTCACATACAAATTTACTATAAATGCACATTAAAATTATAGCAACATTTTTCACAGAACTCAAAAGAACAATCCTCAACTTTATAAGAAAGAAATAAAAATTCAGGATATCCTAAACAATTTTTAAAAATCCTCTGAATGTATCTCAAAGTCTTTGATTTCAAAACTTTTCTACAGAACCACAGTACTGAAATTAATCTACCTTAGATATAAATTTATATGCCTACAAACTAAAGATTTTTGACCAAGAAGCAAAATTTTTGGAATGGAAAAGAAGCACATTTATCTCCTTTTATTGTCCTGAAGCTGTAACTTTCTGAGTCCAGACCTCCTTATAGCCAACCTGTCTGGCTGCCTCTGCTCCACATGGCAGGAGGCTAAGACACAGGCTCTCTAGCCCTAGGGGTCTTCTGTGGAATCAGGGTGGAGTTCAGCAGCTTTCACTTGTCTAGCTCCGTTTGCCCGTTTGTCTAAAATCATGCCTTTTTCCATAGTGAATTATAAGTCCCGAATCTGAGAGGAAAGGTCTGAGAGTTCATGCTACAATGCAAGAACTTGTTTGAGACCTTCTATTTGGGCCTTAAGGGCGGCTTTGTATTGAACAATTTCTGAATCAAAGGCATGCTATCGGGAGCCGTCAGAGCATAGGGCAGTGGCTGCGGAGTCCTTTTTGGCTGACTAAGGAAGACGCGGAGAATAGGGTGTATTTCTGGGCCTGTTAAAACTAACCAGAGGCATATTTTATCTATAAAACAAAAAAATGCAACTAAATCTCTTTTTTTTACTCTTACTCCTCTTACCCTGAGTGATTGCTGAAATTCCTTTATGAATTTCTCTTTCCTTGAGAGCGACTGGCCTATGTCTTATTGAACGACAGCGAACCTGCGCCTACCTCATCCTGCAGATCTGTCCGAGTTCTACAGCTGCAGAATCTTCTATTTCTTCTTGTTGTCCCGGGACTGCGCATCGTCGTCCGGAAAGTTAACCGTGCTCCGAGTCACTGGTTCGGGCGCCACTGACCGCCTCGACGGGTTACTCTGTCTAGGGTTTGTAACCCGCCTGGCTGGCCAGTTATTCCAGGGTCACGGAGAGGCACCACCTGAAAGACATAGGCTGATAAGCAGGAAGGAGGCTAAGCGTATTTGTCAAAGCCTCCGTTTATTAGAGTCATGGTTACAGCTTATATAGCCCCTGGATGGGGAGCTTGGGGGGCTGGGGCATGGGGTCTTGCCACGTGGTCCACGCCCGTCACGCCCGTCACGTAGTCCGAGAGGTTACGATGGGTCAGGTCACGATTCCTTGGTCGGGAAGTCACAAGGTGACACACCTAGTTGCCTAGATAGTTTGGAATGTGAGGCAGGTTCTGCTAACAGATAACTCTCTATTAACAGTTAATTTGGGTGTGGGATAGGCTTGGTCAATAAGACTATTCTCAATACAATTGAGAAGTGAAGCCCTCTGCAAAAACTCCTCACGGCGGTGCTTCCTGTAAATTTTGGGGGGACACGGCTCCTGACACTTTGGCAAAGCACCCAGTCTGATCTCAGCCAACAGGATCCCAGAACTGCAGCATCCAGCTAAAACACTGGGAGACTTTGTATCACTGTGCCTGCTCATGCAGGGAAGAGTCTGTCACAAGTCCCATTGTTCCCCATGAGCCTGGGAGCCGCTGTGACTGTCCCCACCCTCGCTGATCCTTCATCCTCTCCACAGTCTGCCTGATTTTTGCATTTTCAAAACTATCCTGAGTCTTGTTCAAGTTCTGAACCCTTGAGTGGAGTACAGCTTGGAAATCTACTTGCTGACAGTCCACAGGGATTTGTGCCATTTTATTTTACTGTTCAGTTTTAACATTATGTGTACTTCTGTGCATTGGTGGGGGTGTGCACACTCAGACAGGTGCCCTTGGAATCTGGAAGAGAACACTGTATCCCTTGGAGTTACAAATGCTTGTGAGTTGCCCAAGTTGGGTGCTGGGTACAAAACCTGGCTCCTCTGCAAGAATAGCATGCACTCTCAATCGGCGAGGCATCGCTGCAGCTCTGGGAACGTGCACCGTTTTGGAATGTATAACTGACTTAAGTCCCAGTTTAGGATCTGGATTGGATCCAATGCTTTGCCCTTAACTGTATCACGAATAATAAAAACCCAGAGTCAGATACTGGGATTCAACTCAAAAACCAGAAAAGCAAGGCAGCCAAGCCATCAGAGAAGTCTTACCTCTACCAAGGCTGGGCGACCACAAACTAAGCAGCTAAGCCTCTCTCTCCTCTCTTTTTATATTCCCTCTAGTGCTGGGATTAGGGGCGTATGACTCTCTATGGGATTAAAGATGTAGCCCACCATCACCTGGATTTATTTCTGTATTGATTTTATGTAGCCCAGGGTGGCCTTGAACTCACAGAGATCCATCTAACTCTCTCTCCCAAATCCTGGGATTGAAGGTGTCACCATGCCTGCCTAACCTGTAATGGCTTTAGCTTTGCCTTTGGTCTTCAGGCAAGATTTATTTACCAAAATACTAATAATATACCACTACAGTTTAATATATATTCTGCAAAGTCCTCCTTTGTATCCTGGAATTAAATTAAATATCAGAGAGAGAGAGAGAGAGAGAGAGAGAGAGAGAGAGAGAGAGAGAACTGGTAGAAACTTATAAAAGTAACTTTAGATGATATAACCACCATATGTTTTAGCATGTAAAGGTCTCACCTGGTGACAGTTGGAGCCGTGAGGAGCAGCTGGATGCTTGCAGAAATAGAATCTCGGAGACTATGACAGCTGCAAAATGCAGCGTGGTACAGGTGCCCATGATTTTTGGTAACTCAAGAACTGCAATGATATTATCAGTGTGTGTGTGTGTGTGTGTGTGTGTGTGTGTGTGTTCCAAAAGGGAAACAAATCTTGGCAAAGTTCTGAACGACACAAAATGCAGTCTTTCCTGATTCACAACAGGTGTGTTCCCAAAATTGAAAAATATACTATAGGTCCTCCATGTTCGTGAACAAAGTGGAGTTAAGTTTATTTTATCAAGAATCCAGTGGAGTATCCAGCAGTCATATGGAAAGAGGCAGTTCTCCCAGAGGTCACGACCTGGTGCTCAGGAGAGGCTGTCTAGTATTCCTCTCTTTCTCCATTAAATACTGGGACCATCCCAACCCATCCGGTCAACAACCAGCTATACCAGGATGTCAAAAATCCACTTCAGAGCGGACCAATGCCCCCAAGCTTGCAAACTTGGAGAAATGAAAGCCATATTAGAATCAGCTCTGTTTCTGCAGGGCACCATGAAAATGAACCATCACTTCAATGTGATTTCCTGTGACTAACAGACTTGATGGATTTTGTTCAACAGAGACCAGAAGTGAGTAGGCCATGGAGGAAGGGTCTGGGCA
Source organism: Chionomys nivalis (assembly GCF_950005125.1). Taxonomy (NCBI): domain Eukaryota; kingdom Metazoa; phylum Chordata; class Mammalia; order Rodentia; family Cricetidae; genus Chionomys; species Chionomys nivalis. Next base: position 68,971,518 of record NC_080090.1, read on the forward strand.
TGCCTGCTCAAAGGACAAAGCCCTTTGCTCCCCTGGAACCTAGGAAGCTGGACTTTACCTCTTGGGTTCTGTTCTTTAAAAGGAAGAATAAGAGCTAGGGAGATAGACCTGTTTAACAACACAAAGACCTGAGCTGGATTACAAGAACCCTTGTTAGAAAGCCAGGTGTGGACACACTGAGGAGGCAAAGTTTAGAAGGGAGAATCCCTGGGGCTTGCTGGCCAGCTGTGAGCTCCAGGCCTGTGAGAGACCAGTGGTTTGTTGTTTTAAGGTGAATTGCATCTGAGGAATGATACCCAAGGCTTCCCTCTGACCTCCACACATGTGCATGACTACCTGCACACATATACATGGTAACTCACACAAACGTGCACCTCTAAACACACACACACACCACACACACACACACGGAGGAATAAAGGGAGAAACTGAAAATTAATGGAATTTAGCCGGCCCCGTTCATTTCCTGCCTATTAATAGCATATGAATGAGTCACAATGCAACATTTATTAGCTGCTTCTGCAAGTGCTTTCACCTAAAATAGTTCCCCAGCCATTTTTCTTTGGTACTCTGACAAGGGGCAGCCAAGATGGTGGGCACTGTTTCTAAAGAAACATGCATGTGAAATCAGGGTTCACTGGGACTGATGGGCTGGTTGGGACCCAGGAAAAACCACCACTGACCTCTTTACAAACTTAGAAACCAAGAGACAGGATTGCATTATCTGCTGCAGGGAACATCAAGAGGCAGGAATGCATTATCCGCTGCAGGAACATTCTGCCTGTGGCCTGCACATAGGACAGCTGTGAATGCAGCCTAACACATCCATAAAGTTGCCTAACATATCATTATCATTTGCCTCTCTCTCTCTCTCCCTCCCTTCCCTCTGTGGTCCTCTTGTGTGAAGCTAATAGAGGACAGTCTGTGTGCTTCCACATGTAGAAAAGGAACAGAGTCAAAAAGGAGTGAGCGTCTGCCTCCCAGGCCCCCGATGCCAGTGTCTGCTACTCCTTGTCTCTAAGATCATAATCCCCTCTGGGTCAGTACCTCACTTTTCTCATTTCCTGAGGTCCCACCATCTCATGTCCTCCTCTGTCCCAAGCCATTTGTAACTGTCAGACTGTGAAGGATCTGCTCTGACAGGACAATTAAATATTAATACCTAGATTGAAGAGTCTGTGTCCAAATCAATTAAAAATAGGGCATGTGGGGGCTGAGGCATCTTTCATCCATTTTGTCTTTCTGTCAGAACAGCTCTTGCTTTCCTGGGGACAGGGACTGATTCTGGGAGGCACAGGGCCCAGCTCTTTGGCTGGTCACCGTCCTTCTCAGTGAAGACTGAGGACATGCACAGTGGCCGATGTGGCTGTTGTCCTACCAGGAGAATGGGAATGGACCCTGTGGGCCATTCCCCATCTCCTCCATCAAAATCTTCCTAGGAGGAGCTGCCACATTCTGGGCAGTTTGCATCACACATCTGTGATGGTTTGCTTTTTTAAAAATGTTTGCTGCATCACAGCGTGAGGGAACCCATTAAGGACAGGCTCTTTCTACACAGCTCCCGACCCTGTGCCCGGAGGCTGCTGGGTATTGACCCGCTAATGAAGTTTGCCCCGGTGAATAGTGAAAACAGTGCTCACAGGCATTGCAAGTCAACTAGAGATGGCACGGGAGAGAAAGCAAGCACACATGGGAAAGGTCTGTGGCAAACGGGAACGCACTCTTGCCTTCACTATCTAGAAGAAGCCAGGTGCAACCTCTCCCAGCCCCTGACATGAACTGGTGACCTGTGGGAACCCACAGATGTGAGCCTGTCCCGCCATGACTGCAGATCAGAGAGTCTGAGCTTATTTTTGCTCTCTCAAAGTTGTTGAAAACAGATGTGGCTAAAAAGAGATTCTGACCGAGGGTGTGGTTAATTAGTATTTTGGGTAAAGAGGTGGATTCGCTCCACCTGGACCAAAAGTCAGAGACTTCAAGTCCATTTCTGATATCATGTTAATGGAGTCTGTTGCATCCCCGCTCCCCTTTCGGAGTGAAGTATAAGAGCATGTGGAAGCCTGCCCAGCCAGCACTTTATCTGCTGAACCATCCCTGAAGCCCCAGGACAGGTTTTTAATTGGACTTCCCACCCACACTCCCGCTCTTCCAGGTGACTCCTAGTGAGCGCCAGCCAGATGAAGAGAAACAGTGCCATTCGCCCTCCCTGCTGGGTTTGAGAGCCACGCATGGACGGACGACGTACCAGAGGCGGGAATAACTACAGAGCCTAGCGTCCAGTGGAGGGGAAATCGGGATACTGTCAAGAGCTTCCACAAAGCTGAGGGCCAAAGCTTCCAGGACCAAGTGATTTATGGTACGGCTTGCCACCTAGCAAGTTGCCGCCAACCCTTAGCAGTGTAAAATGATAAACAATCATTCGCAGTGCCTGCGGGTCAGGAACTGAAGGCCAGGTAGGCTGGGTGGTTCTACTCTAGGGTCTCATAAGGTGGAAGCCAAAGTCGCCGTCATCTGCAAGCTTGACCAGGGCGGGGGAATCCACACTTCCAGCCACCAACAGTTTCTCACTGGCTGTCTACAGAAGGCCTCGCCCCCAACCACCATGTCCCCTAGAGCCAGCGAGGGCCTTATAATGTGGCAGCTGGCTTCCATACAGAGCATCGGAAAGAAAGTTCCAGGAAGTCTCCATTCTTTGCTCTATGTTCTGTTTGCTGGAAGTGGATTGTTACATTCAGACCATCGTCCGGTCCAGAATTCAGCTCTCTCTCTTAAAGGAAAAGGAGCCAGAGGGTTTGTGGACATATTTTAAAGTCACCACAGCAGCTGGGATGGAGAAAGTGGCCTCCAGGGCCACTTCTGTTTGGGAAGGGGTTGTCTTTTTGTTACCATCAAGAACATAATCCGCTTCTTTTGAGACAGGGTCTCTCATTGACCTGGAGCACCAGTTAAGTGGCCTGGCTAGCCAGGAGCCCCTCTCTGGATTCCATCACTGGGTCACACACTACTACAGATCCATCATTTTTTCATGGATTCTGTGGATCTAGCTCAGGTCTCATGCTCCCGAGGCAAGCACTTCATGTACCCCGCCATCCTCCCAGCCCTACTTTGTGTTTAAAAGATCTAAAAGCACTGAGCTGAAAGGAATTTGAGCAACCTTGTAGGCTAGGAGTTGCTTAGCTCTGCAGAATCAATGCATTTCAATAAAATGTTTGGAAACGCCAGCTTAAAGGCCATTAAATGAATTTCCTGAGCACAGAATGCCCCCAGAGTCTTTATTATGCGAATACCATCTTGGTTTCTTATCTGATCTTTTTGGGCTATGGATTTCTTTTAAGGGATTATCAATCTCAGAACCACGCCCTTTCCACAGGTCATTGAGACCCCTGTGAAGCGCACCGTGAATCTGTAGCTTAGCATGCCCATTAGCTACTGCAGCTATCTACTCAAGCCCAAAGAAATCTCAAAGTTTGACCCAAAGACATTTGAAACACCTGCCTAGAACTTGTCCCCATGGCCCTATCTGGTCTTAATTCCTTGGGGTAATGACACATATTTGCAGAAATAGAGCAAATCCTTTGATGTCTCTCTTTTCTTCTTTTGACTGACACTTTCAATGTCGTTTCAGCTGAGCATTTGGGTTACAAAGGAAAATGAGCAAAGGGTTTGTCTGTGCCTGGTCCTCAGTTTGGCCACTAGGGCTGCCTTGAAAAGCTTCAGTTGGTTCAACCAAAGGGGCTGCTACATAGAAGGGCAGACCATTTGTTTATGGGAGGAGGAGAAACTCACTGGAGAGAACTGAATTCTAACACGGCGGTTCCCACGTAGACAGTCCCCAACCACAGTTCTCTGGGAAAGGGGGATTTTCTTAACCCACCCAAAGCATCCGTCTTCCTTGCGGAATGTGTCCTTCTCACTGCTCATGCTGGTCGCTAACAAGGCTGTCATTCGGCCCCGACAACACATTCCTGTCTTCAACACAGGATGAATAGTATACATTAATGTCAGGAAAAATAACACTCTCCAAATTCCTCTACCCATTTGTTTACCTTCTTGTTCTTTACCCAAGCTGTGAGTCTCTCTGAGAAATGTATAGCTCAATAAAAATCAATTAAAAAATACCTTCCATTTATACATTACTCTAATTGTTTTGGCTTTTAAAGGCCACCATACAGAATGAGTATCGTAAAATTGTAAATTTTTCAATTTTAAAGAATTATATCTTGCCAAGCCTGGTGCTCATCTGTAATCCCAGCACTCAGGAGGCTGAGGCAAGGATCACGAGTCTGAGACTAGCCTGGGCTACATAGTGAGATCCTGTCTCTATGCAAATAAAAACAACAAAGGAATTGTCTCTTTCGATATAGCTGATATGTGCTGTAGGGTCAGTATTGAATCTGCATGAAGCTTTCTAATGACTCTTAAAGAAAGAATGTTCCAGGATCTGACTTCCTCCAGAAGGGCATGCTCAGCAGTAGCCGGGATTCCTCAGAGTCGGTAAGACTGCTGGGAAGTGAAGGTATCCTTCCTGGGACAAGATGGTACAAAACCACGGCCACATGCGTAGTGAGAGATTGCATTTCATTCTGTCTTGGTGAAAATGTCCAGGTATCCCATTTCGGAAATGTTCCAGCTGATTAAATTCCACTCACATTTTTTTCCTTCTCTTCATGGGAGAAACCATATCCTCTCCTCCCTTTCTTAAACCCAGAAAGCTGCAGAACCTGTTTGGGTGGACTTGTACAAGCATCTCTAATAAGGAAAATCTCCATTTAGCTTTTCAGGGGTAGAGAGCACAGAAATGAGCCTCCAAAATGGCTGCACGGTTGTTCTGCTGGTTCATCGCTGATTGATTATCCCCTCCTTGAATTTCAGGTCCTATTCTTCAGCTCTCTTATCTTATGATAACAGAGTAACCCTTTGAAGATGATAAAGCATGCTATGTTTATTTGTTTATTTAAAACAGTTTTACTCAATTAGCATAATTAGAAAAGAGTGCTGCTAAGCATATGCATAACAAAACACATATACATGTGCATATAAAATATAAGCTATGCACATGAGCATTGAATGTTATATAATATGCGACAATGCAGAATTTATATGCTATACATGTAAATATATAGGCAAGTTAATATGATTAAGCCCAATACATATATACCCATGCATTCATCTGTACTTGTACACATGCATATGTATGTGTGTTCCATGATTTATACTTTTTCTTTAAACTCCGTTTTAATGATTTATTTATCTTTATTCCATGTGCCTTGGTGGGAGGGTGTTGGATCCCTTAAAACTGGGGTTACAAACAGTTATGAGCTGCCATATGGGTGCTAGAATTGAACCCAGGTCCTCTTGAAGAGCAGCCAGTGTTCTTAATCACTGGGTGAACTCTCCAGCCACTAAACTCTTTTTTATTTTAGATTTATTTGTTTTATTTTGTTTGACTGCATGTATGTCTGTGTCCTTCTTGTATGTCTGATGCCCAGAAGAGGGCATCAGATCCCCTGGAAGAGGAGTTACAAACAGCTGTGAGCCACTATGTGGGTGATAGGAACCAAATCCAGGTCCTCTGCAAGAACAAGTGCTCTCAACTGCCAAGCTGACTTTCTGGGTCAATCTGTGTACATTTTCTAAGCAGTCTTTACAGCTCTGCAGCTGTAAGAGCTCTCCATTTCTCGAGCAAGGAGTGCTCCAGCTCGAAGATGCACTGCAATATCAAACTTGGTGTTTGGTCTCAGTGGTGTCTGACTCTGCAGTTTGTACCTTTCTTCTGGTGTTTCATTCTGACTTTTCCCCAGGAACCATATAGAAGCATGGATGCTAGAGCAGAAGGGAAACTCAGAGATCATCTCCCTGACCTCCCGTGTGGGAGGAACTGGAGCCGAGAACACTGAAATGACTGCTCAGAGTCACGTTGCTAGTTTAGTGACCATTACTTCTCGGCACCTCTTGACTTTAGCCCAGACATTTTTTTTTAGCCCATGCAGAAAGCCCTCAGTGTGCGGTTTTGTTAAGATTTCCCCCCACAATCTTGCATATCGCCATAGAACCTTCATCTAGCGATGGATGGAGATAGAGACAGAGACCCACACTGGAGCACCGGACTGAGCTCCCAAGGTTATAATGAGGAGCAGAAGGAGAGAGAACATGAACAAGGAAGTCAGGACCATGAGGGGTGCACCCAACCACTGAGACAGGGGGGCCGAGCTATTGGGAGCTCACCAAGGCCAGCTGGACTGCTACTGAAAAAAACATGGGATAAAACCGGATTCTCTGAATGTGGTGGACAATGAGAGCTGACGAGAGGCCAAGGAGAATGGCACAGGAACTTTCATCTGGCGATGGATCGAGAGAGAGACAGAGACCCAATTTGGATCAACGGTCTGAGCTCTTAAGGTCCAAATGAGGAGCAGAAGGAGGGAGAACATGAGCAAGGAAATCAGGACCACGAGGCGTGCACCCACCCACTGTGACAGTGGAACTGATCTATTGGGAGCTCTCCAAGGCCAGCTGGACTGGGACTGAATAAGCATGGGTTGAAACTGGACTCTCTGAACAAGGCGGACAATGAAGGCTGATGAGAAGCCAAGGACAATGGCACTAGGTTTCGATCCTAATACATGAACTGGCTTTGTGGGAGCGTAGCCTGTTTGGATGCTCACCTTCCTGGACCTAGATAGAAGTGGGAGGACCTTGGTCTTCCTGTAGAGCAGGGAATTTGGACTGCTCTTCAATATCGAGAGGGAGGGGGAGTGGACTAGGGGGAGGAGAAGTGGAGTGGGGATAGGGG